>NC_090936.1:18829714-19139135 GCF_040938575.1 Ambystoma mexicanum | reverse complement strand
CTCCTCTCCAGAAAGAACATGGCATGATAACCTGTTCTGAGATGAGTTTGCAGCCATCTGCTTTTTGCTCACTGTACCTTTCACAGATGGGAAATATCCATTTGCATGTCCGTCTTTGTCCCACCCACATGGGCAGTCCAGCACCGAAATGCTATGGCAATTCCTTTCTGAACAAGAGTACCAACAGCAACCCCATACACGTGTTCAGCCTTGTTGGGCCTCATCAGTGAGATGGAGCTGCGCCTCTCTGAGCACAGTGAGCAGTGAACCCACGTCTGGGTTACCCCAGGTAACTCAGGGTGACCAACCCCAAGTTCCTTGTTGGTGTAATGCCTAACTTGCCCTATCTCTAATTTGGGTTTTCTCTCAACTGATGTTTCTAAGGATAGTTGAGATCTGCAAGTCTAAAAAAAAACAGTCTGTCTCAAACCTATGCTTGCTCTCACTCTGGAAACAACTGTTGTGCGAGGTTTCTTCAAAAGGAAAATAGTGTCCCAAAGAAATATATCCAAAACTGGATTCAGGTGGACTTCTTGCCAGGATTGGCGCTGCCAGTACACAAAAATAGTTCAACTTAAATATGCCAGTGGAGTTCTCCAGACAAGGTTCTGTTAGCATCGAAAACATTTGGAGGCAAGATTTCTGTAGTCTCAAAACAACTTGGTTCGCAAAAACACTTGTGTTCGCTTGGGCTCCCTTCCCCAAGCTTGGTATACAGTTCCTTTAGGTCTCTCTGGGTTCCCTTCCCCAAGAACAGGCCCACCTTGTTTCAACAGGATTTGCAGTTTTTTTTAGGCCTCTCAGGATTCCATTCCCCAAGCTTGGGCTCCCATGGTTTCAACATTTCACAATTCTAAAATCCGCCTTGGGCCTCTCAGGGTTCCCTTCCCCAAGTCTAGGCCTCTCTGGTTGAAGATTCACCACATTGTTCACCAAAACACAAAAGCTCAGCTTCCCGGATTTTACTCTTACAACACAATCCTTTCTCTGAAGCTCAAACAGGGCCTCATCACAAGTTGGGCAGTAGCCCTTTAATGTTTAGTTTAAACTAAACATTAAAGGGCTACTGCCCAACTTGTGATGAGGCCCTGTTTGAGCTTCAGAGAAAGGATTGTGTTGTCAGAGTAATGCGGCAGTAACTCTATTACCGCTGCATTCAAGGGTCCGCCCAATCATGAGTTGGGAGGAAAATGTGAATTTTACCTTCAGCTTTTTGCTGAAGGTAAAAAACAGCATTTTCCACCTGTTTTACGGCGTTAAAGCACCACCCCAAACCTTTTGGGTCCAATGGACCAAATGGGAATAAGGACATACCGCGCCCACCCTGCAACTCTGGATTGTAAGGAACTCATGGTGGCAACAGTAAAGAACGATACACGTGATCACAGTTCAAGGGTGTTTATTAAACTGTATGTAGGTTAGAAAAATGCCTAATCTAAACCTAAATCTAAGATGGGAGCAAGCTTCGACCATCAAATGAAAATAAGGCCGTCCTTGTGGTTTCTTGTCAAAATAAATGGCCTATACTTAAAAAAAACGTATTGCCAAATCCTTACAAGTAAATATAGAAGGAGTGTGGGATAGGGTTTTCAATGGAAAGAAGTGTTCACGAATGATAAGTCAGGATGTGTTTGCCGGGGGTCTCCCTTCCCCACGTTTTGAGCACGGGATAAGGTGGGCCTCCGGAGCGTAGCACACACTCGAGCCTTCCCAGCACGAGTCAACAGTTCCGTTTCCACTATCAGGTTCTCAAGGACCAAGTCTCTTTACTCTCAAAGGTCTCTTGCCTTCAGGGGCCTGATGTCTCTGTAAATGAAATAAAAGTTCTTCCAATTGTAGGTTGGGTGAGGGCTTCACCCTTGGGTCCCCCTCTTCCAGGTGCAGACCCCTCAAAGTCGTATTCAACAAATCACTAAACAGTTCCTTACTCAATGAACTTTGGATGCTGACTTGTTCACGCTTGGATCTCTCTCGGCCGGGTTCGGACCCCAAATGACAAGGGGAACAATTCACTTCTCCTTGTCTTGCAATACTTCTTGCTTTCACGCATCTTAATGTCTCTTTGAACAGTTCCTCAGGGTTCATTAGTCTGTTGTCTTTCTTATCGTGAGAAAGTGTTTGTGTCTGAGAAGGGGAGAGGTAGAGTTTCTAAGTGTTCTGCGTGGTAGGATGGGGAAAAAGTGCTATATGGCATTATAGCTTTTGTACCAGGGGTTTGATAAACTTGGAAGGGTGAGATTGATAGGATTTGTGAGACAGACTGGAATGACCGGGATTACTATCTTGAAATAAACAAGGGGGATTGTGGAAACGGTAGTTTTGTCCTAGTAGACTGGGTGTTCGGAAAAGAATAACCAGAAGGACGTGGAGACGAAGGATGGGGAGCATTTTAGTGGAAAACATGAAAACAAGGATTCTGGGAGTTGTGGGTTTTAAGTGCAACAGGGTTTGGGCTCCTAGGGTCTCTATCAGATGGTTGTATACGAATTGTTCGTTTTATAACTGTTCGAATTACAATTGACCTTTTCACAATTGACCGAATTGTGAAGGTCAATTGTAACATATGTGGGGGAAACCCCCCACCCAACACCAAACCCCCCAAAACCCATATATATATATATATATATATATATGGTCAATTGTGACCCTTTAAATTCGGTCAATTGTTCATTCAAACAATTTTAAACGAACAATTTGGTTAATACCTATCAGATATGGAGGGTTTGTTGTATTTGAATAAGGAAGATCTTTTAGGTGAAAGGGAGGTTGAGTTGGTGCTAGTCTTCCTCATCCCTTTCTTCGGCATAATACTGCATCTCACCTTGGATATTCCCCCAAGCATAAGCACTGGCTCCTCTACGCAGGAGATCCTCCCTCGCTCGTCCACCCCCAGGGTTGAAATCTCAGAGCGCCAGCCCATCCCAGGCCACCTGAATAAGAGACTCCTGACGTCTACCTGGGAGAATACACTCTGGTTGCTCACTGGATAACTCGCAAATTTCGCCGGGCCAAGTTGCGTTAACGCTAATTGCATTGTGCAGTATCCCGGCGCAATTATCACTGGGATACTGCCCAACTTGTGATGAGGCCCACAGTCTTTTACAACACTTTGAGGATTTTGCTCCCACTTCACCTTCATTGTTGCTCCCCCTTTTGGAACAGTCTTCTACAACACTTTGGGGATTTTGCTTAACCTTCAGTGTATCTCCCCTTGGACCACACCACAAGTGGTGCTGTTTGTATCCTCCTTTCAGCGTGGGGCATGTAACAAAGACTTTCGAGAACGCATAGCTTTGCTTTCCCCTATGCACAACCACTCTGCTACTTAGCCCCCACCCTCCTCTTCTTTCTCTCTTGTAACTCTGTGTCACTCTTACTGTTTGCCTTTTGTTCTACGTGCCGCTTGCATGCTTTTATCACTGTCCTTTTCTTTAGTGCCACTTGCACTCTTCTGCCTTTTCCTTTCGTGCTGCTTGCACACTTTGCTTTCTTTGTTGCTTTTTCCTTTGTGCCACTTGCACGCTTTACTTTCTTTGTTTTGTCTTTCACTCGTGCTGTTCATACACTTTTCGTTCTGTCTCTTCTTTCAATGCCTCTTAGACACTCTTCTTTCTGTGCTTTCTTTCCGTGCCTCTTGCACACGCTTCTTACTTTACTTTCGTTCGCACTGATCGTGCTCTTTAATTGCTTTCCTTTCAACCTCCCGCCTCAGCATCACACGCGTACCGGGTTTCTTTGCACACAGAAAAGCACTGGTTAACGCAAAGTGATCGGGAGGGATTGGCTGCTTCAATACTGAGATCAATGTCTCACCACCTGCCCCCCAGACATGCCTGGGAACTGGACTCCTCCCAGATGGAACAAGCATCTACCGGGCCATGGTCCACCAGACTGCATATACCCCAAACTGGCTCCTTGGAGACACAGCTTCCTCGCCACGCTGCAACCCTACCAAAACACTGAGTCAGCGTCTCAGCGTCCTGCTCTCTTCTGGACTCCTCAGGGTATCACTTTTGCAGCTTCCATGGCCCGCTCAGTATCCACAGACTGCTCAACTTCTGTAGCAAAAACTGGATTCGGGACAAGTAGGGAACCCCTGCTGGACCCAGCCACGCAGCCTCCCTTCTGCTCTCCTAACTGCTGCTTCTGGCACTGCTGAAGGCCCCACCTTCTATACACCTTAGCCCCTTTAAGGGGTTTTAGGTGTGAGTCGTTGGCCTCCCTTGCCTGACTCTCCTTGTGCCAATTAGTGTGACATTCCTGACTCTTAGCACCCCTTTTCGCCTGGTGTGTGTGTGTGTGTGTGTGTGTGAGATCCACTGCCTGACCTCAATAAAGGGACATGTTGGTGGTGTACTGCAGTGTAACCTTTTTAGTCATCTTCCTCCTCTCAGTACTATAGGCACTTCTCCCAAAGGTAATATTCATTACTCTCTGGCCTCTTCCTTGTCTCAGTATGTGTTGGAAATGGGGAGGAGGAACGGGAACGGGATAGGACTGGTAATATCCCATAAAGGCTGAAGGAAAGTAAGGTGATGGATAATTGGGACAAAGAGGATACCATGTCTCACCGTCCGGCATTCTCTTCCGAATCCCCCATAGACAGTCTACTCAGGTGTTCCTCCCTCGCTTGTCAACCCACAGGGTCAGGATCCAAAAGCAATGACCTTCCCAGGCCACCTGCACAATGGATCGCCAGGGAGTAGGTGTGAGAATGCCATCAGGTTTCTCATGCTCCCTTCTCTGGGATGCAAAGCGTCAAAACGCCTCTCAGGTTGTTAAAAGCAAAGGCTCCATAAAAGTTTGATTTCTCTGTAACCCAACAGAAAATCAAAAAGTAAAATAAAGTTCTTGTGGGGCTAGGAGAATGATTCCCTTCTCCTAGCTGGTTCCCCAATGTAGTTCACAGTTTTTAACCAGGTTTGTAGTTCCCTTATGGTGGTTTTTGCAATCTCTTGGTTTTGCACCTCTTGCCCTGCCCCCACTGGGACCATTAAGCCATTCCTGGATGCCCTTTTGACTTTCCAGTATCACCCTTTTGTGGAATTGACTTGAGAACTATATCACAAAATGGTTTACAGTTTTCTCAATTTATTTATGGTCTATAGTCTTCCCGGCCCCCTCCCGGACATGTACGTGTTCCCGTTACTTCTATCTGGGAACTCTTCACCGGTTTCACCAAGGGTGGTGGGTTTGCTTTTCCTAATTCAACTTCTTCCTTTAATAGTCCTCTGTGTCTCGCCTCTTTCCACGACTCGTTGTTATGGACCGCCTTGGCATAGCTGTCGGACCCCTCACTCCCGCCGTGACAGGTCATGCCTCCTCCACAGTCTCGCCATCTCCTTATAATCACCTACCCGCTTCGGCCATAGGCTACGGTAGGTGGTCTCAGCACCATTGCCGGACCATCCGCTCCACCCTCTACAGGTCGTGCCACCACCTCTGTCTCTGCAGGTTTATCACACTGGTTCTTAACTGACTCGCAAGACACTTCTCTGGCGTCCCGCTATTCCTCTTCTCAGCCGTGGAGACAAGCCTCGTTGCAGTCCCCCTGCATCAGCTTTCCAGGTTTCGCTGCGGCCTCCTCGGTCGCCTGGTTCTTGTTCTGGTCATATCACAGCTTCAAGCTTGCCAGACCGCATAGGTCATTGCCGGATAGGTCAGAGGATGACGAAGAACACAATCCTTCTTTGCTGTTCAGTTTAAATAGCAGGGATGGCCCCAGCATAACGTCTTTCCAATTGACAGCAGCTGTTCTAGCCTTCGTCCCGCTCAAATGTAATTTTTGAGCACTTCTTTGTCTCAATACCTATGTCAACGGGAGGGTTTGATGGCTTACAATACCACATGGTTTCAAAGGTAAACCTATGTTGAAAGGATTTGGGCGTTATTGTCCGCCTATGTGGTTGGGTTTTACAGGGACTGTGCATCACAATTATGTCCTTATCCCCAGGAGAGGAGTCCCTCTCCATGAGATCCTCCCACATGTTGGCACCCTTAGGGGGACTATTGGTTAGCTGCCTCACCTCCCTAGCCTCATGGAAAGGATTTCTCCACTGGGGCGAAGGGACTCCATCTGAAGGATCGTCACATGGAGGTTAGAGGAAGATGGGAAAAAGACAAGGTGTTGTGCTTAACTGTTGATATGTGTAGAGCAGGAGCAGCTGGCGCCTGTGTGGATGTGTTTTTCTGCGTGAATAGTGAATTTATACACCAGAAGTGTTTTGTTGCCAGTTTGGAGATCCCAAGTGTCTGACTCATCAGGATGCTTTGGTCAGTGTGTGAGGCTTGCATGTTGGTTGGATAGATGTTGAGTTCTGACTGTTTTGGTAATGGGAGACGGTTATGGTCAGCCATTTGTGTTTTTGAGTTGGTGAGCTTGTGGTGAGTGAGGGTGGTTGAAATGTGAGATGGTTAGCAGGTTCTGTTCCTTCCGGTGGTTTACAAAGTTGGTTTTCACATGGTAGTATTATTCCCCACGGGTGTTGGGCGTGGAGAGATTTTGAGTGTGGGTTCTTTACCTTTACTCTGGTTTTAGGTGACAACTGCAAGAAATAATTGTTGATGTGTTTAATGGGTTGCGTCTGTATGGCATGTTGGTCCTGGTCCATATGCACTTATTTCTCTTTCATTTTGTTGTTTGTTTCTTTCCGGTGTTCTTCATGGTGTGATGTACAGTCAGTAGTAACTTTTTCTCGTCCAAGGGCATAAAAGTGCAAATAAAACACAATACAGTACAATTACAATAAAAACATAGCCTCAATAACGTATTGAAATTAACTATTACTGATAACACATCAGATTAAAAATCTAAGGTGTTAAAAATCCTAACTATATTTTTTCAAACCCAATGTTCCTTCGACAAATTCGTCAATACCAAGAAACACAACAAGGCAATGTCAACTGGTTTACCATATTGGAATGAATCCATCTCCTATAAAGAAGACCATGTGCATTAGGCTATCTCGGCCTAGATAAAGTGCATGTCCAGAACATTATTTTGGTGAGCAGGAGAAGGGATCCTTCATAGAAGGCTATATTTGCAATGAGCATGCGTCTCAGCTATTAACTTTACCAACGTACTAATGCAAGTACCTATACTGTGAGTAGTACAGTACTAGTTTTATTGTGAGCCCTCTAGCGCTGTGGGAGGGGTAGGAATTCTTAAATGTTTTGATCCTATGTTCCAAGCCCTAATCAAGTATGTTCAGTGGATTTTCACAAACCTAGAGTGCCCTTAATATTGCGCGCTAGGCGCATGAACAGTAGGGGTTTTTGAACGTGCCCTCGCTCCTTTTGTATGTGGGTCAAATAAAAAATGTGCACTATCTTCTCTAGCTGACGAGCAAGCGCGACACACATCAGTAACCATTGTAAGATCTTGCTCACCCCTGATAACTTGCATTAGACTAGGGGGCGAATGGATGGAATCTAGCCCATCCACTACATCTAATCCACCCCTGAGACCCCTATCTGCATCGTTAATGTTCGATCGAATGGAGTTACTCACCGAGGGTGTACAATTAGTACACCTCCTTCAAATGTGTTCTTGGTGAGCAGGTCTGAGGGGTCTATCTAGTGGTTGATATGTACTCCTGGTGGGGTATGTCCTCATCTCAATGTTACTTTGTGGAGGTGGCAACGATCTATATTCAATACCCACGAGCCCTTGTGCCACCTGGGCTTTCTTTAATTCTATCCTGACATAGCCAACAGTTTTAGCCCCTTGACACAAACCTCTAGTGCAATTCGAAATGTCTTCCCTTATTACAGACATACCCCCACAGACGAAGCACAGCCAATGAATGCATTTATTAGTTAGGCCCTCCCTTGTTTCCACTTGATTCAGGCCGAGTCTGGGCACTTTGTACAAAATAATTGAATGATTAACGGGGACAGCGGGACCCAGACTGAGCAGATGCTGGTGGCTTATGCTGTGAAATATGTCCAGAAGCATGGTCAGAACTATGACTTCTACCCTTGCCGTATTGCCACTCCTGGGTGCCCTCAGAGTATTCAGATGCATCTTTTTCGTGACTGCCCGGGACTGTACAATTCCTGAATCTTGTTCTATTCTGCTGGGCATCCCCCCACTGCCCTCCCCCCTATGCAGCATTATATCCATGATGGGTTGAATTGTGTGGGGTGGTATATTTGCAGTTGGTCTACCAGTAGTTTCGGTGTTGGTGCAATGCTGTTCAACGGGATTCGCTAGTCTTGGAGATTGGCAGAGGTATAACTGCATCAGCCTTCTTGTTAATGGGGGTTGGCCATTTAATTACTCTAGATGGCCGAGTCTGTGTTGGCAAAGCCGTCACTGTGGATAATGTGCATTGTGTACATGCTGATCCAATAGTCGTCAACTCTTTAATTTCTTCCGTTAAAGTAACAATCAGTTTCTTTAGTAATAGCATCTCTTCCAAAATAGTGACACATTTACACTCGCTAGCAGCCGTGTGTAAACCAGCCTAGCTTGATGTAGTTCTAATATCCACAGAGCTGCCATAGCCTGAGATGTTATGGATGCTCTAGTGTCGAATACTGATGGTGCAGTTACAACTGACCGAGTGATACTCTCCTATCCCATGCCAGGGGGATTTGGAGGAATTGCAGTATTCTTAGTTGGGGCGTTCATCTGCTCATCAAATAGTGGAAGAAATCTGTTGGAAGTAGTAACCGCATATTCTACTTCTTTGCTGGTGATAGCAGGAATGACATGGGCAGGGGTAGCGGTGGGACATATGAAATGCCTGCCAGGGACTGTAAGTTAGAGATGCAAAGTAAGCCAGATTTGTTGTTAACTTCACGACGGGCTGGGCATCAACAGGAGACAGCAGGACAGACTGGACATTACAGTTAGGAGGGTGTACCAGGGCGGGTACATTATAACATTTACCAGCTTCCTGGTCCTTATGCCTTACAGTTGCAAACTTAGCCAAGGGGTCCAATGTTGCTTTATAAGTGTTAGACAAAGGAGTGGTTGTTATTCTGAACTCAGGTGACTTTGGTTTACTAAGTCCCATGCCACCAGCGATCTCCTGGGCACTCTCCACTGCCCCAACTGTGGCGCCCTAAGCCTGTGATGTTCCTTCTTGGGTGAGTGCTAGGTTGTCCCATGGCGGTGGTACTGTTAGGATGCCTCTGTGTGCCATGCTTGCCCAAAGTGTTTGTAGTTGATCTAATTTATCTTTTTAGGTAGTTTGTTCCTTGTTGAGTGTTACTTCTTTATGTTCATTCTGGTGATGCATTGGTCTGGTGGTGTCGGGTTATTGAATGCATCAACTTTATGGCTGCTGACTGTTATTTAAATTGTTTGCCACTCAGTTTGTGTGTTGCCCCCCATCTTTCTTTATCCTTGTGCCTGTGTGTGGTAAGCTAGTCCAGAGCTTTTTTGAGTAAATGAATATCCAATAGGTTTGTTCCTTGTTTGATTTTTTGGCATGTGCCAGGTTGTTTGGTAGTGGTGATGTGACATGGGCTGTGTGGCATTCTAACCCAAAATGATTGGAGTTAATGGGATTTCATTTTATGTTTGGTAGGTTTGTTCCTTTTTGGGTGTTTTACCATGTTCAGTCTGCTGAGTCGTTTGTTGGGTGCATTTTTTTGCCTTTGGTAATTTGGGAGTTGGGCCACTTCCCACCCTGGGTTTCAGTTTCATGAGGGTTGGGTGGCCAGCCAAATATCTGACTGCGGTAGGTCAAACGGTTGTCCCAAGAAAAGGGCAATGTATTTTTCTATTTTGCAATGTGCCTAGTTATGTTGCTGTGTTGGTATCCTCTTTCTTGGATTTAAGGGCGTCGCCTGTCTTCTTGCCAAACAACTCTTCTCCAACAAAAGAGCATATCCAGCGTTTTGGCTGGTACCATTGTTCACAGCAGTCCTTCACATCAGAGTAACACTGCTCCATCTGTCATTTGTTTAAACCTAGGCTTTGCAACAACTTCTTCCACAATGTTGAGGGCTGGTTTGACGCTCCTTCATTCAGTATATCTAATGCCATTTAGGAGGGTGTGGGGGACATAAACGCCACATTTTGCGATCACAATTTTGCGATAGAGCAATGGCCGACTTTACTGTGGTTGCAATAGTCACTTTTCCAAATAAGTCTGCTTTTCTGCTTTCCTGCCCTTACTGTAAGGCAGCACCGAGCATTTGGCTGATGGATTTGCTGAACAGCTCTTAAATCGCTGCATTCACCTACTCTGCTGCAGTATTTCGGCTCATCATCTGATGCTTTAAACATTCTGCTTCCATACTTCCTTTTAGGGGATGATGTGAAAATGAAGTGTGCATAGCTAGCCGCCCTGCTTTCCAAACATGATCTAGGATTGGAAGTGATGGTACACATTTCCTTTGCCGTTCCATAGATCAACTCTGAAACATTCTTTATTGGCTCGCTGAGTCTGAATATATTGCAGGTCCTAGTCCTCGTATGAGGAAATGCACCCATCTCGTCTGGTGGTGAGCTTTCAGGTGAGTATTTCAGACAGTCCATCATTTAGAGCCACTACGTCTTCCAATCATCCATGAACAGAAATCAGTATCTTGATCATCTAGTCCGTGGGGTTCCTCATCTTGGTTTTGTGAAGATCATTCTTCTTCCCTTCGTCCATATGAGCTACAGGTTCCGGTGGGGGATCCCTTCTCAAGCCTTTTGTTGATACATTGCCTGGAATGTGTGGAGGTCTGTTTTGCTTCTGGGGGACCAGCAGTTTTGGCATCAGCCGGCATGGGAAATGAATAGGATAATTCAGCTAGATAGGATCGAAGGTTTGTAGATAGATCGGGAAGAACTGTGCTTGGACTGTAGGCGGACAGTCATCTTGTGGAGCAGACGTTAGCTTAGCAGATCGAGAGGATGGACTAGATCCTGCATGTTCCTCTAAAGCCTGCTTCAAAATGTGCTCTTGCATTGACATTTGACAAGTAAGAAATGGTATGCTGTGTGCACGCAGAACAGTCTCAACAAAGTTGAAATTGCAGCCCAGTGAAGTGTTTGTCTCGCATGGTACAGCTTGCCCACCTATACGCGCCAATACAAGCAAAGTGGAGCAGATGTGCTGCTAATTTGCCTCCACCTCATACCCTTGCTGTCTGGTGTTTCTGCACCCTACGGAGACATGGAATCTTAGGGTTTCTCTAAGCAGGGCTTGGTGTGCTTGCGGACATAGATACAGCGATGGAATGTCTGCTTTTTCGGTTAGGAGATGTACGAGGCCCCAGCTGTGAGGACCTGAAGGCAGGTCCACTTACTTTTGAAGTTAAGTAGTGATGATGAGGGAAGAAACTCAGGCTGCTGCTGAGGGAGTTATCATCTTATGTCCAGAGAGTGGCAAGGCATTGTGGTAGGGACCTCGAGTGAATAGCACTGAAAGGAGTTGCCCTAGTGTTCTTTTTAAGACTATTTTTCAGAAACTAGTAAATTAGGTAATTAAAAATATTCTCCTTGCCCTTTTGTCGCTCTATGTAGGATCGTTTATTTATTTACTAATTCCTCACAAATCTGAAGAAATTTTGTGCACATTAAAATATATTATACCATTTTATATAAATGTATAAACCACTAAAATCTATTTCTCAATTTAACGTTTGAAGTTAAAACTCAGTCATTCTGTAAAGGACTATAATAAGGTACCTCGATGGAAGCCACTGTCGGAGAAGGAGGAAGAGGACTAAATGGCAGCCAATGAGGCACATAGAATGTGGGTGTAAAACCAGGAAGCTAAACTGCAACTTCATATAACAGTAAGTCCAGGGTGGCGAAAACACGAAAATGCTCATTCCTCACATCGAGATTAGCAGGTCCAATATTTTGGTGCAGTATCCTTCCAATATAGTAGTATAAGTAATTTGTATATGCTTTACTTCAAATGCACAAATTCAAGGGGAGTGTGTCCTTTATGATACTGAAAGCACTGATGCGAACCAGGCAAGACTGGTTAATAGGGCCGGGAGGATAGCTCTGGGGCAACACACTTGTCTTGGAAGCAAGACAACACTGAGCACCATGGGTTTCATACCTGTTCCTGCTGGACTTCGGCTTGAAGTGCGATATGAAAACCCAATTTATTATACATATATACATATATAGTAAGGGTGCAGAAGGAGGAGACTGACACACAGGTGGCATGGTGATTGATGTAGATTTTTATTAGCCAAGAAAATAAAGAGAAAACCTAACTTTCCCTATCTCTAAGAGGGGTTTCCCTGCCTCAGCTAAAACACTAAGGATTCTGTCAGAATGTCCTTGTAAATCAATAGTCAACCGTCCTGCATCAAAAAAGCCTACTTCTGTCCCTTATACTTAAAAGTAAACCTTCTTTGTCCAGACGAATGGCCCCCTTCTTCTGGACTTGGGATAAAAGTTCACTTCCAGACTTTGACTTCTACTTTGGGCAATGGCTCCCTTCTCCAGGTCAAATTGTCCTCATACACAAAAGTCAAAGTTCCAGCACTTCTCTTTGACAAGCATACTGCTTATCTTTTAACACTTTGTATCAGAAAGTCTTTTCAGCTTTGGTTATCAGGAGAATGACTCCCTTCTCCTGGTATCTCTTCCATTTGGTTACACAGTTCAACACCACCAGGGGGAATGTCTCCCTTCCACTGATATCTTTTCCACTTGGTTGCACAGTTCAACACCACCAGGGGGGGATGACTCCCTTCCTCTGGTATCTTTTCTGGTATCTTTTCCACTGACTCCCTTCCACTGGTATCGTTTCCACTTGGTTGCACAGTTCAACACCGCCAGGGGGAATGACTCCCTTCACCTGGTCTCTTTTCCACTTGGTTGCACAGTTCAACACCACCAGGGGGGGTGACTCCCTTCCCCTGGTCTCTTTTCCACTTGGTTGCACAGTTCAACACCACCAGGGGGGGGTGACTCCCTTCCCCTGGTCTCTTTTCCACTTGGTTGCACAGTTCAACACCACCAAGGGGGGAGGGTGGGTGACTCCCTTCCCCTGGTATCTTTTCCACCTGGTTGCACAGTTCAACACCACCAGGGGGGGTGACTCCCTTCCCCTGGTCTCTTTCCCACTTGGTTGCACAGTTCAACACCACCGGGGGGTGGGTGACTCCCTTCCCCTGGTCTCTTTTCCACTTGGTTGCACAGTTCAACACCACCAGGGGAGGGGGGGGGCTGACTCCCTTCCCCTGGTATCTTTTCCACCTGGTTGCACATTTCAACACCACCGGGGGGGGTGACTCCCTTCCCCTGGTCTTTTTCCCACTTGGTTGCTCAGTTCAACATCACCAGGGGGAATGACTCCCTTCCCCTGGCCGCTTTCAATTTAGTTTCACAATTCAACACTTTCAGTCTTCCACTTTGAGGGTCCCAGACCCAGGCTCCATCCGTCTCCAGACTTGGGTAGACTCGGTTCATTCTCCTGCCAAGTACTGCCACGAGCAAGATGGTTTGTACGTCTCTTTTCTTGTGGGTGCAGGTACCAGACCCGTATTTCTCTACTGCTTGGTTTACTTTCTTGCTAGGTATTGCCATAAAGAAAATGAATTGTGTGGATCTTCTTTTGTGGGTGCGGTCCCATACCTGGGTTTCTCTATTTCTGTTGTTAGCATTCTTAATATTTTTCTTTACCCCAGGGGTTCCCTTCTTGCCCCTGCTATGTGGGCTTTCATCTACTCTCCCCTTCTAAGTCTTCCCCGACTCTGTTGTTCCTCCACCAACCGTCCCAGCAAACCAGGTACCTTTTAGGGTTTCTGCAAGCGTGCTCGGGTTAGTCCAGGTTTTTCCTTCTTTGGATTCAGTCTTTCTGTGGCTTCCCTCGCCTTGGGCTCTACAGTTTCTGGCCCCTCGTAGACTGCGTGTCTGTGCTTGACAGCACAGTCCAGCTTTTTCATAGGTCTGGACCTCTGCTTTGCCATCTTCCAAACTGGTCCTTCATAGTCGGACCGTGTAGGGATGTCTCTCCCTTCTCACCAGCATCCTGGTCAGCAGTCTCTTCAATTTTCCACGCCTCACGACTCCTATGCTCGCGGTACCTCCAGGGATGGCTTGACAGCATGGTAACTTTTTCTTTTGTTTTTATCGTATCTGGACACAGAAAAATAGACTGTTCATTCAAGTTCTCACCATTGCTCTTCCTTGTTCTGCACCTCCTCCTCGCCCCAGTACTTGTTAAGTAGGTCTCTCTTGGGCAGTCCCTGTTCTTCCTCATCTAAGTAGTTGTTACATTTTCGGACTTACAGACATACATGGAATTATGTGATATAGAGTTGGGTTTTATGGCATAGGAAGGTGTACAGGGTGTGGGAGGGGGGGTTGACATACTGCGTTCTCCCTAGATGTCTGTCCTTAACCCCAGAGGGGGGGTGTCTCCCCGTGAGATCCTCCCGCTGTGCACCACCCCCAGGGGGACTATCGGGTAGAGGCCTCACCACCCTGGCCTCATGGGAAGGGCCTCACCACCCTGTTCTCATGGGAAGGGGTGCCCCCTTGGGGAGAAGTGATGACATCTAGGCACTAGGGATTTGTCCATATAAATCATGTAATTTCTCAATATGTGACGTTTTCAATCAAACCGTGCACTACTGGTCCTAGAGGGATTTGAAGGGAATACTTCATCATAACCTAGAATGAGTGATGGGCCACCATCCGTAAACCATACGTACATCATACGTTGTGCAGAAGATAGACGAAAGTCATTTGTTTTCCATGTGTATGACAGATTGAACATGGCCTGGGAGAGTTCTAATAAAAGACTCAGACTAGGGTACCATGGAGAAATTGAGAAAGCCATGGAGGATGAGAGAGCCATGAGGACCGTGTAGCAGTGAGTAGCAGCAGCTGCGGTTCCTCTGCTTTTCTTGTTTTCTAACCCATCAATAGTAGTATAGAAGTAAAACAGAATGCCTGGAAGTCTCTGTGAGCCCTGTTACTTGCAGTGCTTACTCTGCACTCTCCTGGGTGGAGTGCTGACCGCAGCATTCCATCCACATGAGGGCAGGTCATCAATGCATATCTGCCCCTTAAGAAAGGGAGGGCCGCGCTGTGTGATAATCACACTCAATAGACCTCTGGCATGGCTGGCTGCAGGATCCAACACTGGTATCCTGTGTGTACGCGCCTTTGCAAATTAGGG
The DNA here is from genome assembly GCF_040938575.1 of Ambystoma mexicanum. Classification (NCBI taxonomy): domain Eukaryota; kingdom Metazoa; phylum Chordata; class Amphibia; order Caudata; family Ambystomatidae; genus Ambystoma; species Ambystoma mexicanum. Next base: position 19,124,034 of record NC_090936.1, on the reverse strand, counting down.
CTGATGTGCATTTGGATATGTTAGGAGGATCTCCATTACTGGAAAGTACCCCATGTAAACGAAGAGTCTGCACTGTGTGGCAGGAGTTTAAAGTTGCAAACACTTGGTGCTTGGTTTTACGTCATAACAATTAATATGTATTTGATCTGCTGATACAACCCGTTGTTTAAATTCTTTGGATTTCAAAACCACTCATCTTAACTGTGTCCTGTTCTTGATTAAACAATTCTGCTCTCTCCAAAATAGTATGAAATCCACTTCTGTAAGTAAAGCGAGTAGACTTTGCTCAAGTGGTACCGAGGAGACCATGCATGCACAGTGAGGAGAAGTTCAAATATTGATGTCATTTATTTAATGTGAGTCAACACAGCCAGCGCATTAACCGCCATTAAATGTTTTCCTGTTTCCTTGCAGGTGGACCGCTGGCCTGAGACAGGATTTGTGAAAAAACTTCAAAGGAAGGACAACACGTTTTATTACTATAATAAGCAAAGAGAATGCGAAGACAAAGAAGTTAACAAAGTAAAAGTGTATGCCTATTAATCCATGCAGCCTTGTGTATCTAAGATATGTTATCCGTTCGATTTTATACAAAATATAATTAAAACTGATTTTCTTTATTATTTTGTGTTGGACGTGTTTTATGATGTGAGAAAAAAGTAATGCATTTGTAATTGTTTCAATTCCGTTTTACAAAGCTCTTGGAGGGTGGGGGTGGAGTTAGGTGTGCATCACTTTTGTTTAAGCAGCTTGTGAGATTTCTCATTAACTCAGCATTGACAAAGCCGTTGTAAAGTAGAATTAATGTGTGTATTTCTGTGTTTCTTAAAAATCCAAAATTAGCGTTATGATGTTTATTCTCATAGCATTATCCATCAACTTAATCCTTTGGAATCAGCCCAATGTGTTACAAATAGCAGGATTTACCAGAAGAAAGCAGTAGCGTCTAATCCAAATGACAGTGACCCATGGTATTGTGATAAAGTCACATGGGGAGGCTACAGGCTGGGAGTGAAGTGACCCTGGGACTCGTAGACCTCCACTCGCTCCGCCATGTGGATCCTTCATGTGCCTCCGCCCATAATTAGCTTTATGTAATGGAGAACTCTGGCTGCTTTGGTAACATCATTGTCTGGAAATTCCATGTTAAGATGAAACTGCAAATGATGCGAGCTGTGGGGGTCAGCGAGATGCAGCATTACACACATAACGAATCATTGTTGTCCATGTCACAGGTGGCTTCAAAAACTTGAGGACCCAGATATGAAGTATAAGTGTTTTATTATCAATGTCAATGGCTCTAGTGTTGAATGATGGTAGAAAGACTGGATTAAGGGGTCCCTACTCTCACCCATATCCTTTCCTTGGGGTCCCTACACCCTAGCCTAGGCTTTCCTTCTCCCCAACAGGATGTGATGAGACTTGAGATGGATCACCCCTACTGTCTGGTTCTAACTGTAATGACTCCTGTGGAGTCATCACTGACCCCCAGCGTAAGATCTCCTCCCCTGTGGCCAGGGGATGGCAGCCGCTAGCTGACCCTGACCCTGGGGGTGGTATTATGAGGGAGGATCACATGGGAGGAGATGGCGGTCGGGGAGATGTGGTGACTCCATCAGGAGAAACGTGTATTCTTCCTTTTTAAATGAGAAGGACCCTATAATTCCTAAATTCCTGGTGGCATGCTGTCACTATACTAATACCCCCCAGTTAAAAAACTCAAACCTTTCCTAACAACCATTCTAGACTGAATTTAATTCATACCTCATATGTACATAACACACAAATCACCTCTCCTATCCCTGAGGATTTTGTACTCGGTAAAAATCCCAAACAAAATCTCCCCAGAAGTCCCGTTATTCCTATGGACTCCAACTCCCATAGTGCTTCAGGTACTGAGACGAGGAAGAGGGCAAAGGAGTTAATGTGAATTGAAAGAAACCCTAAGCAAAACGTGCAGACTGGTTGTTGCAAGGTGAATCGGCTGCGCTGGACATTTAAAGATGGTTTTCAGTGGCATCTGGAGGTGGAGAGCAGAGGAGCAGCTTGGGCGAAGAGGGAGGCAGAACTGCAGGTGAAGGCAGACGCACAGGAGCAGACTGTGCTGAAGCAGGCAGGTGCTCCCAAGCTGCCGCTTATCAGCAGTTCACACCAGAGTGACGAGAGACCCAGAGAGGCATGGCAGGCTCCAGGGAAAATCCACGAGGGAACCGGCAGCAGAGGAGAAGCTGTGCAGCATACGATCAAACCGAAAAGCATCTACTTGACCAGCAAGTGAATACGAGAACGCGGGAAGAGCTGAAAGAGGGTCTCCCAAGCTGGGGACGCCATTCCCGTATTGAGACTTCTCCACAGCGATGTACAGGAGGTCGGAAATGCCATGAGACACCGGTGAGTTGGCCCAGAGATAATGGGAACCCCAGGGCGCACAGACAGTAATACATGCAATTGGAAGTGCATTTTGAATACTGACCAAGTAAATCAAAAGGACTGAATTTGCACAATTCCTCGTGCCTGTAATGTCAAAAAGGGGAAAGCTATAGTAAATGTGATTATAAGCAGATGAATGTTAACGAAGAAGCTGAAAGACCAGATTTGTGCAAGTCTCCATGTATGAGAAGTTCAAATGGGGAAAGTTGCAGCAAGCATTGCCATAAGCTAGTAAGTATTGGTGAACAAGATGAGAAACATAACTTTAACTGGTCTTCATATGTGAGAGGTCCATATGGGGAGGTTTGGGACAAGTGATATTGAGAGTCAATGAAGTGTATCAGGGGTCCTCCATGAGCACATAGTCAGTAATGTACCAAAAGTAATCCAAAAAGGAGGGTACACCAGGCAATAAGTATCACTGTTCATTACAGCTGGTCAAGCACAAATCAGAAATCACAGGGGAACAGAACTGATTGATAAGAGCCGACAAAACCACCCACTGAGTGTCAAATATTTTATACAGTTAGAACATTATTTGCATAGTGAGAAACAGTTGCCATTAGTTTTTTACATTTTCGAGCCGTCTACTAAGCTGATTGGTGGGACCACATCAGTCTCCTGTAGCTGGACATATGTTAGTTGAAGATAATTGGAGCATCCAGTCTTGACTCACCCCCCCCCCCCTCCCCTGTTCATCACCTCCCCTGTGGCGGCACATTTGTTTCCGCTCCACCCCATGAGTTAATTGTAATGTGTAATACGTAATAGTGCTGACTTGCAGAACTTTATTTGCCTGTCATTGAGCACACATAGGAAAAACACAAGACACCCTGAGCTGGTGTGAAGAGAGGCATTCACATGCATCCGACCAATGAGTTGCTTTGTGGACATCATCAAGGACATAATATACTTGTTGCCTTTTTGGGAACATCAAAACTCACCTTCTGATTGGCCCTTCCCGGATTGTCCCTTCATCCCACATCCTTCTTCCCAGGCCCATCTACCAAAGGGCAATTTAAAACCGCTGATTGTGCTGTGAGTGTGCCTTCCTGAATACATTTTTGTAAATTTAATTTCCCCCCTGGTCGCTGCGAGCACCCGTGAGCCTGGCTCACCGACCTTATATGTATCAGCTGGTTCCGTTCCCTAACTGCTGTCTCCTGGGAACAGACAGCCTGCATCGTTCTTCCCGCACCCCGCTGCCTTAGATAGTTCGCACAATTTTATTTTATGTGGCTTGCCATGTAAGGCCTGTCTGTGTTAAACCCATGTGATCTACTTACCTGTGTTTTTCACCTAACGCTGGCAGTACAGTGACACCCCTCCCGTTATGCCACCATATTTATCTTGTGCCCCAGTCCCACACACACAGACCCCCTCAGGTACCCCCTTGAGCACCCCGACCCAGGTCCTCGTCCCCTAGCTTCTCGAGCTGCATCTGTGCCCTAGATACCTTTATTACAGCCGTCGTTTATATCCTGTCTCGATTCTGGGATGCCCACTCACACCCCCATTATTCTGCAGCAAAACAGAAGAAGAGTGTAGAGAAGACTCGATAACACTGCTTAACGTATTGGCCGCCAAGGGATACAAGGTGGACAAAGGAAAGTTACAATACTGCCTTGCTGACGTTGTGTATCTTGGCCAGTAAATATCTAAAGATGGAAAAAGAATACTACCAGACAGAGCAGCAGCCATTCGACACATTATCATACCAAAAACAGTGAAGGACATGCAGAAATCTCTTGGCATTTGTTACTATTGCCGAGCGTGGATCCTTGATTACGCAGCATACACACGGCCAATGCTACAAGCACTAAAAGAAGCACAAAAGAACAGAGCCCCAATAAAATGGACACAGGAGACAATTGCTCAATTCTCTCGATTAAAAGACCTTATTTCAGACACCCCAGTCCTTGCAAATCCAGATTATGAAAGGGAATTTTTCCTGTTTTCACACAGCAATGGAACATTGATGACAGCAGTATTGACACAAAAGACATCGCTAGGCCACAAACCATTAGCGTACTACAGTGGAATATTAGACCCAATAATGCAGGGACATTTCGCTTGCGAACAGGCCCTCGCTGCAGCGGCCTTCGCCATTGAGAAAAGTGCCACGATCGTAATGGGATGTTGAGTGACGCTATATGCGGAACACTCGTTATTTGCTATCTTGGAAAGATCAAAATCTACCCTCACAACACAGAGAGCCTCTGCTTATGAAATAATAATATCAAGTCCAAATGTACATGTGGTCAGATGCAAGACAGTGAACCCAGCCACCTTCATTACAGAGCCATGCACAACTGAGGATTTACAGGAACACGATTGTAGCACATGCGAGGGAGAGGGCGATGACATTCCCAAAGCAAGCGAAAACGCCCTTACAGAAGGAGAAATTTATTTCATAGACGGGTCAGCATCCATAAACTCAGAGACAGGAGAGAAACATGTGGGGATGGCGGTAGTGCGCATGGAAGAAGATACAAACGAAGTGATTGTTCAAAAACGCCTCCCCTCACACTACTCTGCACAAGCAGCCGAACTGACTGCACTAATCAGTGCGATACACACAGTCAAAGATTGTGCTGTGACAATATATTCAGACTCAGTTTATGTCACCACCACAGTTCACTCAGGGCTATCACGTTGGCGAAGGAGAGGGTTCAGAAGAGCAGACGGGTCCCCTGTACAACATGCCACATTGTTAAATGAACTAATAGAAGCTTTAGCAGAACCATCGGTAGTAGCAGTGGTTAAATGCCAAGCCCATACCAATAACGCAGACGCCGTCTCATTGGGGAACGCGGCAGCCGACGCAGCAGCGAAGGAGGCCTCGTACTTCAATAAGACACCAACATCAGAGTACATTGTAAAAACAACCACAGCAAAACAACCACAGCAGAACAACCAGCAGAAGCCTACAGTAATACGCCCATAGCACAATTGATAGAACTCCAGAGAAGGGCCCCACCGGAAGAGCAGGAGTTGTGGGGCAAACGAGGGTGTAAGCAATCAGCCACAGATCTCATTTGGAGACAGGAAACGGCAGGGAAATTAGTGATGCCCGTAGAATTATTAGAAGTAGCATTCCAACAACTACATTTCCCAGCTCACGTTGCAAAACAACACATTTCCTCAGATATTGAAGAGGATTGGTTTGCTCCTAATCTACACGAATATTTGTCTAAATTTGTGATTGAATGTACTACATGCCAAACTTACAATTCGGGAATGACATTACGAACCCTGCGTTGCACTTTGCCACACCCTACAGGTCCATTTAGAGAACTACATATCGATTACGCCGATATGGGAGAAAGATGTAACGGAGCAAGATACTTGATTGTGGTGGTATGCCCTTTTTCACGGTGGGTAGAAGCGGGCCCCTGTCCCCATCCTGATGCAAAGTGTGCTGCCAAGTTCCTTGTGCGAGAAGTATTCTCATGGTGGGGAATCTGTGACGTGATCCGTTCAGACAACGGCACGCACTTTGTAAAGGACCTCTTCAAAGAAGTGACCTCCCTTCTGGGGGTGAAACACAAACTATGTTCGATTTATCATCCAATGGCCAATGGAGTTGTGGAGAGGATCAACGGGCTGCTCAAAAGCAATTTATCGAAATTATGCAGCACGTTGAAAAATAATTGGGTATATTGTTTGCCCCTAGCACTGTTCCAACTCAGCAATCAACCATGCAAGGATCATCATTTAAGCTCGCACAAAATCGTGACGGGAAGGAGAATGCACACACCGCTCTCCCCTGTTAGGAGGGCGTCTGATGCGCACAGAGCTGCCACAGTGCTGGGAGAAGAGTTTAAGGAATACCTACCGCAGCTAACGCGCACGGTACGCAGCATAGCAAAACAAATTGTTTCACCATTTACTGAAGATGTAGCAACAGACACCTCCATGCTGACAGCAGACAGCCCGGAAGGGGCCTTTAATGCCAGGGGAGCAAATTCTTGTTAGAAACTTTGTAAGAAGGTGGAAATCACCAAGATTTCATGGTCCATACACAGTGGTGTACAGCACCCCAACTGCAGTTAAAGTTACGGGGTTAAAGTACTGGGTGCACCTCTCAGACGTGAGAAGGGCACACAGTGTTGCACCTCCCCAAAATGAAACTGACTGTGTGGATGCCATCACTGGCACAGGTTGACATGATGAAAATTGCAACTTAGACAGGGAAAGTATAGGGGAAAAGCAAAGGTTTTACATATTTTGCCTCTCTCTCTCTCTCTCTCTCTCTCTCTCTCTCTCTCTCTCTCTCTCTCTCTCTCTCTCTCTCTCTTTCTTTTCTTCTCATATAAATAGTGTTATTTTTTCCACATTATTTCCATGATGAAATGAAAAGGAATTGTTAAATGCCTAACTGAGTAAAGAAATGAAAAAGAATGAACAATTGCAATTATGTTTCTTTTCATATAACTTAACGAATTTGTCTCGGCCACATAGGTTCAACATGAGCCAATGCGACGAAATGGCTGAGCAAGCTGAAATGTTAGATATAAATAGGGATGCCACTAGGGCGAGTAGATTAAATAATTTGGAATGTGTTATAAAATATGCTGCCATACTATTTGCAATAATGATGCTTTATCTTATTTGGTATAATGTTGTTTTATATGTGGCAAATGAAATGAACAAAGAGGGGAGCGGAACTGATATAACAAAACCAGGGTCTAAACTAATATGGACTGAAGCAACGGCTATCTTAAAGGACACTTATAACATTGAATTGAATGATAAAAATATAACTTTGCCCCTTGAACAAATGCACGTAAACAAAACTGCTATTCCATTGTTGAATAATACTGTGGCAAAGGAAATAGAGCTTGGATGGAATGTAAATGATGATTACTACTGGTTAACTAATTCCAGAAATACAAGCACTTTACACACGCTGCACCAGAAACCACTACTGAATACACACATGTTACCATGAACAACATAGATGAAGCAGGGTCTAGAATATTCCCGCTGCAATATCCACGAGTTGGTACCCAATTAAAAAACAGAAGGAGGAGAAAAAGGGGGGTGGGAAAAAACAGATACAATATTTATCATAACCTGGGGTTAGATGAAATAGAGGACCCCCTACACCCTGACAAATCAAACAAATGGTATTCAGACATGAGCGCCGCAGCAAAGCAAGCAAGTAATGAAAGTTGTTATGTATGCTCACTTATTCCTCACGCAACTGGAACCCCAAAAATGTTAATCCCACAGGAAGTACCCTTGTCTGAGGCCCAATGTTTGATTCATCTGATGCTGTGTAGAATAAAAAGACATTTTAAGCACACACAGTCACTATGTAAAAATTGGAAAACGAACAAACTTGCACCAGCAGACGACAAGGAGTAATCTGCCTCCAGGAGCCATTTTTCGTTATAAAAGGGACAAGATATGCAGATGACAAGTGGCATGATGAAACAATTGAATGCAAAGCTGAGGGGCTTCGAGGGCTGCCAGATGAAACATACGAATGGGCAAAAGAAACGTGCATCCCCATCTGGTCACAACATATCACCAAGCTGACATGGGTCACACCCCTGGAGAGACCCATAATGATTCAAAAGGAAATACCGCACAAACTTTGGGTGCAGGTGAACATGGGAACCGTGCGACAGTGCAATAAGACTTTAATAATGCCATTTATGACAAAAGGCATTGCTGCATTAATGGACATATACTGGATCTGTGGCAAACGAGTTTACCTGCATCTCCCAGCATCCTGGAGGGGCACTTGTGCCCTAGCCACACTTCACTCAGCACTAATGGTGATACCAGAGAGCCACGTCCAGTTTACAGCAAGGCCTTCGGCTGACACATGGACAGCAGGCCAATCGACTGACACATCGGCAGCAGGGCAATCGGCTGAACCATCGACAGCGCCCGATGAGACAATCACAGAGCCCCCAGCATACGAACTATTGTCAGAAGAAACTTTGAAAACCAAGTTGTCACGCAGCAAAAGATCCAATTATATTTCGTCCAAATCGTCAGAACTCCTTGCTAAAATCCCACAGCAGTATAAGCTTTTTTCATCTGCAGAAACATTCTTTGCATCGTTTCTAGCACCAGGCGTTCAAGCAAGGGCAAACGCGAAATGGCTGCAGATAACACGCTGGGAGCTCATCCAGCTGGCCAACGACACTGAAGAAGGATTCAACATCATAAAAATAGAGCTCCGTGCACTGCGCCTGATGACGATGCAAAACAGATATGTCTTAGATCTTATCACAGCGATGGACGGTAGTGTTTGCAAAAAAATTGGGGGGGCGTGTTGCACGTTAGTACCAACTTCTGATGCTGATAACGGTACACTGTCACATGTGATAACAGCAGTGCATAATTTAGGAGAAAGAGGGAGAGCAGAAGGTGGAGTAGATAACAACACGTGGTTTGACGATCTGTTCAGCTGGATACCATCATGGGTGAACATCGCAGCAAAGATACTCATTCCCATCATAGTCTTTCTTCTCCTAATATTCTGTGTGTGCCAACTGGGACTAAGAAACTGTGAAAATAATATGCCTAATTCAGCAATGATGATGGTAGCAGTGGGCCGACAGGCAACAGTGGTTACCATGATAGATGCCCAAGTACAAACCGGAGAATACACCACACCACAGTATAGGATGACTGCCATCTATAGACAGTATGGGGACATGGTCGATAATCTACATCACACTACCATTAGAGAACCAAAGAACTTGCTGTGGTATAACGAGGTTTGGATAGATTTAGATGGGGATGGTGGGATATACTTAATGGTCACCCCAGAAGAATATGCAAGAAGAGGTAACAGCTTAAGAAGTGTGTGTAAAGCATGGATGCCAATAAAGGGTACACCTGAAGCTGAGCGATACCGAAGGGAGAACGGAAAGAACGAGATAAAGTAGTTTGTTACTTTAGATGAAACAAAAGGGGGGAATGTATGGGAGCGAGGGGTCCTTAGGCCCCCTCGCGTCATACGCTCCTCAGTACAGGGCTTGGACCACGTGCCTCCGGTAGTGGGATTGCCCCTTGCCCTTATGTAAAGTTAACCACGGTTGACTGCTGCATAGATGGGACTACTGAGCAGGACACGGGGCATCCATCTTTTGTGCCCCCTTTCGACTCCATCTTGGGTAAACAGGCCTCACTGCGATAGTGCAGCAATGCTCAGCTCCCCTTCCACCGCGGCAGCCAAGGACAGACACACACACACACAAGGCGCGCAGGCAGCTGGCTGGCCCCCACCCTTGCACTCCCCCTACGAAGGAAAGTTCTGCGCTTCCATTCTCACGCTGAAGCTGGAGAAAGTTGCAACACTCAATATGCTACAGTTTTCTTCCTCTGAGATCACTGTTCATCTGAGAACCGGCATGTGAACCAGGATGAGCTAAGCACTTTCTGCTCGATTCGTCCTCATAAACGTGCAAGCCACCCACCCCCATTAGAACAATTTTATTGCCATCCTGACCCTGCACCCCCTGTAAGGTATTTCTTTCAAGTGCCAGACCCTCGCCTGTGCTGCAAAACCCACCCAACACACCCACTACAAACCGTAAGCATTTTTACTACTATATATATGTTTTTACTTGTACTAATGAGTTTGAAACCTAGAAGAGATGCGAAACATAGCCTGATTCTTTTACATGCACAATAAAGGTCAAGGACTTCAATTAAAGCCACTAATGACCCAATTGTACTGACAATAATCATTGTGTGTGACTTATGTAGAAATGTGAAAGTAGTATAAAATGTTTTAAATAATTTGTTATTTAGTGTGTAACATATTAGCTTAGGTAGTGACCACAGTGACCGGACCCTGACCTGCATGGAGCACAAGATGTTTGACGTCCGTCAGCTACTCAGCCAACCAGGAGGAAGAGATGCTACCCACACCTACAGCACCACACCGTCTGGCCAATCGGGTCCATTTAGCATTTTTTGTTAGAGTTACTTTAACTAATATAAATACAAGAATGATGTAATGAGATGGGGAAGAGTTTTTTGGGTTATTTCCTAGCTTGAGAAATAAACCATCCTTTGAACTCTTGCAGCCGGGTCTCAGTGTCTCTTTCCCCGACAAGGGGTTTTGTCTGCTATTTTATTTTTTCTCTCACACGTAGTAAGCCGGGGAAAGGCACCTACAGTGCGCACCCCTGGACAGCGCTGAATCAGCACCTTCACTGCAGAAGTATATACAGTACAGGAGTACAACTGTGCTATACTAGGAAATAAAGAGAACATTGAAAGAAAACACGATAAATGGGATATAAGTGAGCCTTTTTAGGGCAAAGATACCTGGCAGGAGAGTAGATCTGGGATCATAGAACCCAGAAGGGGATACCTGGCAGTAGAGTATACCAGGGAGTCCACTCAGTGTATGAAAGAAAGAGACATTGTAAAAAGATACATGACAGGAGAGAATTCCAGATGATCTGAGGAAACTACTGAAGAATTCCTAGTAAGGGAGTATGCTAGGAAGTCATCTTTGAAGCATTTGTGTAAGAGAGACATTTTTACCATCCTTGAAATAACAGTTGTGTAAAAGAAACACTTTTCCTAGCCTTGAGAGACGGTTACTTGCAAGAGACATTCTTGCCCTCCTTGAGGAAACATTATTTGGGAAAAGACATTTTCGCCATCCTTCCTGAAATATTCCAGGGGAAGGGAACTACCCTCTGGATCCAATGAATTCTCTTTTGTAGAAACCATTTTTGTTGTATTTATGTATTTGTTTCACATTTGAACATTTCTGGTTAAACACAAGTCAGAGACACTTTTTCCTTACACTTTTTTAGTTGTTCATTTTTAGTGTGAGTGTCAGATATGTTTTGGACACAAGGACAGTTCATATAGGTTTGACAACCAGACACAGACTAAATTCCTAGGCAGGGAAACTTTATTTAGGATAGAAACAGAGAGTACTTTATCCAACCCTTTTCTTTTGTTTTATTTATTATTATTTTGTGTGTTTTGTTTTATTGGTTAATTATTGCATTTAAACCTTAAACAATACATCCGCACTGGTTTCTTAACAAATGCGTTCCGAATTTCCATAGTCTTATTCCATTGGACGGGCAGTCCAGTTAAGTCAATTCTAAGGATTTCACTAATTGGAGCGCCTCCAGGGTCACTCCCAGTTTTTCCACCACCATTATCCCTTCCCAGCACTCATCATCCGTTTTCTGATCGAAGAATTGTCTGTATTTGTCCAAAAAGAGCATTCTGTTTTCGGTCAGACTTTTACAGTTTACCACCAGATGATCTCAGGATCATCCGGTTGTTGCAGAAGCGGCAGAAGGCATAGTCCAAAGACATCTGTTTTCTCAGCAGTTTAACTTCCCCCGTTGGCAGAACGTTCAGTCTGCATCTCAATAGCATGTCACGAAAGAAAGGGGACGGAAATTGGACAAAGTACTTTGGTAATTGGTTCAGTGCTTTCCATTCCCAGAGTGGATCAAAGCCAGTGTTACATTGTTCCCGCTTTGCCAACGTCTCAATCTAGTTTCTCCTTTGTAAATTCACTTTCACTTTGGTCGGGTTCTCAGTCAGCATTTTCATATCCATCCCATTTGCTACAATGTATTCGGTACAAAGTGATCCCCATATTTGTAGGAGTTTATCATTACAGATTCCATTGTTCTTTAATATCTCGAAGGTAATCGGTGGAGTGGGGGTTATGCACTTTTCAAACAAACAGATGATCCTCCACATAACTATGTATCTTAACGATTCCAGGCGTAATTCATATCTTATCATATACATCGGTATTGAGTTAGGCAATCTCAGGATCTTTTTCCAGAAGTAAGATTCTAGAGTTTCCCACACCTTCCATGAAAGATTCAAGAGCGATTCGGAGCAATAGGCCAGGACTTGCCACCACCTTTTGTTTATAAAAAGTCCAAATCGGGCCTATTGAAAACTTCCCATACCGATTATGGATGGCCTTCCCCTGGTTAGTCAATGTTTTCAGTTTATTTTTAAGTAGATTCGGTTGACCATGTTCGTTTATGGTTTTGTTGATAAGGACTCCCAGGTAGATAATTGAGTTCACATTTTCCAATTTTTTGCCATTGAAGAACCAGCATGAAGTCCTTCCTTTACTGGTTTTCTTCTGGGCAGATTCCATTATCAAGATTTTAGACTTGTTCTCGTTAGCCCGCATATCATTATCATCAAGATACTTCTTGAAGGCATCTAGTCGTCTTTGTAGGCCAATTGCTGTCTGGTCTACAAAGACCAGATCATCTGCATATAGGATCCAGGGTATTGATCCTCCATTGATCTTTGGGGGGAAAGCACAAATCTTACATTGCGAGTCACCCAGGTCTGCCATGTATAGTACAAAGAGGAATGGTGCTAGAGCACATCCTTGCTTTATACCTTTGAGTTTTGATTTTTTTTCGTAAGTGCGCCATCCCTGGTCAAGCGGACTTGTATGGTTGTATTTGTGTAAACTTTGGATTGCTTCCACCAAGACCGTCGGACAGTTCCACTTTTTTAATTTGGCCCATAAATGTTCACGATTGATGGTATTGAACGCTTGGGCCAAGTCCATGAATCCTAGATACAATTTATTGTTGTATTCAAGCATTCGCAGTTTTAGTAGGTTCAATATAAATAAATTCAGGGAAGTTCCCACTCCTGCTGTAATGGCGGTTTGTCGCTTGTCAAGGATCTTGGATGACGTAACCCATTTTTTAAAATTTTGCAGCACTAGCGATGCAAATAGCTTCCCAATTGAAACAAGAAGGGCTATTGGTCGGTAATTTACAGGATTACTACAATCTCCCTTTTTAAAGACCGGGACGATCATAGCTTCTTTCCAAGATGGTGGTATTTTCTTTGTTTTCAGTATTTGGGAGAACAGTTGCATTATTAAATCCGCCCATTTTTCTTCATTTGCCTTTAGTGTGTGGTTAGAGATACCATCTGGGCCAGCCGCTCTTGATTGACTCAACTTCTTGATCATTATTAGAATATCCTCACGGTCAAATTTGATATTCCAAGGATAACTAGTTTTCTCATTTTCGACTGATTGCACCGACACTTTTTTTTCAAAAAGTATAGTGAAATGGTCCACCCATTGTTCCTCCGAGACCTGTGATATGCAAAGCGCTGCTTGGAAGGTCTCCCCGTGGTTTATAATGTCCCAAAGATTTCTACTATTATTAGTAGAGATTGCTGCTAGCATTTTTTCTGCGTGATATTGGGAACGTTTTACTCGGGTGGCTATCCTCCAATTTTTATATTTTTGTTTCAATTTTCTTATGAGATACTCTTTGTCCACCTGATCAGATATTTTTATTTTCTTCAGATTATTTCTGAATTCTTTTCTTTTTAATACCACTTCAGTATTGTAGGCATGGGTTTTTGTTGTTGATAAGAGGCATCTTATTTGTTCCCTTTTTTATCACAAATTCATTCAGCAGCCATCGGTAATCCACTTCTTCAGGATTCTCATGAATAAAGTTATCATAATTCTTCACCAATTTGGGTATCGCCTTTTGATGTATTCTTAGTCTGCTCATACCCCACGTTACTTCAACTTTATTTGTGATCAGAGGTCGGTGCTCTTTTGTTAATATAGACAGTTCCGTCCTCAGCAGATCATGATTGCTCTTATTTGTTTTTCTGATCTCAAAGGATTTCACCCATGGTAATAGTTTTTCCGAGACAAAACAGTAATCAAGATATGCTCTACTAGGGCCCCTGTGCCAGGTGTCCACCCCTCTCAGATCGCCTAGAGTTTGGGCGTTTAGAATTTTCATGTCTCTGATTTCCATTTCAGTTGTCCAGTGTAAGGCCCTGGCGTTAAGCTGAGAAATAGTAGTCACTTTTCCATTTTTTGAGAGCAGTTTTATATTCAAATCCCCACAGATCATTATTATTTTTTCACTATCTCAGAGTAATGCTTCATCCAGGGCTTTCATGATGTCCGTTAGATAGCTCTCTGGATTGGGGATTTTTTCACTCCAATACGTGTTTATTAGCAAGAGGTTTGTTCGACTGTTCTTTAGATGTTTCTGAAGCTCCAGGATTTGGACATAGGGATTCGGTGTACGATGGGCCATGACCTCGAATCCTTTCCCTATTTTAATTAGAGTTAGTAAACCAGCGTACGGTCTTCCCATGGTCCCCCTCATGGCCGGATTTATAAACACCTTGTAGTTTTCACACACTGGTTTGTTCCTGATCCACGTTTCCTGGAGACAGACAATTTCATACTCTTCCAGGAAATTGTACTCACCAGAATACAGGTGTTGAGAGCCACATGGCTTCCATGAGGCACAGAGGAGATCCTTGCCGCTTCCACACTTCTCATTCTATGTTGATTTACCAGCTGCTAGCGCTCCAGCCATCCACTCCCAGTCCAGCTGTTGGTCGCTTGCCGGGATCCTTGACTTCAAGATCTTAATTTGTTTTCTTGAGTTGTCAACCCTGAACCTGGGAATCGCAGCTAGCTTATCCCGGTTCTTTATATCATCCTTAACAGTAGGCTTCAGGTTGCTTTCCTTTGTCTTATCCCCTAGTTTAGATTTTCTTCCTACCTCGTTAGGAGCGCTGTTCCACACTTTTATTTTCTCTCCATTACGAGCAGCACTGGTATTTGATTCCCCAGCTTTTGGGCTCCATAGACGTTTTTGAGACCTGTTTTTCTCCTTGTTACCACTTTTTCCTATGCTTTCATTATAGGTCGATAGCTCGTAACCCATTTGGTCCAGATCCTTTCTTGCTGCTTATAGGCGTTTTTTTTATTTCAAATGAGACCAAGTGTAGGATAACTACGTCCATCCTCTGTTCCTTTTTGAATTCAACTATTCTGATGTCATTTGAGGACAGATTTCTTAGTTTAGACGCATCACTTTTTCTCTATTTAGGATTGATCGTTTGGAGTGGTTATCCAAACTAACTAGACATACTTTGCACCCCTCATCCTCTCTAGATGAGAGAGCTTTTCTTGTCTTCTCAGGAGTTCTTTGGACGCGAGCATCCTTAGTTCTTGGATCTTCTTTTTTATTAACTGGACTTGCTCCCCGATTTGCTCTTTTCGAGATCATAGCCGACTTGGACTGATCTTTATTGTCAGGTTGCGCATATTTTTTTCTTTTTTCTTCCAAGGTAAGGAAGTCCATCATCTTATTGTGCTTTGCCTTCAATTGCCCTTCACTAGGCCTTGTGTCCAGTTTTCTGTCTGCCTTTAGGTTTCTGTTCTGGGGGGTTTGTTTCTCTTTAACCCGCAGTTTAGCCAGCTCTTTCCGAACATTACCTTCAATTTCTTCCCATTCATCAGAATTTAAATCATTCCATTCTTCCTCCTCCTGATTATTTTTGATGGCAACCAACAGGTCACTCAAATCAGCCTCAGACTGCTCTTCATTAGAGTCAATATCCAGGCTTTCATCCAGTATTTCTATGGGGTTCTCATTTTTTTTAAAACTCTGCTGAATCATTACTAATAGCAATTTCACGTCTAGCCTTCTTTGCGCATTGGTTGAGTTCCAATTTGGGAGGTGTTCTTATATTCCTAATGAAGGCTCTCGAGCCATTAGACCTTTTTTCAGAATTTTCATGTTTTTCTCTTTCATTTCTACTTCCTTCGAGTTCTTGGCTTCTGACTGTGTACTTCCCATTCCTAGTTTTTTTTGCGGATTCACTGATGATATGTCGGTTCCAATGGGTCCTAGAAAAATAGGGAAGTTCAAGTTTGCATTCTTTTTCGCTGCTTGATTCTTAGGGCGTACTACCAACTTCACCTTGCTTGGGACAGTGTCATTCACAGCAATTTCAGACTCAGATCAGTCGGAGCCAGTTCTTCTATTTCTTTCGATATTGGAAGTTGGTCTTTCTTTTGGCTCGATACTTGCCCCTTCTTATGGTCCTTCTGTTGGATTTCTAAGCTTGGATTGGGCCTCCATTCCTCAGAAATAGAACTTTCCGACATACCATTTGTAGTTTTCATTGTATAAGTGGTTACATTCTCCATTAGCTTATGACATTGTCTCTTACATTTATAGTCATCCATGAAGGCCTACATTAATTGCGACTTACGTTCATCTTCCTCTGTAGTAGCTCCGATAAGCGACTCTCCCAATTGTTATTGCGCTCAGTTTCACCTTTTAATCTCATGTCCAGTCTCTCCGTAAAGCGTTCCAAGTTCAGTAGTTGTTGACTCATTTTCTCTGTACCAGTATATAGATCTTGCAATGAGGTGTTTAAAGTCTCATACAAGTTTAGGAATGGGGCAAGTGAGATCATCAGTGCCACCATCACGGTATTTTGAATATGAGCTGTGTCCACCTCGGTTACCTTAGTACTGCTAGGCTTTCGGTCCAATGCGGGCATCAGTTGGCCCCGGATATGCTTCTCCTTGCCTTCCAATCCAAGGTCCAGCATTATTCCTTGTTCATAAGCAGGATAGTCCTGCAGGTCTAGGAATACTACAATGCTCTTAGGGAGCTGAATTTCTTCCCATACTCTTTGGTGTTGGGCCATTCGATCAGCTTTCTTTGCCGATTTCTGTAGTGATAGATCATCCAGGGTGGCAATTTTTTCCGTTATGAAAGACAAACTCTTTCTTTTCTCTCTAGCAATTCTTCCAGTTAGAGCTGTTATATCTTGAGACAGTTTCTCAGCCAACGCGGAATTAGAATAAGATTTAGCTTCTTTACTCTTGACTATTCGATTGGGAGTTTCTTTACAGTTCTCTAACAATTGGGGAAGGTCGTTTGGCGGTATCACAGAGGCAGCCCGCATCATTTGTTTCTCTGACTCCAATCCACCCTTGTTAGCGCTTTTTTTCCTTCCATACCTCTTCTGCAGCAGCCTCCCAATCCTCTAGGTCCTCCAAATTAGTGGTATAATTTCCGGTGGATCGTAGTTTCTTTAAGTTAGAATTAGGGGTCTGCGAGGATTGGGCTGGTGCAGGATGGAGCTCCACCGATGATAGCCTTGTTTGAGCAGGTTTTAGCTGCAACCCTTGTAGCCCATATTCCTGCAAAAATGTGGCATGTTGCTTATCCACAATGCCTAGACTTTCCATCAGGCCTCTAGGGTTGGAGAGGAAGGCTTTATTTGGGCTAGTACCAGTTGCCATTTGCTGGGTTTTGTTTAGGGCAATGTTCCACCAGCCTGTCCCCCTTCAGTAGCGGAATAGTAGCCACTTCTGAGTTTGCAATGGCTTCTTCTAATGAATTGGCATTTTGCCTTCCACAAAGGAGATCGTCTATTTCGGTATGTGCTGCTGTTTCGAAGGGTTGGACGGCAGGTATATCTATTGCCACAGGGGAATACTCATCTTCTTTAGGGCCCTCCGCCCCTGGCCCACCCCCTTTCATTCCCTCCAGTACCCCACGCAGTGTGGATCGTATGTTTTCCTTATCGGGACTAAAGTGCCGCCCGCTCTCACATACTGGGTGGGCGCTTGGGGGCATTGCCATCCCATCTAACTGCCATGCCGTGCAGTCAATTGTCTCCATATTGTTGGGATCCAGCCGCGACTGATAGTCAGCTGACATCGCCAAGTCAGCCACCATCCGGTCACTGGGGGCTGGACTCGTTTGTATTTAAGTCTGTCCGTTTAGTGAGGCAGCACCCCTTGAATCCCCTCTCGCGTCTACTTGGGCCAGCGCCGCCTGGGCCCCTAGCTCTAAGTGCGGTAAGCATAGTTGCTTCAATTGCGGCACAGGGAAAGCATTAGAGTCAAAACTAAGCTTCCTCTCTTTGTGCCCGGAGTATGGCCCCCCCCTCGGCGCCGATCATCATCGCATAGTCCTCCTCCCCCTACTCCTCACAGGGCTCAGATTGTACTTGGCTAGAGGGGGAGAGAGGAGAGAGAGGTACGGCCAGCTGTGGAAGAGATGACAGGCATTTCCTCACCTCATTACGTGTTCTAGCCGGCTTCGGCTCTTCAAATTTTGTCATTTCACAAGCTGTTGTTAATTGTAGCAGGGATAGTTTTATTCTTCGCGTTCCGCCCGGGTGCGTTCACTCGGGGGAGGGGTGGGGGAGGGCAGGTGAGGGCAGGGGCGGAGCCGTAGTGCAGCTCCTCTCATCCCATTGGACGTCATGCAGCTCCTCAATTGGAAGTGGTTACTTCACCAACTAACACCAGTTGCTACTACTTTCGCTCCGCTTTCGCGGGAGGAAGTGGTTTTATGTGGTGAGCAGGTGACTTGCAACAACTCTGCCTCCATGGGAGCTAAAGGTCCAGTAGCCGCAGGCACTGCAAGAGTCTTTCTCCAGCACCAACAAACACCACTTGCTACCATTTTTCTTTTAATAAAGATGTCTGATGTTAAAAACATGGCCACTTTGTGTCCGTCTCTCATTTCTGACCCCTCACATAACCTAGTCTTTCATTGAGGGCCTAAAGATCATAGTCTCATCCACCTTACTCCCACCTGGATTTCCTAAGGGTTCCATATTTTGATGTTTACCCAAGGTGAGCTTCAATGATGTGAGGATGGTGTTTCCACACTCTCGCTCTCTCCTCTCTCTCTTCTTCCTCTCCCTGATCTCTCTCTCCTCACTTGTATCCTACACTACGTTTCAACTCCTTTTTTATCTCTCTCTGCACCACTTTGACACAAACGCAACAATCACCAGTTTCTTATGCCTACCACTCCCTCACACACACCTCTTACCTCCACCCTCATCCAACACTTCCACAAACGTCTCAGCACTCTGCTCCACCTTACGTTCTCCACCGCCTAGTCTGTCGGTCCACCATCTTTCCTTCTGAGCTCAACCGAACACCCCTCATTCTTGCATCTGAGTGTGGTGCTTTTTTTTACCCCTGCCTGCCTTGATAGGGACCTCTTCCCCATTCCCACTGGTTTCTAATTTCACCTTTTCTCTTTGGCCACCCTACCCCTGTGCTTTCCCCTCGAGCTGGGCTGTTACAGTGAAAAGTTTAAAAGTTCATGGTTGGTCCCTGCCCCTTTTCCGTTCACTGGTTTCTCAGTTAGGGCTGCGAGGGTTCGCTCCAGTGCCGCACTCTCTCCCTCTGGTGAAGGTTGCATCTTTGTGGGTGTTATGGCATGTGTCGGTGGAGTGAGACTCACAGTTGTACTCATTCTCCTCCTTGGCTTGGTCTGCTGTTTGTATGGTGATTTCTCGAGGTCATAGTTCTGAAAGGAAGGAAAAAGACTGGGGCATCCGCAGAATAGAATGGGTAAGAGCAGCAAAGGAGACAGTTGGGAGCCGAGGAGTTTAAGAGGAGCAGTAGAAGGAATGAGAGGACAGGCTGAGAAAGACCAAAGAGGTGGTGAAAAGAAGGGGAAAGAGCTCCCTGGAGGAGTCAAGGCCCAAGAGCGAAGCAGTAAAAGGGACATCCATTCACCTTGAACCATACGAACATTCTTACGTGTTGGAATAGCATACATGGTACTAGCTGGGCAATAAACATAGCTGAACCAGGATGGCAAGTGGAAGTACCTGGTTGTCCAACAGCATAACTTTGCCTGGCCCCTTGCTGTCAAGCTCTGAGGTCCATGTGGATTAGTATACCTCCGTCCCCGAGCACCAGTCAGAGAGGAGCATGGAAATACTTGCTGACCAGTTATTGGAGCCACAGGTGGGGGGGGGGGTAAACAGGAAGCACCGGGTCCCAGGTGGCTGCAAAGAAAATACCAGGTTAGCTAGTGGCTACAAGTTATTCACAACAAGCATCAACAGGTATAGAGTAAATGCACTTACCTTGGGATGGCCGATGAATGCTTTGCACCTAACTGTTTCCCCCTGGGGTCGGCTGGGTGATGCAGAAGGAAGGATGGACCACGGGATCTGGGTGGAAAGGCTTGAGTCTTGATAGAAGGTAGGCAGTACTTGAAAACAGTTCCAAAAGCCTATGAACAATACAGCTGAGAGGTTTACCATGCGCCAAGTCCAAAGGTTAATCCATAAGCAATCCAAGAATCAGTCCAAAATCCAGGAAAACAAGGTAGGCAGTCCAATAGTAATCCAGGCGTCAAAAAACCAAGAACAATCCAGAAGAAAAACGAAGTTCAAAATCCAAAGGGTCAAAACCAAGAAATACAGAGCGCAGGAATAGCTAAACGACGTGTAAACAGCTGAGAAGCAATGCATGAAGGGGCTAATTCCTTTTTATTGCGGTCGTCCTGGTCTGCTGGCCAATTGCAGACGACTTCCTGGTCACGTGATCGCTCCCTTGGTCACGTGACCACCGGGTTCATCCGACGCCAGCTTTTTGAAGGCCTCAGACCATGTCACATGACTCTCCTTCGTGACATGCTGTGCCGAGCAGAGGACGGCAACATGGAATGGCACCCCCTCCGTGCCTGCAGTCTCCAGGGCAAGCCCCAAGACAGGCGCAGAAAGCAGCGCCAGGGATGTCCCAGAGCGCAGCGTCTTCCCAAAAGCCGAGCGGGTGCGGCCACAGGAAGGGTCCGCACTTCGCTCCGCCACTTGCACGCCATGGAATTGTGAACGGGTGAGTCCGAGGGCATGACACTTGCCTCCTGATGGAATACCTAAGGCTTGGAGGTGGCGGTACCTTGTTGGAGAGCTTGTGAAGATCAACATATAAACTTGACAACAACAGCCACAACCTAAAATGAAACAGATTCAAGAAAGAGGCATTGGGCACTAGAAGTCCCAGCGACTGTGATGGTCTGTTTTAGGCCAAAGAGGAAGACCTTAAACAAGGGATGGGGAAAGAGAAGGGCTAAGGACAACAGAGGCTAGAAAAGGTCTCAGATATTGTTAACGATTTGTTATTTATATAGCGTTTTGCCAAAGTGCTGTACATAAAACATATTAACATACAATTATCACCCAAACAAAGTTATAATGAATTATAATTGTTCTTTTATAACGCGCTTAATACCAGGTATTGGATTCTAAGCGCGGGATTGGGATTCAAACCTGTATTGCACTGCGTTGTCTTGCTTCCAAGACAGATGCATTGCCCCTGAGCTATCCCTCCTCCCCGTTGGTGGCTTAGCCTGACCCTAACCTTGATTGTTTTGAACAAGTTAACCCTGTTTGGTTTTTTGTAAACTTTCTTTATTGTTTTTCAATAAACACATACCCAATCGGATATCAAACATTCCCATCCCAACATTACCCAATTCAACCCACTGCCCTACACAATAGACCCACCGTGTACATCCGCAAACTTGATATAACATCCATTCAAGTTAACAATATTGCATCAAATTCATCATTTTCCCTCATGACAGCAATTGCAGAGATTTTCCCACCTATGCACAACATTACACTAGGGTATTGGTCCCCAATTTAGTCAATCCGGGGTAGAGTCTGGGGTCCGCGCTGCCTGCGCCAGCTGATACCATCTAAACAGTGACCAATAGTCAAACGGTCTGCTAGTAGTTGGTAATGTCACAGCAAACATAGTTTCTCTCTGCTCGCAAAGAGCCATGCATTCCAGCCATCTCGTGAATGTGGGGGGGCTGGTCTTACCCCAGGACCTAGCAATTAGATATTGGGCTATCACAGAAGCCATGCTTAAGAACCTCTTCTCGGTGCGAATGCCCCCCTCAACCAGGGCAAGGAGCCATAGTTCTGGGGTATAAGCCCGTGCTGAAATGAGCTTTTCAGACAAGGCTGCTTCTATATTGTCCCAGACGGATCGAATGTTCGGGCAACTCCAACTAACATGATAAAAATCTGCACAATCAGCATTGCACCTTTTGCACACAGATAGGCTCTCAAGATAGAACTTACTGAAAGAGTAGGGGGCGTAGTACATTTGGTGCACAAACTTATAATGAATCAGTCTGAATCGAGAGTTTAATGATATATACAGTGTTTGCATACATACAGACTTCCACTGTTCCTCACTCAACTCCTTTCCCATAGCTGCTTCCCACTTAATTCTATACCCAAGATTCTGTACTATTCTTCCCCCTCTTACCAGCTTATAAATATTAGATACCACCTTCCTACTCGATATGGGGCGAATGATTGAGCTTTTCGCTGGGTGGGGGGCCGGTGCAAGTGGTAAATCGGGCCATTTGGCTCTAAGGGTACATCGTAGTCTGAAGTAATGAGTTACAGAATCATGCACGCCCCCAGAACTTAACTCCTCCCACGTTACAAAGCGACCGTCCCGCACCAAGTCCCCCAGAGTATAAACACCCAGAGTCTGAAACCGCTCCCTGAAAGACCTCTCATGCATTAACTGGATTCCTGATATATTATATATTGGCAGCTCAGGGGCGTAAGAAGGAGAGGCTTGCAGTATCCGACATATCTCTACCCACACCCGGCATGCTATTGCAACGGGCTGGATCTCACTGTGCGGGACCGGATCTCTGTCTCCCCAAAGCATACCCATTAGAGAGTCCAGATGGGAAACTGCCCCAGCTATTGGGACATGCAGGAACCTAGAGTCCGCCACATTCCATTCGGATATATATTGTGCTTGAGCAGCTAAGAAGTAAAAATAAAGATCGGGGTACTCCAAGCCTCCCATTTCATACGGTCGAGCCAGAGTATCATACGCTAATCTAGGCTGTCTGCCCGCCCATACTAATTGTGTCATCAATTTCCTAACACGGGCCCAGTAAGTCGCTGTGGGCCACACTGGGACATTATTATATACATATAACAACTTGGAAAGCATTACCATTTTGGCCAGCGCCATACGGGCGGCCTGGGATATCGGAAGCAGGATCCAGGTCTCTACCTTTTGTTCCAGATCATCTAGCTGCATTACATAATTGGTTTTATACACATGCTCTCTGATGGTGGAAATCGTAACGCCCAAGTATTGGAAGCCATACGGAGACCACTTGAACTTGTTGCCTATGTCGGTTCTCTGGACAGCTGAAGTTAGGGGGAGGACCTCCGACTTCTCCCAATTGATCCGGAGACCGGACAGCTCCCCAAACCTATACACCTCCTGCACTAGTGGTGTGTCGTAAAGCACCAAAGTATTGACTGAAAAGGATACGGTACTCAAAAGGATACAGATGGTAGGGTCTTCCGGATCCCTGTTCACACAATTTGATAGTTGTGAAGTCAAGTTTAGACCTTCCAAATGATACAACTCTCTGACTGATGAAACAGGTAGAGAGATGGATCACTGGAAAGGGCGTGGGTAAAGTATAGGAAGTCAGCCTAGAACAAAATAAAGTATCATAAGAAACTGCCCCAAATCGGCTCTCTATGATAGAACAGTATTTGGCATTAATTCACACACTGACCTTATGACTAGGGTAGAAGAATCCAGCAGAAGTCTCTTGAGGAAAATCCAGAAGTAGAACAAACGACAAGGAAGGGAAGATTAGTAAGGGAGACTTATCCCGAACGGAACGAGGCTCAAGCTAGATACCGGGTTGATGCACCACAGGATAGCGTCCAAAGTACTGTTCACTATCACCTTCCAACAGTCCTTGAAAAGCTTCCTTCCCACATAGAGAAAAGTATAGAAATGAATAAATCCACCTGTTAATTTCACAGGTGCAGGAGTTGGAAATAGCGCCCTTTTGTGGAACAAACCAAGTACACGCGGTTCTGAACAGCCGCGAAGAAAATAGTGTGCGCGTGTGGAATTACACGCGAATAGGATTCACGCAGTCTTGGAAGCAGGCTTGAAGACAACGTGTGCGTATGAAATTACACACGAACAGGATTCACGCAGTTCAGGCCAGCCGCGCTTGAAGACAGCGTGCGCTTGTGGAATTGCACGCGAATCGGATTCACGCAGCCCAGGCCAGCAGCGCTTGAAGACAACGTGTGCGTGTGGAATTACACGCGAACAGGATTCACGCAGTTCAGGCCAGCCGCGCTTGAAGACAGCGTGCGCTTGTGGATTTGCACGCGAACAGGATTCACGCAGCCCAGGCCAGCAGCGCTTGAAGACAACGTGTGCGTGTGGAATTACACGCGAACAGGATTCATGCAGTCCAGGCCAGCCGCGCTTGAAGACAGCGTGCGCTTGTGGATTTGCACGCGAACAGGATTCACGCAGCCCAGGCCAGCAGGGCTTGAAGACAACGTGTGCGTGTGGAATTACACGCGAACAGGATTCACGCAGCCCAGGTCCGCCGCGCTTGAAGACAACGTGCGCTTGTGGATTTGCACGCTAACAGAATACACGCAGCCCAGGACAGCCGCGTTTGAAGACAACGTGCGCGTGTGGAATTACACGCGAACAAACAGCTTCAGGAATCAGCGTGTGCCGGAAAACACGCTATAGAAGGCCCAAGAAGCAGCTGAGGAAAACTGCAAGGACGCAGATCGGAGGTTCAGCTACACAACGCCAAATGATTCGATCAGAAGCAGCGAGTGAAGTTTCCACGCTACTTATATACGTAATGCCGTAGTTCACGTGACAAAGCAGAATTCACGTGAATTTAGCGACGTGAAAAGTGCAGACGTCGTTTTCCCGGCAATGCATCGAACAACCGCCATTTGGAATAGAACGGTCTAGCTGTTCTATGAGCGTAAGAGGTAGAACCACGTCCAGCATTAGAACCACTTCCAGCATGCATGACAGTGCCATCCCCCAAAGGGGCAACCTCACCCCTTTTCGAGTGAAAACGCTTCAATAAAGCAGGAGCATGTATATTGGAAAGAGGTTCCCAGGACCTATCTTCGGGACCATAGCCCTTCCAATCCACCAGATAATACGGCCTACCAGAACATAGCCTCATAGCCAGTATGTCCTGTACCTCGTATTCATCTGAACCCCTCACAGAAATAGCAACAGGCCGTACAGGCAATCTGGTAGCTTCAGAACACGGCTTAATGAGTGACACGTGGAATACAGGATGCACTCGCCATCGTTGTGGTAAAGCCAGACGGACAGCAGCCGGATTAATTACTTGGAGTACTGCATACGGACCAATGTATTTAGGCAACAATTTCTTTTTGCCTGGTATCCTCAAGTTCTTAGTGGACAACCATACTTTCATACCAGCCTTGTAGACAGGGGCAGGTACTCTATGAGCATCGGCATAGAACTTGTCGCGTCTTTTAGCGTGCTCCAATTGCTTCTTCACTTTCCTCTGTAGATTCTTAAGATCACGAAAAGTATGGCCTGCGGCAGGAGTATCCAAAGACAAACTGGAATCCAAAGGTATTGATCGGGGGTGTTGTCCATAAAGAGCATAGAAAGGTGAAGTGCCTATGGCACTATGATAGGAGTTGTTGTAGGCGAATTCTGCTGCCGGCAGGACCTTGAGCCAATCTGATTGAAACTGCAGACACAAGCACCGCAGATATTGTTCCATAGTGCTATTGACTCTTTCGGTCTGTCCATCAGTTTGAGGGTGATAAGCACTGGACATTCTGTCATCAATCAGTAATGCTGAAGTTAGTGCTCTCCAAAAGCGTGACGCAAATTGTGAGCCCCTGTCCGTAATGATTACTGACGGTAGACCAAAGAAACGGAATAGGTCAGCCAGAACAGCAGCTGTTGGTAAACCAATACAGGGAATATAAAGAGCCAATTTTGTGAAGTAATCCACTACAACCCATATGGTATCGTATTCCTGGTTTTGTGGGAGTTCTACCACAAAGTCCATAGATATCATGTCCCATGGTTTGTTAGGGACAGGTAGGGACTGGAGTAAGCCCACTGGTTTACCGGGAGTGTTTTTGCATTGGATGCATACAGAACATGTTGATACATGATTTATGACATCTTTTGTCATGGATGGCCACCAACACCATCTTTTAAGCAGCTCTAGTGTTTTCTTCTGTCCAGGATGGGCTGCGATCAAGGAATCATGATTCCACTTGAGGGCCTTATTCCGCGTCGAAAAGGTTGGTAAGTAGAGCACTCCTTGTGTGAAAGGTAAACCGTTATGTACGTCCAGATTCATATCCTGGATAACTTGTGGATGATTTTTCACCCACTTCTGTACTTCGTTTTTTAAGGATGGTTGAACAGAACAACTACATATTACATGATCTGCCAACAACTGATTTTGCACCTGTGCTTCTTCCTTCGCCTCCTCACCAATACGAGACAAAGCGTGCGACTTAACGTGTTCTCTGGCAGGACGATATGTGACCTGGAAATCGTATTGAGCAAAAAAGACATGCCATCTGGCCTGTCGAGCCGTAAGACATTTCATATATTTGAATGCTTGAAGATTTCTATGGTCAGAGTACACCAACACCTGATGTTTGGCCCCAAGAAGATGATGTCGCCATTCTCGGAAAGCATCCTTGATAGCCAGTAATTCCCGCTCAGTGACGGTGTAATTTCATTCATATGGGGTAAGTTTGCGAGAGAAGAAAGCCACTGGGGGCTCCTCCTTGGTTTCTGTGCAAACTTGTGAGAGCACCGCTCCAGTAGCGACACTGGATGCATCCGCTTCAACGATAAACTGGCGATCTGGATCTGGATGTTGAAGCACGGGTGCGGTGGTAAATGCTTCCTTTAACGTCTCGAATGATGCTTGGGAATTCTGGTTCCAACAGAAAGGAACTTTGGAACTAGTTAAAGCCGTCAAAGGAGCTACTGTTTTGGAGAAGGAACGAATAAACCTGCGATAAAAATTCCCAAAGCCTAGGAAAGACTGTAATGACTTGACATTGTGAGGAATAGGCCAGTTCAATATGGCCTTCACTTTGGAACGACTCATTCGAGCACCTAGATTGGTAATGTCGTAACCCAGGAATTCCACTTCCTGTGAATGAAAGACGCATTTCTCGGCTTTCACAAAAAGAAGGTTCTCCCTGAGTCTTTGTAAGACTGTAGAAACGTGTTTGACGTGTTCCGAAAAAGACGATGAATAAATCAGAATATCATCCAAATAAATCACCACGAACTGGTCCATTATATCCCTGAAAATATCGTTCATGAAGAACTGAAAAGTAGCGGGAGCGTTGCACAGACCAAAAGGCATCACCAAATATTCGTAAAGACCATACCGCGTCTTGAAAGCGGTCTTCCATTCATCGCCCTCACGAATGCGAACTAAATTGTATGCTCCTCGCAAGTCCAATTTAGTGAAGTACCTGGAAGTACCTAATTGATCCAATAGAACGTTTATCAGCGGTAAAGGATACTGATTTTTTATGGTGATGTCGTTAAGTGCCCTGTAATCAATGCAAGGCCTTAGATCTCCCTCTTTCTTCGGAACAAAGAATAGAGGAGACGCAGCAGGTGATTGCGATGGCCGTATGAATCCCATCGCTAGAGCTTTATCGATGTATTCTTTCAACACGACGTCTTCTTTTGGAGTCAATGAATATAAACGACCTGTAGGAATTTTAGCTCCAGGAATCAATTCAATCGGACAGTCATACTGTCGATGTGGAGGCAATTGTTCTGCCTGGCCTTTATCAAAAACATCAGCGTACTCAGTGTATTCGCATGGTATGGTAGTATCGCTTTGATGTACCACACTAATAGTTGAAGCTCCCCCCATAGAGGCCAATATATGTGGATTGTTTGACACCTCCTGACTGGTAAAGCAATGTTCATTACAAAAAATTGAAGGATACTGGAGCAATCCTGAAACCCAGTCAATGGCGGGATTATGAAGGGTTAACCAGGCAAGACCAAGTATTATTTTGTACTGCGGAGCAGCTATGACATCGAAGACGATTTCTTCCGAATGACTATTCGATAATGTCATCTGAACAGGTACCGTCTCCATGGTTACCATACCAGAAGTCAAAACAGATCCGTCCACGGTGTTAACCGTTTCAGGTTTGTTCTTGTTTACAAGGGGTATGGAACAATTCTTGGCATATGTGATGTCTATGTAATTGTTAGTGGCTCCGGAATCAACCATGGCCTTGGAAACCAATTCTTGGTCATCACAACGTAACGTCACCTCGACAGCTATAGGTGCGTGATTAGGAATGGTACTGGAGTCCGATGAAACACTCGACACAGGGACTCCTGCTACTGTCGAGTTTTGGCGTTTCCCGAACGCTTGACTGGTTTCTTAGTACACGTCGCTAATAAATGCTCGGATGAACCGCAATACATACATAAATTGTTCTTTCTTCGGTTCTCTCTTTCTGCATTGGACAACCGGCCTCTCACAGCGCCAATCTGCATTGGTTCAGGGTCGTTCGAGGGAACTGCCGTTGCCTCCGAACGAACCGATGCTTGTAATAATGGTTTTTTTCTCTCCTTTCCGAGCATTTCTTCGGGCATCGATTTGTAGAACCAAATCGAGCAACTCTGTGAATCCCGTAGGAACCACCAGAACCGTAGATAAGGCATCTTTCAGTTCTTCTGAAAGACCCCTGTAGAAAACAGCTGTCTTCTTGCCTTCAGGCCATTGAGTTTCGGCTGTTAGTTGATTGAATCGGGCAATGTAAGGCAAAAGAGGTTGACTGCCTTGTTGTAGATTAAGTAACTCCAGATCCATGGCTTGAGTAGCATAACGCATGTCAAAGACTTTACTCATAGCAGCCAAAAGATCATCACAGTCGTATAACAAAGGGCTATTTGTTTCCAACAAAGGGTTAGCCCAAGCAGCAGCTGTACCCCCTAAATGGGAAAGCACAAATGCTGCTTTTGTGGTTAGGTCAGGAAATGATGTGGGACGATAAAGAAAATGGAGTCGGCACTGATTAACGAAGGTTCTATAGGTTTTGGGGTCACCTGTGAACCGTTCCGGGGGAGCCAAGGGAAACTGAGTGGGCATAACCACATTAATCGTTTCCTGTGGGGGTGTCATAGTCCCAGATCCAGATGCAGTGGCCATTGGAACCTGTGCTCCCTGAGGACTAGCGTGCATGGCGTCTTGCATAACGTCCATACGGTGCCGTAACATGTCCTGTGCCGTAACCATTTCATTTCTCAAATCGCTGATCAACTGAGTCAAAACAGTTAAAGGATCCGTACCCTCCATGGCTTCTGATTCTGTCGTAAAGCACCAAAGTATTGACTGAAAAGGATACGGTACTCAAAAGGATACAGATGGTAGGGTCTTCCGGATCCCTGTTCACACGATTTGATAGTTGTGAAGTCAAGTTTAGACCTTCCAAATGATACAACTCTCTGACTGATGAAACAGGCAGAGAGATGGATCACTGGAAAGGGCGTGGGTAAAGTATAGGAAGACAGCCTAGAACAAAATAAAGTATCATAAGAAACTGCCCCAAATCGGCTCTCTATGATAGAACAGTATTTGGCAATAATTCACACACTGACCTTATGACTAGGGTAGAAGAATCCAGCAGAAGTCTCTTGAGGAAAATCCAGAAGTAGAACAAACGACAAGGAAGGGAAGATTAGTAAGGGAGACTTATCCCGAACGGAACGAGGCTCACGCTAGATACCGGGTTGATGCACCACAGGATAGCGTCCAAAGTACTGTTCACTATCACCTTCCAACAGTCCTTGAAAAGCTTCCTTCCCAAGTAGAGAAAAGTATAGAAATGAATAAATCCACCTGTTAATTTCACAGGTGCAGGAGTTGGAAATAGCGCCCTTTTGTGGAATAAACCAAGTACACGCGGTTCTGAACAGCCGCAAAGAAAATAGTGTGCGCGTGTGGAATTACACGCGAATAGGATTCACACAGTCTTGGAAGCAGGCTTGAAGACAACGTGTGCTTATGAAATTACACGCGAACAGGATTCACGCAGTTCAGGCCAGCCGCGCTTGAAGATAGCGTGCGCTTGCGGAATTGCACGCGAACAGGATTCACGCAGCCCAGGCCAGCAGCGCTTGAAGACAATGTGTGCGTGTGGAAATACACGCGAACAGGATTCACGCAGTTCAGGCCAGCCGTGCTTGAAGACAGCGTGCGCTTGCGAATTTGCACGCGAACAGGATTCACGCAGCCCAGGCCAGCAGCGCTTGAAGACAACGTGTGCGTGTGGAATTACACGCGAACAGGATTCACGCAGTCCAGGCCAGCCGCGCTTGAAGACAGCATGCGCTTGTGGATTTGCACGCGAACAGGATTCACGCAGCCCAGGCCAGCAGCGCTTGAAGACAACGTGCGCTTGTGGATTTGCACGCTAACAGAATACACGCAGCCCAGGACAGTCGCGTTTGAAGACAGCGTGCGCGTGTGGAATTACACGCGAACAAACAGCTCCAGGAATCAGCGTGTGGCGGAAAACACGCTATAGAAGGCCCAAGAAGCAGCTGAGGAAAACTGCAAGGACGCAGATCGGAGGTTCAGCTACACAACGCCAAATGATTCGATCAGAAGCAGCGAGTGAAGTTTCCACGCTACTTATATACGTAATGCCGTAGTTCACATGACGAAGCAGAATTCACGTGAATTTAGCGACGTGAAAAGTGCAGACGTCGTTTTCCCAGCAATGCATCGAACAACCGCCATTTGGAATAGAACGGTCTAGCTGTTCTATGAGCGTAAGAGGTAGAACCACGTCCAGCATGCATGACATGGTGGGAGATTTTGGCGTGGATTTTTAACATAAAGAAGGATATCGTCTGCATATAACGATATAATAGACAGGTGCATGCGCGTACGAATCCCTCGCCTCCCATGTGTCACGCCACTTTTGGGGAGACCGAGGTCCGTTGCGATCACTCTCTCTTCTCCTTCCTGGCGGATCTACCCGCGCTTTCGCTCCTGGGGAGCCGCCAGGAGGAGAGCTTCTGTAACCGCTGCTGGATAGTTGCGGCGCATGCGCGGGAAACCGCTGTCTAGGTTCCGCGCATGCGCCGTAGATTGGGCCTGCGGGTTGGGAAGGGCTTGCCTTCCAAGCCTCGTTTCGGGTCCGCCGGCACCCGGAGACGAAACGGCTTGCGTTTCAGGCCTCGCGGGTGCCGGCGGCCCATAAAAGGGAACCGCAAGCAGAAGCCAACCGCGTCTCAACGCGGAAGCTTCGTTCGTGTTGCTCGCTCCTGGTTACCTGTGTTACCTGCAATTACCCTGCCTTGCCTCCAGCCTGCCTGGGTGCCCTGCTCAACCCTGGGTCCTCTTGGGCCCATTTGCCTTGCCTTGCCTCCAGCCTGCCTGGGTGCCCAGCTCAACCCTGGGTCCTCTTGGGCCCATTTGCCTTGCCTTGCCTCCAGCCTGCCTGGGTGCCCTGCTCAATCCTGGTTCCTCTTGGGTCCTTTTACCCTGCCTTGCCTCCAGTCTACCTGGGTGCCCAGCTCAACCCTGGGTCCTTTTTGTCCCGCTTGCCTTCTGCCTGCCAGGGTGCGCAGTTTTGCCCAAGGGTCTCTTTGGTCCCACTTGCCCTACTTGACCTCCAGTCGCCTGGGTTCCATGTTCTCGCCCTGGGTTCCCTTGGCTCCAGTTTCCTCCTCTGACTCTCCTGGGACCATTTGGGCCTTTGTCTTTTTCCTTATTCTTTGGACTCCCCCTTGTTGGTTTCCCTTCCCTGTCTGGTTCCCCTTTTCCTGTCTGGTCCTGCCTGGTGCCTCGTCCTTTTTGGATCTACAGACCATCGGGCAAGTCAGCCATCTTCAAACCAGCTAGCTGAAGTTCGCCTGAAAGTGTCTTCCTGCGGATTGGAGTCCCGACTTAGTCTTTGTTTGGTGAGATCCCGCGTTCACCTTCGACTTCACCTTGTTCCGAAATCTTCAACCTGACTGCTGCCTCTCCTGTCTGTGCTTGCACAGTCCCACCGTCACGTAAATCAGGAGAGTGCCTTCCGTGACGCTGGGAGTCTGGCCATCCTCCACCCTGTACCATTTGGGTGGTGGAGAGGCGGGTTCCCCGAGTCACACACTCGTCATTCAGCTGGCTGCAGCCTGGCGGCCCCAACAAGATCCACATCAAAGAAAACAGGTACGCAGTCTTCACGTACATCCCAGCTTGACACCATGCCGCTCCCGGATATGTCAGACCAGGGGTTCCACCACAAGGGCGAACAGGACCGGGGAGAAGGGACAACCTTGCCTAGTGCCACGCATAGGATATATATGAGCTGACATAAAGCCATTTGTATATATAGCCGCCTTTGACGCCGTATACAAAAGCTCGACCCACCTGAGATAGGTTAGACCCAGGCCCGATCGCTGAAGCACCTCGAAAAGGAAGGACCATTCAACAGAATCAAACGCCTTCTCGGCATCCAGGGCAACCACGGCCATCGGAACATGTGGGTTGATATGCATAAGGGTAAAAAAAGTCGGCACAAGTTATTCTGAGTAGAGCGCCCAGGAATGAATCCAGCTTGGTCCGGTAACACCAGGCAAGGCATGTGTGGGTGTAAGCAGTCTGTGAGGATTTTGGCGAGAATTTTATTGTCGTATTAATGAGCGACAGTGGCCTTTAAGAGGATAAGTGAAGGGGATCTTTCCCAGGCTTCAACAACACAGTAATTAACGCAGACCTTGTAGAGTCCGGAAGGACGCCCTTGGCCAGCGCACCACCAAATATCGGCAGCAGATGAGGGGTAACCAGATCAATGTACGTCTTATAAAATTCTGCTGTAATACCAGCTACATCCGGGGCTTTGCCGTTAGGGAGAGATTTGATGGCAGTACGAACCTCCTCCTCATTGATGGGGGCGTTGAGAGCACTGCCTTGTTCAGGGTCTAGCCATCCCAAACCCACCTCATCTAGATAGCTGAGCAACGCGTCGCATCTGGGGGTAGGGCGTGCAGTATATAAGCGATCATAGAATTCCATGAATGCATCATTGATCCGTTTGGGATCCCATATTCGATCCCCATCCCGGTCCTCAATTTCAACTATATTGGTGGAGAGACGTTCCTTTCTGTGAGGTGGTCAAAGAGGCAACAGAACCAAGGGAGGACCCTATTCTAGTAATGAGACCCAGCCAACAAAAGCCAGCAAATCAAAAGAAAACTGCATGTCCCAGAAATCACCACAAGAAACGAAACCAAGGAGGGGGCAGAGACAGAATTAAAAAGGGAAAACGGCATAGGTACAACCCAATCATACAGCATGGAAATAGGTGTACCAGAGACTGGCACTGGTGCAATGCAGTCAGCCCGCATATAGATGGGTGGCCCCAGAGACATACAGGGTGGGGTCAAACAGTGCATGAAACTGGGTGGAAGGAGGAAAGAAAACGCCCTGCAGGTGTGGGGAATGGGAGGGAAAACTGGCTGGAGACTGAAGGGAGGGGAGGAGCAGAGAGGGGGTTAAATGCAGCAACAGAGAGCTCACCAGGTGTTTCTGATTACAGCTGCAAGCCGAGCCGGAGACCAGAGAGGAATGGAAAGGTGATTGGGACTGGGCGTACTAGAAGGCTCACTGAGAGGCACAGGGGAGATCCCTATCCGAGGCGGACTCGCTGAGGAGAAGCGCCAGCCGTCAACCATTAATCAAGGACTGTGCATTCCGTGTGGATTTTTTCCTTTTTGTTTTCTTAACCCAGTGAACAGAGGGTGAGTCAGACTGAAGGCTGAGGTCCGTGGAGAAAAGAATTAAGTTGACTTTATTTTCCCTTTTAACGATGCGAGAAGCCAAGTGGAGCTTCTTTTGAACTCTGGACTTCATTTACCCTTTCACGGAAACCAAACTCATGAAAACTAATACTGTTTGATGTGCACAAGGAGGGTTGTTGCTTAGGTTAACACCGCAATAAATCTTAAAATTGTTAAACCTACATCCGACTACAGCCTACTATTTATGGCCCAAGCTAAAGTCTGACTCGGTCTATGCCCCTCTCCATATTTAGTCGCCAAGATTGGATCACCCATATATCTATCTTCATAGTCCGCTAATTCCTGTAGCGCCTCCCTATGTGCTTCCAGCTCTTGGGGAAGTTTGGGGGTATCCCGAATACTCTGCCGTCTTTCTCCCTCCCGTATAATATCCTCTAAGCCTTTCATAGACCGCCTTAGTGCCTTCAGTATCCCTCCTTCCCTTGACATACAGCAGAACCTGTATGTATACCTTAAAGGCTTCCCAAATCGTATCAGGGTCCGGGACCGAACCCACATTAGTTTGAAAACATGTGTCTATGTCCTTTTCTATGCCGGCTAGAAACACTGGGTCTCTAAGGGTAGTAGCTCTGAACCGCCAGCAAAGGGGGGCATTCGACCGAATAAAACTGAACTAACACCGGGGAATGATCGGACAGGGTGCTAGGGAGTATAGTGGCCTCCGTAGCCGCTCTTAGAATAGAGGATGTTGACATCGCGTAGTCAATTCTAGACGAGCTGCTATGAACTCCTGAGAAGAAGGTATATTCCCTGTCATTGGGATGCAGTCTGCGCCACACATCGTGCAAACCAAAATCCTGTGAGATATTTGCCCACACTTTCACTGCCTGCGGGGGGGGGTGTGTGGATTGTGTTGTAACAGACCTATCCATATCTAGGGTGAGGGCCAGGTTGAAATCACAAACCCATAGTATCTCATACCCAGTGAATTTGTGGAGTTGCCTAGCGCACTGATGAAAGAACTCAGGTGAGTCCATGTTGGGTGAGTAGACATTTATAATCAGTAGCCGGAGACCAAACGTTTCGCCTGCCAAAAGTAGGAATCTCCCCTCTTCATCCCGAATCTGTTCATGCAGCCTATACTGTAGAGTTTTATGAATATAAATGGCCACACCTCTAGAGTGCGAGGAGTACGAGGAGTTATATCAATGGGAGCCCCACCCTGTCAGAGCCAGGAGAGGAGCACCCCTGGCCAAATGAGTTTCCTGAAGACATAGTATATTTGCACCATGGTTCTTACTGTAATTTGCTATCAGCTGTGTCTTTTTCTGGTTGGTCAGCCCCCGAATATTCCAAGATAGCACTGAGAAGGTCAACCCGGGCTTATCATGTAACACAGTTATGATTATTTAGCCATTTTAGCCATTCTGAATATGGCGGCGACCGGGGTGGTGCGGTCAGATTGGAACTATAGCGGGCTATTTGTATCACTTAAATATTGCATGGTTGAGATCGCTGTGAAGGGCAATACGGGCTTGATTGAAAACTAGAAACTGATAACAATCTTCCCACCCCCTCCCACACCAGAAACTTGAACCTACCGGCACCCGTTCCCTCCCCAAAAAAACTACCCCAACACATCTAACACTGATCAACACACTGCAGTGACTGCGGAAACTGGGGCGCTAAGGGCGAATTACATGCTCCAAGCGGCCACAGCAAATATTATTGCACTTACGACCAACTAGCCCCCCCAGATCAGGAGATATCAACTTAAGAAAGGGGAGACCAAGGGCTGAAACCACCTGCCTCCGTGCAGAGACAGATCATGAACGCTGAGGAGATCGCCCTGGTGATCCACCCCGATCAGGAAGATTCCTTGCAAATTATTCTGCTGACTCCGCTGAGGTGAAGAAGACAGTTTGGCCGGACACAGCATAGCATATTTCACTGCCTTTGCACGAAGGATGCCTTTTACATTCTAGAATGTCTTACGTTGACCCTGGACATTTGGGCTAAAAACAGTCGGATCGTTGAGGAGCCCCACCGCAGTTCCCCTTTTTCCATGGACGTTCGAAGGAGGGCATCACGGTCTCTGTAACAGAAGATCCTGGCAATGATCGGGTGCTCAGGGGCCCCGGGAGGCGGTCTAGCAGCCATCAAACGGTGCGCTCTCTCAACCATAAACATCAATGTGAGAGGAGTGTTTTCGAGTATTTCAGCCAGTAAGGTTTCCACAAACTTCTCCATGTTATCAATTGAGGTGGACTCCGGAACCCCCAGTATGCAAATGTTATTATGCCTCGAGCGCCCCTCCAAATCTTCGTTCTTGGCAAGCACTTTCTTCACCGTTTGCTGCATCACCGCCATCTCTCGTTGCAACGTAGCAACCATGTCCTCTTCATCCCCTATCCGCCGTTTCACTTCAGCCATGCGGCCACAGAGTTTATCTATTTGAATGGCAGAGGTATCCACCTTGCAGGATAAGGCATCAATCTTTGCCCCCAGAGCGTCAGTACTAGTCTTTAGAGCCAGCAGCATCTGGTTCAAAGCTACTGCGTCAAACTGAGCTGGCGTCTGGTCCTGGCTTAGGGACGGTCGATGCTGGAACAGGTCCACTCGTGTAAATTGGTCCATCCTTGCTTGTTTCTTGGAATTACCCATAAGAGTGCCGGGCAGAGGTTGCTGTGCCACTGATGAGGCTCCTGATATAAACAGCAGGCTGCTTGGGAGGGATAATATAGGCCCCAAAACTCGGCCAGCGAAAGTTAGTGACACCAGATATGCTTTCAGGTTGCAGTCTTCCAGGTCTCAGCCACTCGCTTCGTTGGGGGGAGAGCCAGTAGTGCAATGCAGATCTACATCAAGAGTCTTGGCCAGGCAGAGGTTATCCCCTGAGGAATGCAGGCATAGCTATCGCCCAATACTGCCTGCCCTCCAGTCCTGCACAATGAGTCCCAATTGACACCCAGATGACTGCGACTGAGGCCAATGCCACAAAAGGGGAGCGCTTCACCACAGTACCCCTCATACCACGTCAGGCCGTGCCTCCACCGCAATGCCGCTCTCTAGCGCTCGAGATACAACGAAGTGTTGTCAATAGTCCTTCCAGGTGAAACCGATTAAGTTCACTGGCGCAAAGACACCGCTCACAGGGTGAGGCAAGCCGGTGAACACCCCCACCACGTCCTAGTAGTGCAACAGTGTTCCTGGGGCGGCCAGATAGCCCCAAAGACAATGAATGCGGACTAGGCGGCAGCCAGTCTTCGTTAGTCTAGAGCAGCAGGTCTCACATCTTCAAAGGGAAGCCGAGCGAGGATGGCGTCTGGAGAGCAGGACCCCCCACCTAGCAAGGGGAAGCGGGCTCACCTGTGTGCAGTTGTATAGCGGTCCCTCGCCAGATCATGAAGGAGCCTGCATGCAGGTAATGGGCGGCCGCGGGACAGGCAGACAGAGCGTTGTAGCACCGTTAAGGCTCCTTAGCTACAGCCGCGGCCCGTCTCAATCTCCTCCGCCGGCATAGCACCTCATGGCACTTCGGGCTGGTCTCCACAGTTGGCCGCCACAGAACTCTGGGGAGCACTGGGTGTCGGGTCAGCCGAGCGCGACAGGGACCACCTCTAGTCCCTGTGCGAGCGATCTGCACAGGGTCTCCGCCAGGCCTGCCCTGCAGCAACGCTCTCCTGCCAACAGCTCTGCTCTCCCCCTCCCACACTCCGTCCTCCCGCCTCTCAGCTCGGGGTTTCAGCAGGCAACGGGGCTGCACGGATGCGCAAAATACCGGCTCCAAAATATGCCCCCTTACTTAGCACATCTGTAGGGTGGCTCCAGGAATCAGGAAAGGGCCCAGTGCCGAGGATATTTACCCAGGATATTGTCGCCGAAGCCGGAGCTTCTCAGGCGCTGCCATCTTCAGATTCGCGCAACAGCGCCCCCCAAGTTAACCCTGTTTGTTAACTTTGGCTTGGCCTTGAGTCTTCTGTGGAATCAACCCCATGTGGTGTCAGATGTGAGATCAAGAGGACCAGACCCCTGGGATTTAATGAACCCACCAACTCTAACCTGGAAAGGTGACCAGGGTCTCTGAGCAGGCTAAGGTCCCATACTGAGTGTTGCCTGAAAAAGCCTACTTTCCTATATACAGCACTGTGAACCACATTGGTCCTCCTGGGCATTGTGAGAATCCTGAAGGTGTCTCACCCGCTAGTCCCCGGGGATCTGTCATCCAGGTGGCCAGGACATCGCTATTGGATCCAGTTCCTGGGGGTGGACCAGTGCAGGAGGATTACCTGATGGGGGGTCTTCTGGGAGTGGGAGTGG
The DNA here is from genome assembly GCF_040938575.1 of Ambystoma mexicanum. Taxonomy (NCBI): domain Eukaryota; kingdom Metazoa; phylum Chordata; class Amphibia; order Caudata; family Ambystomatidae; genus Ambystoma; species Ambystoma mexicanum. Next base: position 19,086,020 of record NC_090936.1, on the reverse strand, counting down.
GCCACTGAAGGGTGAGACATGGTATCCCCTTCCTTATAACATCTTTTCCCCATCCTACCAGGTAGGTACCTAGAAACTCAATCCCCCCATCACCCTCTCCGACAAACACTTTCTCACGGATAGTTCATCATGAGCGACAATGGACTAACACAAGAGCTGCATACCTGACATGTCCCAACACAAGGGTCAGGCAATTACTGATAATTACACACACCTGACTTCCATCACACTTCCCAACACAGATAAAAGGCGAAGCATGAAAGCACACTCCGGGTAAGGCAAAACGCAAGAGGAAGCAGCAATTCCGAGATGGCAGTTTAAATCGAGGAGAAAGGGAGCCAAATCAGAGGGGACGACAAGGAGGGAATTACCCTTGCCCTTTTCAACACAGAACTGCGTCTTTAAAGAAGCCTCAAGGAAAAGAAACATTAATGCCGGGAATTGCATCTGACAATCGGTTTAGCGGGTGTCAAAGGTACACAGGGCCCTCCCGCATTGATAGCCAAGGCGGGGAGAAGCGATTGCCACCGTGGTATTGCCCTTGACTCCGACAGCAAAGCAACACCAGCGAGTTCAGTACATCCGGTGAGTTGGAGAAACTGATAGCAGACAGGACTGTGTTATGCTCAAGGTTGCAAGAGAACAGGTATAGTATTGAACTTTGTGAAAACAAAATAGGTACCAGATACTGAGTGGTCCAGCGCCACATGGGTGCTCACTGAAAGGTCTCTGTTTGGTTCCCCCCCCCTCTCCAGTGAAATCGAAGTGGTCCTGCAGCAGGTTACGTTGAATCCCGTGCACATTCGAAAGTCTTAAATTGTCTGTAAACTGAAATTGGTCTGAGCCCGCTGAGGGGGACTCATTGTAGAAAAGGGTCTGAGCCCGGAAGAGGGGGATCCTGGGCAAGCAGTTACACACCAGAGACAATTGTTGTGGCAAATGTAATGTCTATAACTTGAAGTTGGTCTGAACTTGACTGAGGGAGTCTAATGCTAAAAGAAGGATCAGAGCCCGGCTGAGGGAGATCCAGAGTGAAGAGCAAATCGCCCGACGTGAATCATAAGAAAGGAACTTTTCTTTCTCCAGCATTGGATCTTTCACAGATTCATATGCTTGAATATTCCCCATCGTCAGACTGGGAATCCTCAGTGATTAAAATAATTATTAAAATTTTAAAATATATACATTATTTCCATAGAAAAATGACTGTAGATTGCCCATTATGGTCTATGAGCCATTCACTTGTGCATTCCCTCCACCTCACTTTGGTGCTTTATGGCCCCAACCAATGAGGTGACAGGGCATAAACTCCGCCCCCGTCAGCCATCTTCAGATTTTTCACCGCAGTCTAACAGACAGATGGAATCCTCCAGCTCTCTGAGCTTTTCATAATCTTTCTCCTGTTAGATATATTTGTTTTACACAAACATATCTATTTGAAACCTCCTGTTCAAGCTCTTTCTGCTATGTTTTTGGGCTCAGAAAACACTTTGTTTCACCGAAAATTCATCGATTGAAATCCTCTTCAAAACATGGCTGAACTTCCAACTGCCAAAAAGCCTTCCCTGTTCAGGGACTGCACGAGGTGCATGAAGAAACTAGCCTACATGAAGGATTCTCATGAGCAATGGATCTACTGCCTGTATCCTCATGATAAAAATAAATGTGACATTTGCAGGACTTTCTCCAACAAGACCGTGCAGGATAGACACAGAAGACTTCTTCTCCACTTAGAAGCCAAAGGTCTATCTTCTGACGAGGAATCTGCCAAGACAGCTCCTGTACATTGTTCTAAACAAATTGAGAGACAAACTTCTAAGAGAAGGGCCTCTTCAGTGGAAAGGACTGTCTCCCCCTCTCACAAAAGTACGAGGATGGTGGAAATACTCCCTTTGGGCTCTGGGGATTACAAAAAACGGCATCCTGAAGAAAAAACCACCTCCAATGGTAAGGAGGCATTTTTAAAAAATCTGCGGGGGCAATCGTCAACGGATATGCCGTCTAAGAGTGTAGTCTACATAGTTGAAAAACCCAGAAAGAAAGACTCTCCAGGAGATTCTTCACCACCAGACGATTTGGTATCTTTTCACACCATTTTAGGCAAAGCTGCAGACTTATTCAAGTTACAAGTCACATCTGAAGATAAAAAGTCAGTGCTTTACGAGCACAGGGACGAACGCAGAAGTACAGTCACAACCATACCCCTTCTTGATACCATATGGGAATCTGGGTCAAAGACATTGGCTACACCTTTATCTACTCCCGCTCTGGTTTCAAGACCGGAAAAGAAATACAAAGCCCTGACACTGTGCCACTTTGTCTAAGGGGACATACTGTCACGCCCGCTCCTGGCAGGGGACCGCGGCCATTGTCCCTATGGCAACGATGGCGACGCGTCTTGTACATTTCTCCTAGTTCCACTAACATGGAGGTCACAAGGAAGTGCAGCGCTCTAGTCATCCACACCAGGAAGTTCCAGCAAGCTCTGCCCCCAGCCACGCAGAATGGATTTCCTTCGGCTGCTTCCTCGACTCAGAGCGTTGCTTCTGTCTTCAGAGGCCACGCTAAGTAAATCTGCGACTCCAAACTTGCTTTATTTCCGTTAGGAAGGCTTTCATTCTTGAACCTCTTTCAATCCTGTCTCTCATTTTCTCTAGTGAGCTCTCTCTCCTCGTCCGTACATTACAGACAACATCTTTCAACATCCAACGACAGGAATCGTTTACGCAAGGTTCAGTACGTATCACTCTTCCTTCCCTTTGTACATTTACACCACTTCCACCTCACAAATTCTAAACTGTCTCTTTACTCTCATATAGTTACCCGCATTCCTTCGGGACTACATTTCCCAACAAGCAGTGCAATCTCAACGGATTCCATTCAGCGTGCCGTTCAGATTCGGTAGGCGTCTGTCAAAACCATTAATTCACCTGTTACAGCTCTTTCTTTCAAATACTAACTTTCACCCACTACTTTCCTTAAACTGGCAGAGATTGTCGGAATCAGCAGTTACATTCTTCCCGCAGACCGACACAAATTAAAGGTACACAGCAGTCTAGTAATAAGTTCACTCACTAGTACTTCCATATAACCAATCTGTATTCCTTGTTTAGGATAGTCTGAGATTTCAAGTGCATCGCGCTGACCATAGGGCGTTGGACTACTGGAACCAAAGTCTTTTACCAGCTGATCTCCACTCCTCGGCACAACAGGGTTTTTTTCCCCACGAGGGTTTCCCTGACTTCTTCCCATTCTGCCGAATTTCGGGCGGGGTGAGAGGAGGACAGGTGAGCCTTATATTCTTCATTGAGAACACAAAGAGTACAGGTTAGTGCACGGTTTTGTTGTCTCTCTGAGTTCTGTAATTGTGACTGTGAGACACGGCTACCTTTATTGGAGTATTTTTAATAGTATCCAAGCTAAAAGTAACAGATAGCAACGCCCGAAAGATATAAATGATAAGGGCTGCCCAGCCTCACAGTCATTAGTCATAGACTTAGTGGACAACAGCGCCACCGTTATGGAACAACAAATCCAGCAACTGGTGGCAGCAGTCCAATCTTTGTCAACCGAAGTCCAACAGTTAAAACATGAAAATGCAAATCTGAGACAACAAGTAGGCATAACGGCCCATAGCTCAGAAGTACCTCCTGGCCCATTACCGTCAAGACGTTTTGACGGTAATCCGCATGCGGTCAAAGAATTTCTTGAATCATGCTCGGTCCAGTTTGCCTTTAAGGCAGCCTTTTTTCCGACAGACAGAGACAAGGTGGGACACATGATCGCTCAGATGACGGGAGCGGCGCTAGCCTGGGCCACTCCATTAGTGACTAATAATAATCCCATACTTGACTCATACTCAGTCTTTTGTAACAGTGTAAAAAGCATGTTTGGGAGACAAGAGGTTACTATAGCATCACAAGAGAAACTGCTGGACTGTAAGCAGGGTAATCAGGATATCCTCACATACATAACCAGATTCAAACAATTAGCCGCTGACACTGCATGGGCGGACAAAGCCTTAATGACCATCTTTAGAAGAGGACTATCAGAAGAATTAAAGGATGAGGTATCCAGAGTCCCCCGTCCTCACAATATGGCAGAATATATATCTTTAGCCATGCAGATAGATTATAGAATGCGGGAAAGGCAAAGCGAGAGAAGGAAGGGAAAGAGCTCTAAACCAAACCCCGAAGGCACGATATCTCATCCTAAATCCATTCCAACCGATGAGCCTATGCAAATTGGTAGCACTAGGGGTCCTTTATCCGCTGAAGAACGTACTAGAAGACGTACCCTAGGTCTCTGTATGTATTGTGGAGATAATACTCATTCGGTGAAGGAATGCCCTCTTACTCCTCATAGAAAGGCGGGAAACGCCAGAACCCGGCCGTTAAGGGAACAACGGCGCAGGGTTTCAGAAGTACTAGTTCCCTCCAGAACCAATCCACAGTACAGCGAACCCAGTCTTTCGAAACCCAGATGATAATACTGAGGGTCACTTTAGCCTGGGGAAATACGAGATTAGAAAATGTGCCAGCTCTGATTGATTGTGGGGCTGCTGGTAACTTCATAGATGACACCTGGGCAAAATAATCATGGGATTCCAAGATTCCCCAAGTGCATGCTTATTCCTGTGGAAAGTGTAGATGGAAGCCCCCTTACTTCGGGTCCCATAAAGGATCACACTTCCCCCGTTCTCATGACCATAGCGGCTCATCAAGAGACTTTAGAATTAGACCTTATTAAAACGGCACATTATCCCGTAATCCTAGGGTTACCCTGGTTAAAAGTACATAACCCTTACATCGACTGGACCAAAGGTACCCTTTTCTTAGGTTCAGAATACTGTGTTCATAGCTGCCATGACAGTACAGTTCCTCCACTTAGGAACAATCATCCTCTCAATTCACCTCGCATCACTAACACGATGCTTAACGAAGTGACAAGACTTCCTTCTGAATATCAAGAATATCAAAAGGTCTTTACCAAGACAGAATATACAGAATTACCGCCTCATCGTAGAGACGACTGTGTCATAGATCTACTTCCGAACAGTCCTCTTCCCTTTGGGCGAATGTATATTTTGTCCACCAAAGAAAAAGAAGCATTGAAAGGGTACTTGAAGACAAATTTGGAAAATGATTTGATAACCGAATCTACTTCCCCAGCAGCGGCCTCTCTCTTTTTTATTCCAAAAAAGAATATATCCGAGTTATGCCCGTGCATTGATTTCAGAGGATTAAACAAGATCACTATCCCAGACAAATACCCCATGCCTCTCATCCCGGACATCTTGGAGGCACTTAGAGGAGCAGAGATCTATACCAAACTTGATCTGCGTGGTGCGTACCATCTCATTCGGATTCGAGCTGGAGACAAATGGAAGACCGCCTTCCGGGCACCTTTCGGTCACTTCCAGTATAGTGTTATGCCTTTTGGGCTGGCCAATGCCCCTGCCATTTTCCAAAGGTTTATGGATCACTTCTTTGCCGATATCGCATTACACTATGTAATTATATACTTAGACGATATCTTAGTCTTCTCCTCGTCTCTGTCGGATCACATCACCCATGTAAAGGAAGTTTTACGCAGGCTCCAAAAGAATCATCTTTTTTGCAAATTGGAGAAATGTGAGTTTCATAAAGAACAGGTGGTCCATCTGGGTTATATTCTTTCAGCGCAGGCTATCTCCATGGATCCATCCAAAGTCTCAGCGATCCTCGACTGGCCTCCACCTAAATCCGTCAAGGAGATACAGAGGTTTCTGGGTTTCAGAAATTTCTATAGAAGGTTTATTTCTCATTTTTCAGCACTTACACAGCCAATCACCTATCTTCTAAAAAAGGGGGCAACCTTTTCATGGACAGAGGAAACCCAGAATTCCTTCCAAGAACTGAAAGCCCTGTTCGCTCTGGGCCACATCTTGGCCATGCCTGATCAACACCGCAGGTTCATCGTGGAATCAGATGCTTCTGACCATTGTATAGGAGCCGTCCTTTTACAACCCGATGAAGACTGTTTTGAAAAACCCATTGCTTACTTATCCAAGACTCTATCTCCAGTGGAAGTCAATTACACAGTCTTAGAGAAGGAATTATTAGCTATTAAAAAGGCTTTTGAAGAATAGTGCCATTTACTTTTGGGGGCATTATTCCCCATTGAAATCAGAACAGATCACAGCAATCTCAGAGCACTTCAATATTCCCAGACATGTAATAGCAGAAAAGCAAGATGGGCCCACTTCTTTTCCCCCTTTCGGGTAACTTTTACTTTTATCCCTGGCAAATCCAATCTTAAGGCAGATGCTTTATCCCGAAGAAATTCTCGAGAAAATTCCCCTTTGCAGCCAGAACCGATGTTTCCTAAGATGGTATCAGTGCCAGTTATCCGCTCCTTCCTTTAACAGATTGAAGACAAGACAAGAATCTTGGAATCTACTCAACCCGAGACACTTAACAAATTAGGACTCACTCAAAGCCGAGGACTTCTTTTTAAGGATGTTAAGATGTTCATTCCTGACACCGAATTACAAATTGAGGTGCTTCGGGTGTGTCATGATTCCCAGGCAGCAGGTCATCGAGGGGTTTTTAATACCTCAGAACTGGTACAGAGACATTTTTGGTGGTCAACCCTTCTAAACCATGTACAAGACTATGGGCCTCATTACGAGTCCGGCGGTAACCGAGGCAATAAAACCACCTGGTTACCGCCGGACTCGTATTACCATTCCGCCTCCGTGATTCCCGGAATTACCGGGGCATTACAACCCCGGTTTCCCGGGAATCACGGAGGCGGAATGGTGTTAATCCCCATTCCCATTGAGTCCCATGGGACTCAATGGGAATAGGGATCATGGAAACACCGGCAGCATCTCGTAATGCTGCCGGTGTTTCCTCGTCCGCCTGCCGGCGGGTGGTGTTAAACCCGCCAGGTCAGACATGGCGGGAACATCACCTCCCGCCTGCAGGAGTTGGGATCAGGCAGTCCGGAAACAATGGTGGCGGCGGGTTTACCGCCACCGTTATTTCTGAACCGCCTGATTTGTAATGAGGCCCTATGTCTTGTCGTGTCCCGTATGTTTACAAACCAAGACGCCAAGGATTCCACCTATAGGGAAACTAGTTTTGACACAAATACCTACTAAACCTTGGCAGATCATATCAACAGACTTTATCGTAAACTTACCATTATCGGACGGATGTAACACCATAATGGTAACGATAGATTCCTTAACTAAACTAGCGCATTTTGTCTCTCTACCTTCAGTTCCCTCTGCACCAATCATGGCAAGAATTTTCATGGATCGCATTTTTTCACATTATCGCTGACCGCGGGCCACAATATACTTCTGATTATTGGAGAAATGTTTGTCATATTTTAGGGATTTCCAGGGCCCTAAATTCAGGGTATCACCCGCAGACGAACGGCCAGACAGAGCGTCTCAATCAAACTTTGGAAGCCTATCTGAGATGTTATATTTCGGCTACACAAGACAATTGGAAGGCCCTGTTACCAATCGTGGAATTTGCATATAATAACGCTGTCCATTCTGCCATAAAGGTTAGTCCTTTCTTCAGTACGTATGGCTTTCATCCTTCAGTCTTTCCATCTACTGTCCCAACGGCAACTCCCTATCCAAATTTGGATGAATTGATCGATTCCATTCAACAAGGGCATCGTAACGCACAAGAAACCCTGAAAGATGCCTATGCACGCAGTAAAGAACAAGCGGACAAACACCGGAGCCCTATGCCTTCCATTCAAGTGGGAGACAAAGTCTGGCTATCTAGCAAATATCTCCCTAGATGACTGATTCCTTCCAAATTGTCTCTGAGATACTTTGGCCCATTCTCTGTCTTGGAAAGAAAGGGAACAGCTGCATTCAAACTACGACTTCCTTTTATTTGGAGACGTATCCATCCTATCTTTCATGTCTCCCAGTTGAAACAGAATGTGCATTCCCGGTTCCATCCTTCAACAAGGAGAACTCCTCCTCCGGAATTAACAGAGGAGGGACTGGAATATGAGGTTTCCTCCATTTGTGATTCACAGTATTGGAGAGGAGTACTCCAGTATCTTATAGACTGGAAAGGGTTTTTTCAGGTGGAACGCTCCTGGGGGCCCGCCTCTGCGGTGCATGCTCCTCGTTTAATGCGCAGGTTTTACCATCTTCACCCGGGTAAACCCGGGCTGGCCTCCCTTCGGAGGGGGCATACTGTCACGCCCGCTCCAGGCAGGGGACCACGGCCATGGTCCCTATGGCAACGATGGCGACGCGTCTCGTACATTTCTCCTAGTTCCACTAACATGGAGGTCACAAGGAAGTGCAGCGCTCTAGTCATCCACACCAGGAAATTCCAGCAAGCTCTGCCCCCAGCCACGGAGAATGGATTTCCTTCGGCTGCTTCCTCGACTCAGCGTGTTGCCACTGTCTTCAGAGGCCATGCTACGTAAGTCAACAACTCCAGACTTGCTTTATTTCCGTTAGGAAGGCTTTCATTCTTGAACCTCTTTCAATCCTGTCTCCCATTTTCTCTAGTGAGCTCTCTCTCCTCGTCCGTACATTACAGACAGCATCTTTCAACATCCAAGGACAGGAATCGTTTACGCAAGGTTCAGTACGTATCACTCTTCCTTCCCTTTGTACATTTACACCACTTCCACCTCACAAATTCTAAACTGTCTCTTTACTCTCATATAGTTACCCACATTCCTTCGGGACTACATTTCCCAACAAGCAGTGCAATCTCAATGGATTCCATTCAGCATGCCGTTCAGATTCGATAGGCGTTTGTCAAAACCATTCATTCACCTGTTACAGCTCTTTCTTTCAAATACTAACTTTCACCCACTACTTTCCTTAAACTTGCAGAGATCATCGGAATCAGCAGTTACATTTTTTCCGCAGACCGCAGATTGACAGAAGTTAAAGGTACACAGCAATCTAGTAATAAGTTCACTCACTAGTACTTCCATATAACCAATCTGTATTCCTTGTTTAAGATAGTCTGAGATTTCGAGTGTATCCCGCTGACCATAGGACGTCGGACTACTGGAACCAAAGTCCAGCCGATCTCCACTCCTCAGCACGACAGGGTTTTTTTCCCCACAAGGGTTTCCCTGACTTCTTCCCATTCTGCCGAATTTCGGGCAGGGTGAGAGGCGGACAGGTGAGCCTTTTTTTTTTTTAAAGTATTTTATTGGCATTTATATAAGTACATAATAACCATCAAACGGTAACATAACAAACAACAACTAATTAACTACCACAGTCTTCATAGCTCAACATATTGTTCTTAATTGTGGTGAGGGGGAGAGGGGCCGGTAGTCAGTGTACCCAAGGTCACGGGGGATGGGTTTCCGGGTTGTCCATTCTTGGGGGTAAACCCCAGGCAAGTCTCTGGCAGGGGTGAGAGCTCAGGGGGGTTTGTGATCCGAAGCGTATTGGATGTCGCGCAACAGGGCCTTCCATGATTCTAGGGTGTCATTGGAGTCATCATCGTTTGAGTGGATTCCATCCTGCCAGGCTCTGGTCTCTGCCTCTGTGCACTTTTCCAGGTCCTTAAGCCAACGTCCATGCCTCGGGCCCCCTGGTGATTTCCATGCCATAGCTATGGACCTTTTTGCGAGGATGCAGGCTAGGTCCATTAGTTTGACCAGGTGTTTGTATTTGCTGAGTCTGGGATGGGCTCCCAGTAAGCATTCCTTTGGATTTCACTCATATCTTGTGAGTCCCGCTTTGGTGCATGTGCTTTCCACCATGGACCAGAATTTCGCCGTTTTGGTGCAGGTCCAGAACATGTGGATCAGGGGCAGTTCGGTGATTCTTGTTTGTTAAAGGTAGCAACTCTTAATGGGGTCATGTATGTTCTGTATAGCACATTCAGTTGAACTTGTTTGAATGTAATGTTCCTCGACACCTCTTTGGGGTATAGTAGTATTCGCTCCCATTCACTGTCAGTTAGTGTGGTCCCTAATTCGGTTTCCCATTTTTGTCTCAGGGATGCGCTTTTTGGATTGGGTCTATCATTCAGTTTGATGTATAAGCGGGAGACCGGCTTCCAACCGTCTGCTAGATCGTACATCTCCTGGAGGAGGGGGTCCGGTGGGGGTTCCTCTGGCCAGACAGGCCATTGTGCCCTGGCTGTTCGCTTGAGGCGGTGGTACTACAGGAATTGGGTGTTCGAGATGCCTTCATTAGCTTGTAGCGATTCAAGTTCTCTGAAGATGCCGTCTTCAAACAGATCACCCCATGTGTAGATTCTGGCTCTCTCCCATTTCCTGGCTGTCGCTAAGTCTGCTTGAGTTTTGCATACATCTGCCAGAATGGGGGTGTTGGGATTGTAGGGGTGTTTTAATTGTCGAAGGAAGCCAGTTCTGGCCCATATTTGCCTGCCCAAGGTGACAATCATGGGGACTTTGGACGTTTGTTTCGTCGGGTTCCAAAGCATTTCTTTTGGGGAATAGCTTGGAGGTCGCATGTCGCAGGAGCCCCACTTCAGCTGACGGGTCGTCGGAGAGCCATTTCGTCACGTGGCTGAGCTGTGCAGCTAGATAGTACCTTTGCAGATCGGGTAGTTGTATCCCTCCTTCCCTGTACGGGAGCGTAAGTGTAGGTAAAGAGAGCTTGTGTCTGGATGACCCCCATATGAAGTCCTTGATTAGAGAGTCCAGTTTCTTGAAGAAGGGAGGTCTGATGTATAAGCAGACATTCGTGAAGTGATATAAGAAACAGCGGAGAACTATCATCTTGACTATTGCCGCTCTGCCCATTACTGCCAGTGGTAGCTTCGACCAAAAGTTCATGGATTTGCGGAGGGCACCTACTGCTTTTTCAGTGTTGTGTTCATGCATGAGCGCAGGGGTATGACACACTTCGATTCCCAGGTACTTAAACTTCTCTAATTGCCATTGTATCCCGACGCCTGGAAGGTCAGACTTATCCAGACCCCTGAGTCTGGCCAGTGGGAACGCACACAACTTTAGCTTGCTAAATGTTATCCCAGAGTATCGGGCATAGTTGTCTAGGATGTCCAACGCGACTTGTGCATTGAGCTGAGGGTTATTTAAATACAGGAGGACGTCGTCTGCATACATGGATATTATGGCATGGTCACTGCCCAGCTCAATGCCGCGTCGAAGTGTTGTTTCCTGAAATAGGCAGCCACTGGCTCCAGGCCCTGTATGTATAACATCGGGGACAACGGGCATCCTTACCTCGTGCCCTGCTGTATCACCCAGGCTTCGGACACCATCCCTCCAGTCTTCACTCTCGCTGCCGGTGTATTATACAATACCTCGACCCATTTTACAAAGCCCTCGCCAAAGCCAAATTCCCTTAGCACTTCGATCAGCCACTCCCAGTAGTTGGAATCGAAGGCTTTTATAGCGTCTAGCAATAGCACTGCTAGGTCCTCATCTCGATCATAGGTCTCTGCCATGATGTGTTGGAGTCTCCTCAGGTTTGCGGTAGTATTGCGTCCTGGAACGAAACCATTCTGGTCCTCGTGAATCAGGGTTCCTACCACCCTCGCCAGCCTCTTAGCCAGAATTGTGGTCAGGATCTTGCAGTCATAGTTTAGCATGGCGATTGGGCGGTATGATTCACAGTTGTCGACAGGTTTGTTGGGTTTAAGTATAGGGATGATAATTGATTCTTTCATGGAGTTGGGTAGGATTCCGTTTTCGTATGCCTCCATATACACCTTGTGGAGTATTGGGAAGAGGGTCGCTTCATACGCTTTATAGAATTCTGGAGGAAGCCCGTCACTCCCGGGGGTCTTGCAGGTGGATAGCGATCTAATCGCCTCTGTCACGTCTTCTGGAGTGATTTCCGCGTCCAATAGCTCGCTTTGGGCCTCCGTCAGTCTTGGGAGCTCAGTCTCAGCCAGTGTGGCCTTTATATCCTCCACTGGTATTTTGGTGTCGTGGGCATACAATTTGGAGTAGAAGGCCGCAAATGCAGAGTTAATATCTTGTTGCGTCCTGTGGGTTGTCCCCCTTTCGTCAGTTATTTCAGTTGGGAGGTGTCTTGGGAACTCGCGTTTGCACAGCCAGGCCAACATTCTACCAGGTTTATCTGCTTCTTTGTGTGCCCTGGCTATGTAGGTCGTGTAGTCGAATTTAGACAGTCTATTCCAGGCCAAAAGGCATTCCTCCCGGTGCCCTTCAGTTCTGTTTCAGCATCCGGCACGATGTCGATTTCGGATTCCAGGTGTGTAATCTTATTCTCCAGTTCCTCCAGTTCCAACTTCAGATGTTTGCGCATGCCACCAGCTCCGGATATGACTTCTCCCCGTGTCACAACCTTCATGGCCTCCCATAGTGTGCTCCAACTTGACACTGAGCCTGTGTTAATGTCTAGATATTCCTCAAGTTTAGCACCAAGTTCCACCTTAAATGCGTGGTCTGTGAGTGCTGCCGGTGGCATTCTCCATAGCGGGATTGGCGGTCTGGGTCCTCTAGGAGCCCATTGCATAATCAGCGGTGAGTGATCGGATATGGTTCTGCCTAGATACAATGTGGAGTCTACTTGTTGAGCCAGCTCACGGTCTATGAACAAATAGTCTATCCTCGTATGGACCTTGTGCGGGGCCGAGTAATAAGAATAGCACCTCTCGGTGCGATGTTGTTCCCTCCAGATGTCCACTAGGTCGAGCTGCTCTATTGTGGTGTTTAGCATGTTAGATGCAGGGTTATTTAAAAGATGGGGGGGTCTGATCTGTCCATAGCTCCGTTCCTGATGCAATTGAAGTCGCCACCCCATATGAAGGCACTCTCTCTGCGAAGAATCATTTTAGCACTGAGCATTTCGAGGTGTGAGGGTATTCCGTGTTGCGGAAAGTATGAGTTCACCAGGCAGACTGGCGTGGATTTGATAGTTCCCCATAGTATTAGATATCTGCCCTCTTTGTCGGCTTCATAGTCCAGTCGCTGGAAGGGCACAGTCGGGTTCACCCACGTGAACACTCCTCTAGCAAATTTGGAGAATGGCGCCCCTCTTCCGATCCCACCCCATCTTTCGGATAGTTTGGCTGTGGATTCTTCCATGAGCTGAGTTTCTTGAAGCATCGCTATCGATACTTTTTTCCTGCGCAGGTAAGAGTGGATCCGATTCCTTCTCAGGTACGTGCCCATACCCCTCACATTCCACGTCATCACCTTAAGTTGGAGTGCCATTGAGTTGGTGTCTTGGTTTCATCTTTCCGGTCGCCCCAGTTTTCACGGGGCGGCCCTTTCTCCAGGTGGTGAGGCTCTCCCCCTGGGTTCTGGCGTTTTCTCATCCTCGGCCCCCAAGGACCTCTGGTCTCGTGCTTCCCCTCTCTTAATATTTCGAGGACTGTGGTGTGAACAAAACGATTAACAAAACTGGAACTGGTGCGCCCAGCAACGACAAGCTCCTGCTGGTGCTCAGGCGCTCTCGTACCGTCAGGACCCATCCGGGTGTCAGGCACGAGGGAGGTCGGTCAGGCAACTGGCCTGTCCTGAACTGTTCGGGGGGTTAGGGCTCTGTGCCTGGCGTGGGCCGAGCGAGGGCCGCATCTACGTAGCTAACTGTTGGGTGATTTTACTTTCTCTTTGGTCATTTGCCTTGCGTCTGAGTTAGCTTTATGAGTCATGGATTCGTCCATGCCTCAAACGCAGGGGATTCTTCAGTTTTCCGTGGGTTGAGGATCTTTATCTGCGGCTAGATTGTTGTCTTCCAGCCACATGTTTGCAGCTGCTGGGGATTCCAGGAAGATCGCCCTCCCCTTGTGGATCACTTTCAGTCTGGAGGGGTATAACAGCATGTACTTCAGGTTCAGTTGCCTGAGCCGGGCTTTAATCGGCACAAATGAGTTCCTCTCCCGTTCGACTTTCGGGGTGTAATCGGGGTAGATTGTGATCCTGGAGCTCTCGCGTTCAATGGGGCCATCCTCTCTGGAGTGCCGGAGGATGGTCTCTCTATCCTGGAAGTTGAGTACTTTAGCGATTATAAGGCGAGGATGTGAGCCCGGCGAGGGTCTCTTCTGAAGTGATCTATGCACCCTTTCGATTGAGAATCCTTGCGTTAGTTTTCCAGCGCCCACCTCCTGTTGTATCAGGGATTCTATATAGGCTGTCGGATTCGAGCCCTCGCTTCCTTCCGGGACCCCAAGTATTCTGATGTTGGCGCGTCTGGCCCGGCCCTCAGCCTCCTCAGCCCTGGCCTCAAGTGTGAACACCTTTCGTTCCTGGTCCAGCACCTTAGCTTTCAGCTCCGCTGTGTCATCTGACATCTCTTTTATGGTTGTTTCGGCAGTGGTCACTCTTTCTGTTAGGTTGCGGGCATCCTGGCGCATGAGTTGTAGCTCGGATTTGAACTCCCCGATTCTGGAATCTATAAATGTGCGCAGTGATGCAATTGCCTCCAGTACCTGGGCTTGATTTTCGGGGGAGTCCGACGGTTTTGCTTGGGGAGGTTCGGGGGTGGAAGTGCGTGGCTGTGGAGGAGTTTTCACTTTAGCAGATACATAAGTGTCCATGGTGCTTGTTTTCGTCTTGTTCCTGGCCTCCATGATGAGGGGCGTTCAGAGACACCACTCGGTTGAGTGGGGGTAGATGGCAGTGGACGTTGCCTCCTCAGCAATGCCCCCACCAGCCCGGTGATTTTAGTGTGCGGGCTGGGGGAGCTTATGGTTCCGGGGGTGGGGTGGTCCGTTTTGTCGCAGAATCAGTGTTCAAGTTCTCGGAGGAGCATACAACAGCACATGTTCGATTGGTTTATGCCCTCACCCAGTGCTCTCCTCACCTCCACCTTCTTTTGCTGTCGATGGCGGGGCTCTCCGCAACAAGGGGTCAGCGTGTCCACTCACGGTGCCGTAGTCCAGGGCCCGGTCCCAGTCTCCCCGGACAGGAGCGCCCGGTTGTCTCCCCGGTCGGTCGCTGCAGCAACAGAAGATCGGACCCGGGTGGAGGGGGAGGCTCCTCCTCCTTGTTTCGGTCGTGGCAGCAGCTTGTGGATCGGCTTCGCTGCGAAGGCGGCTAGCGTTTTCCTCCGGCACCGGCTTCAAGAGATGGCCGCCATCTTGGGTCCGACCAGCAGTGGGGGGGGACCTTTGCTGGGGAGAATCCATGGGTCTGGAAGTCCGAACCCAGAAGAAAACCACAGGATCGTGTCCGGGGTCGGTTCTCCTTCCCTCGGAACCGGTTCTTACTGTCTCAGGTGTGATTTCAGGCAGGCAAAAGGATCAAGATACGGCGTCTCGGCCGGAGCACGGCGACTCAGCTTCCACTCCCCATGAGCTCCAGGCCACACCCCCCGCGGACAGGTGAGCCTTATATTCTTCATTGAGAACACAAAGAGTACAGGTTAGTGCACAGTTTTGTTGTCACTCTGAGTTCTTTAATTGTTACTGTGAGACACGGCTACCTTTATTGGAGTATTTCTAATAGTATCCAAGCTAAAAGTAACACATACTAAGCCAGATTCTGTCATCATGGTGGCAGCCAGAAAAAAAGTTGGCCAATCCTTCATCACCCTTATCAGCACCTCCTGACAAGGAAGGCCGTAAGTTAGAGGCAATGGGCAGGAAGGTATCCTCTTCAGCCTCTCTCATCATTAGAGCGGGCAATGCACTAGCCATGACAGCGCGTTTTGACCGTGAGCTATGGTTACGTATGTCTAAGCTAACCAAACATTTACCAGCAGACCTTCAGGAAGAAGCCAGAACAATCATAGCTGACGGAGAAGCTACCTCAGATCATATGATTGACGCAGCAGTGGTCGTGGTAGAATCAGGTTTCCGGCAAATGGCTCACGTTACTGTACTGAGGAGACAAGCCTGGATGAAAGCGACAAACTTCAGACCGGAGGTCCAAGCTCAAGTATTGGACATGCCCTTCGATGGGCAAGACTTATTTGGTAAGAAGATCGATGACCACCTCAAAGGAATAAAGACGGACACGGACACAGTTCGAGCCATCAGTACCCTTAAAGACAAGGACAGAGACTGTAGATCTTTTTGTCCTTTTTGATGTTCATCCTCCAAATTCAGAGGCTTCAATCGTCACTCCTATGGCCAAAACACGCAGGGAAACAACTTCCAGGACAACAGATACCACCAAACCTCTAGCAGGTACTCCCAGAGGGGAAGGTGTGGCTCAACCCAGGGCAAGACCCAAGGCAAACAAAATTGACAAATCAGGCCAAACTCAGCCTTTCATCCTTCCGAGGTCGATAAATGAGCTCCACACACTGTGCGTAATAATAAGAAGCACTCAGATACCTGAGGGTTCATAGCGCAATATATATGCTAAATTATTATTATTATTATTATTATTATTATTATTATTATTATATCTTTCCACTCAACGTCACACCCCGGTGGAGGGAAGAGTAAGCCGATTTCTCCATCGTTGGCAGTCAATAACATCGGACAAATGGGTGTTGCAGGTGATCCGCAAGGGTCACACCATAGAGTTTCTAGATCAACCTCCATCACTTGCTCCCACCCCTCGCAAGGTACATCTTTTAAGACAGGTCATGTCCGAAATTCAAAAACTGCTCCAAAAAGCAGCTATCGAACCAGTTCAAGACTGACAGAAGGGAAGAGGATTCTACTCCCGTTGCTTCCTGATCAAAAAGAAAAAACGGTCAGTGGAGACCTATACCGGATCTGAGATATTGTCTTACCTTGGCTAAACCAGCACGACTTCCTGGCCACTCTAGATTTGTAAGACGCATACTTCCACATTCCCAATCACCCTGCCCACAGACAGGTCCTCAGGTTCACAATAGGGGAGTTACACATTCAATTCCGTGTTCTCCCGTCCGGCCTAAAGTCAGCACCAAGAGTTTTTACAAAGTGTCTTGCACTGGTAGAGGCCGGCAAAACTCAGAAGGACAGGAACAGAAGTCTTCCCATATTTAGACGACTGGTTGATAAGGGCAAGCTCTTACAAACTCACACACTTGGCAGTTTCGAGAACAATAAACCTCTTAAAAGGGTTAGGTTTTTCAATCAACTAAACAAAATCCTGCACAGTGCCCAGCAAGACAGTTCTCTTCCTGGGTGTGGACATTGACACCTGCATCCCCAGGGTAAGACCCCCGGCGGACAGAATAACAGCTATTCTCCACTTCACCTCATGATTCCTAAACAGAGCGGCAACTACGGTACGCTCTTTCAAATCTCTCCTGGGCATCATGTCCTTATGTATATTCCTCATACCAAATTGCAGACTTCGCATGAGACCAATCCAGGAGGCCCTGGACCACCAATGGAAACAAGCACTCGGTTCATGGGAGGATACCGTCCAACTACCACAGACTTTACAGAATACACCTCAGAACCTGTTACAGGGAATGCCCTTTCAGGCACCAACATCTACCCTTCTCCTCAGGACAGATGCATCTCTGTCGGGCTGTGGGCCCACCTAGAGGAACTCCAAACCAAGGGCACATGGTCCGCTCAGGAATCTCAACTGCACATCAATGTCTAAGAGCTCAGGGCAATATGGTGGGCGCTGAAAGGCTTCCTCCCGGTATTAGTCGGCCAGGTGGTGACCATCCAGACAGACAATACGACCTCCATGCATTACACGAACAAACAAGGAGGCACCAAGTCAGAAATCTTGTCACATGAAGCTCAACTGCTATGGACATGGGCACTACACCACAGAGTCCAAATCAAAGCGGAACATCTTCCGGGAGTGGACAATGTCCTAGCGGACAAACTAAGCAGAGAGTTCACGACATCTCACAAGTGGGAACTAGACGAGAAAGAAGTCCAATGAATATTTTCCAAATGGGGTTATCCACAAATCGACCTGTTCGCCACTAAAGCCAACAAGAAAGATCACAAATTCGCCTCCAGGTACCCAGAACATCGGTCAATAGGATATACGTTCTCGTGGATTGGACAGGGAAATTCCTTTATGTCTTCCCTGCATCCCTCTCATAGCGAGAGTGCTACGCAGACTGAAGGAACAGAATTGTTCCATGATCCTGATAGCCCCGGATTGGGCACGGCAGATCTGGGTACTCAACCCTACAACACCTCTCCCGTTGGCCCCCAATTCACCTCAAAGCTCATCAGGAACTTTTGACGCAACAGAACTGCAAGATCCTCCACCACGACCCAGCGAGCCTATCTCTCAAGGCCTGGTTCCTGAGCAGTGAAAACGCATGAATCTGGATTTCCCTGTAGATTGCTGGGATATTATCAAGGCATCTAGGGCTCCTTCTACTCGGATTACCTATACCTGGAAATTGACTTGTTTCTCCAAGTGGTGCGAAACAGCTTCAGTGAACCCTCTCATGGCATAGGTCGAGCAAGTGCTACCTTACTTACTGTACTTGGCTAAAGCAGTATTATCTATATCCTCTATAGAGGTTCATCTATCGGCCATAGTGGCATATACAACGAACCCAGGTAAAGTGTCATTGCTCACTCTACCAGCTGTTAAGATCTTCCTGAAAGGGCTGATGTGTACTTTCCCACCTATGCCACCCTCGGTACCATCCTGGAGCCTAGACACAGTACTGACAGCTCTAATGGAACCATTTTAGGAGCCCATTAATAGATGTGACATGGAATTCTTATCTTGGAAAACAGCTTTCTTGATAGCCATCACATCTGCCAGGAGGATCAGTGAGTTACACGTTTTATCATCAGAACCTCCTTTGACCTTGTTCCACAAAGACCGAGTCATTCTGAGAACCCATCCAAAATTCCTTCCCAAAGTTTTGTCAGAAATGACTCTCACGGAGCGCATTGTCCTCCCAACGTTCTTCCAGAATCACACATCTGATGCAGAAAGATCTTTGCATTCACTAGATGTGGCAAGGGTTCTAAAGTTTTACTTACAAAGGACGAAGGAGCTCCGGTCCTCCAACAGATTGTTCATTGCTTTCTCTGGATGCACTAACGGTCAGCATATTTCAAAACAAAGTTTGGCACGTTGGGTTTCTCTATGTATCACCCACTTCCATCAAGCTAAAGGCGACCCCCTCACCAGACCATGTTTGGCGCACTTCACCAGAGGGAGGGCACCTTCAGTGGCTTTTCCTGCAGGGGTAGCATTGAAGGACATTTGCAGAGCCGCTACCTGGAGCACTCTGCACATGGTCGCCAAGCATTACTGCCTAACAGACGATACCAACAAAGAATCTGCAGTGGGCCAGGCAGTGCTCCGCCACTCTTTCCATAAGGTAGGATCAGCCGTCCGCCCGCCTTTCCCTGCGTATGTAACCTTGGTGTTGCTGTATGGCAAAGGCTTGCAGACGTTTTCTGCATATCTATGTATATATATATATATATATATGATGTGGGCATGTTTTAACTGCTTGGTATTCTATTCAAGCATCTCAATCTATGAAAGATCCAATGCTGGTAAAGTCTTAGTTACTTACCTGTAACTGTATTTCTCCAGCATTGGTATCTTTCATAGATTCACATGCGCCGACGTCTTACGGTTCAAAATCTGAAGATGGCTGACGGGGGCGGAGCTTAAGCCCTGCCACGTCATTGGTTGGGGCCATAAAGGACCAAAGTGAGGTGGAGGGAATGCACAAGTGAATGGCTCATAGACTATAATGGGCAATCAACAGTCATATTTCTATGGAAATAATGTATATATTTTAAAATTTTAATAATTATTTTAATCACCGAGGAGTCCCAGTCTGACGACAGGGAATATTCAAGCATGTGAATGTATGAAAGATACCAATGCTGGAGAAATACAGTTACAGGTAAGTAACTAAGACTTGTTGTTTATGGTACATCAGGTCTTCTGAGGCAAGAGACTTTTACACAAAAGAGACTTGGGTACTGAAGGCCCTGATGCTAGTGAAAGGTACTGTGACATCATGCCAAAGAAGCCCAGGAGTGTTCTGTACTTGAGTGACCCGCCTTGTCCCGTGCTAAAATCGTGGGTAAGGGAGGCCAACAGCCTTACATCCTGATTTACCATTTTGTGAACACTCCTTTCTTTTGCGAACAGTATCCCACACTATTTTGTAACATAGCGGTAAGGATTGGCAATAGTTTATTTTAGTACAGGCCCTATTTATTTTGACTAGACTCCACTAGGACAGTATTATTATTATTTGATGGTCGTAGATTTCTTCCATCTTAGATTTAGGTTTAGATAGGTGTTTTTCACACCCTGTTAAAGTTCAAATAAACTCCCTTGAACTGTGATCACTTGTGTCTGTCTTACTTTGATACCATGCCTTCCTTACAGCATAGAGCCATGCCAAACATGGCATGGACGTGACAGCAGCACTGAGGGACAAAAACTTCTTGAGAGGTATGATATTACTGATAAACTATTCTGGCAAACCCTTGCTGTACAACTAGGGGACCCAATAGCTCAAATTATATGTGAGGTTATCTATTTCCCACACTTTGCAGGGTTTTTCGTCACTATTCCTTGTGGCGCCGTTTGGCGTCATATCGCCAGCATACTAATCACTACTCCCAAGATGGCCGCTCTACCACAAGGTGCAGGTCTAGAGTTCCCGAAAGGGATAGAATCTGCCCCGCCCATCCACAACGCGAAAGTATATCCGACACCAAACACAGGACTGCCTTGCATTGCTACTGTTCTCAGAAGCTACGCTCCGTGAGTATCGCTACTAGGAACTATTATATCCTATTATATCCTAAAGTACTCAGCTATCCTCTAATCACGTCTTCCTTCTCTTCCTTCCTATTCTTAGGAGTTCCAACACTTCGACCGAACAATTCCGCTTGCTTTCCGCGGAACTACCTTCCCTGGTTCTCTCTCGAACACTGTGCCTCTTAGGTAGCAGTATAATCTTTCTCCTTTCTTATTCAGCTTTAGCTCATCTTCGATTCATATCACTAACTTACTTTCTCCCGCGGATTAGCCACTCACGTGATACGAACAGGCTCAAACTACAACAACCAGCAGCCATCTCAACCCGATCAAGGAATCCTTCCCACGATCTCGTTCATCCTCCCTGTAGGACTTAGGTACGATAATCTTCCCCTCTCCATTCTTTTATTATCAATCCTTACTGAACTGGATTAAAACATTTATTGTTTCATTTAGAGTTCCGATCTCTCCCACCTTTGAAGTCACCACCAACAAAAGTTCCGACAGCTATTAAAGCTTACCTGGTAGGAATTAAAAAACAGTTATTCCATTGACCTGTTTTCTGATTTGAATCTAAACTGTCCCTTCTCATTGTAGTTATTTGCGGAATCAGAAAGACTCTGTGACATCCCAAGGACGAAGAGACGCTGACTACTTCCCTCTGAAGACACCCATCCGAACCCACGTCCAGCTTTCCACGAAAACCATCATCAGGGTTTTCTTCCCCTTGAGGCTTTCCCTGGTGTTTTCACACTGTGCGGTCTTACCCTGCGCGGTGGAAATCCATCAGGTGAATCACTCCTTTCCACTATCGGCTGTTGAAGACCAGGTAGGATTTTGTATATTGAACTTGTGTAAGCTCAGTGGAGGTGATATTGTGTTTCTCTTAAGTCACGGAGTAAGATACATAACAGCTAGCAACGCCTGAATTACGGATTATACACCATTCACCTCCATTCCACAAGTAGCAAGAATACGAAATGGAACAACAAGTTCAACAACTGGTGGCAGCCATGCAAAACCTATCAGCTGAGGTACAGTTTCTGAAACAAGAAAATGTAACCTTAAAGAATCAAGTCGGTCGGTCGGCCCAGAGCTTGGAGGTCCCTCCAGGACCCCTTCCTTCAGGCAGATTTGATGGCAATCCCCATCAGGTCAAAGGATTCCTAGAGTCCTGCACGGTCCAGTTCGCCTTTAAGGTGGCGTTTTTCCCAACAGACAGGGACAAAGTAGGACACATGATATCACAAATGACAGGAGCTGCGTTAGCCTGGGCTACTCCATTAGTAACAAACAATAACCCAATATTAGACTCTTATTCTGCCTTTTGCAACAGCATAAAGAACATGTTTGGTAGACAAGAAGTATCGATAGCAGCTCAAGAACATCTGCTAGATCTTAAACAAGGTTCCCTGGATATCTTAGCCTACATAACTCGTTTTAAGCAAATGGTGGCTGATACCACCTGGACTGACGATGCACAGATGACCATATTTAGGAGAGGTCTGTCCGAAGAATTAAAAGACGACGTTTCACGAGTACCATGGCCCCACACATGAGTGAATTCATTTCCTTGGTCATGCAACTGTATTATAGACTCCAGGAAAGAAACCGTGAGAAACGGAAAGGAAAACACATTTGACCACCCCTTGAAGGGTACACAACCTCTCATAAAACTGTGTCAATCGAGGAACCAATGCAGTTAGGAGCCACTCGCGGTCCCCTCTCCCCTGAGGAGCGCTCTAGACGAAAATCTCTGGGACTTTGTATGTATTGCGGAGCCAATACGCATACCGTCAAGGAGTGCCTCTTAGTACCTACCAAAAAGGCGGGAAACGCCAGTACCCGGCCGTAAGGAGACAACGGTGCAGGGTACATCATCCAAGAATAGTTCCCTCCTTAGTACTTATTCGGAATCTCAGATCCAGCCAACAGACAATGGTATGGTTGTTTTAGGAGTTACTCTCTCCTGGGAAAACTCCTGATTAGATAACCTTCCTGCACTGGTGGATTGCGGTGCAGCGGGTAACTTCATTGATGATTCATGGGCCCAAAGACATAACATTCCCAGAAATCCAAAAGCCATATCCATCCCAGTAGAGAGTGTAGATGGAAGCCCTTTAATTTCGGGTCCCATAAAAGACCAAACTAGATCCCTGATTATGACAGTAGCCTCCCACCATGAATCATTAGAGTTCGATATCATACGGACAGCTCACTACTCCATCATTCTGGGTTTACCTTGGCTAAAGAGACATAACCCTTTTATCAATTGGACTGCAGGAACTCTATTTCTGGGCTCTGAGTATTGTGTTCAACATTGTCTAAAGAAGGATCCCCTCAGACCAGTGGGACTCAAGAACCTAACACTACAAACCCTGGGGGAGCTCTATTGAACCTAGTCTCAACACTACCTCCGGAATACCAGCAATTTCAGTCAGCGTTTACCCACTGTGAATATTCCGAATTGCACCCTCACAGACGGGATGATTGTGCAATAGAATTAATACCTAACAATCCTCTCCCGTTCAGACGTACATATATTCTGTCTGCTAAAGAAAAAGAGGTATTAAAAGAATACTTGAGAACACATCTACAAAACTGCCTTATTACGGAGTCAACTTCACCCGCGGCAGCTTCACTTTTCTTTATCCCCAAGAAAAATATCACAGAGCTCCGTCCGTGCATTGACTATAGGGGGTTGAATAAGATCACTGTGCCGGACAAATATCCAACACCCTCATTCCGGATATTCTGGAGGCGGTTCGGGGTTCCAACATCTACACAAAGCTGGACGTGCAGGGAGTGTATCATTTAATCCGCATTAAAATGGGAGATTAATGGAAAACGGCCTCCCGCACTCCATTTGGTCATTACCAATACAGAGTCATGCTGTTCGGATTATCCAACGCTCCGGCCGTCTTTCAACAGTTTATGGACCACATCTTCGCGGATGTATCCCTCCACTATGTAATCGTCTACCTCAACGATATACTGGTTTTTTCGTCCTCATTGTCCGAGCATATTTCTCATGTGCGAGAAGTCCTCTCTGGTCTCAAACAAAATCATCTCTTCTGCAAACTAGAAACGTGTGAATTCCATATGCCTTCGGTTGACTATCTGGGATGCATCTTGTCCGGAGAAGGCATTTCAATGGATCCCTCCAAAATCTCTGACATCACAGAGTGGCCCATTCCTAAATCCGTCGAAGCCATTCAAAGATTCCTGGGATTTGCCAATTTTTATAGGCGTTTTATCCCACACTTTTCCTCCCTTACCCAAGCTTTAACTCATCTCCTTAAAAAAGGGGTTCCGTTTCTAAGGTCATCAGAAGTACAACACTCCTTTGATAAACTAAAGGAACTATTTACGAAGGCTCCGATATTGCTTATGCCTGATCAACAAAAGAGATTCATTGTGGAATCGGATGCTTCCCATCAGGCAACGGGAGCAGTTCTCTTGCAACCTTGGACTACTAACATCGAACAACCTGTGGATAATCTTCCAAAAACATTGTCACCAGCAGAGATCAACTATACAGTGTTGGAAAAAGAACTACTGGCTATAAAACGTGCCTTTGAAGAATGGAGACATCTTCTCTTAGGGGCTCAATTCCCTATAGAGGTGTGTTAGAAGAACACCTAGAAGCCTATGGAGACACTGGAAGTTACATCAACCACGATATACTCAGTGGAATCCAAGATGGCGGCTCCTTGATAACATCACTATCAACTAACAATGCAGGTCTAGTCTTTCCTTCCAACGGATCCTTCTTCTCTTTCTACCAATTGTTTGTACTTATTCCCCGTGAACAAACAGGTAACTGCGTTGCTACTCTGTTCTATAGCATAGCTCCCTTGTTGTTGTTCGCTTGTATCTTTTTGGTACCTGCTCGCGCTCAGATCACTTTCTGAGTCATCCCTCTTTCCTCCTTGCCTGTGAAACCCTTCACAGTCGCTTTCTACCGTTCTTTCGGTCTTTTCCCATTCCTCCCTTCCCGCTTGAGGCACCTCCGTTTTCGGAGCCTGTCGCTTCATAGCCGTTCTCGGCTTGTTACTTTCACTCTGCCTTTTCTACCGCCCTCGGCATTCTATCCTTAGCCGCCGCTTGTGGCTCCTGTTCGTTTCAGCCGCTCGAGCCTACTTGCTACACTTTCCTTTCTGCTGCCGCAGCTTTGACTTACCTAACTCTTCTGCCTCGCAGTTCTAGCTGTCCGTCTCCCTCTCCCTTCAATCGTCTGTCTCTCTCCTGCCCTTTCTACTGCGCCCTTTTCTTACCCCCTTGCTACAGCCGTCCACGAATTCCACTGCATCCAAGAATCCTCTGCTATTTTTGCTCCGATTGGATTGGTTTATTCTTCGTCCTTCTACCTGACACTATGGACATTGTGTATCTGATCCTCCTCTATGTCTGCAGAGTCTGGGTTTTATTCCCCAAGAGGGTTTCCCAGGGGGCGGACCGCTGGGGAGCACAGAGCACAGATTATCTGGCCTCTGGACCTCTGGGGGGACGTCTCTTACCTCTTCATACCTGATAGTGGAGTCTGAGGAGCCGTGAGTACCCCGTCTGAGTACCAGAGTTGTAAGAGGTTGTAAGAGATAGCAACGCCTAAAAAGAAGATGGATTAACAAATCCAGCAAATGATGGCTGCGGTGCAGAATTTAAATACCGAAGTGCAGGGATTACGGAATGAAAACACCCTGCTTCGCCAAATGGTAAACACAAGGACTGAATTACCTCCAGGACCCTTACCTATGGGGAAATATGAAGGCAACCCCAGGAAGCTTAAAGAATTCATAGATTCTTGTACTGTACAATTTACACTTAAACCGTTTTTTTTTCCTGCAGACCGGTCCAAGGTTAGTTTTGTTATTTCTAACCTCTCTGGTAGTGCGCTGGCTTGGGCTACTCCATTAGTGACCACAAACAATCAACTCTTAGACTCTTTGGCAGGGTTTCTCAACAGTCTACAGGCCATGTTCGGTCGCAGGGAATTGGTGGTTACAGCCCAAGAAAACCTTCTTGATTTAAAACAAGGAACCATGGAACTAATGTCTTTTATAACACAATTTAAGCACTTAGCTAATGAGACAGCATGGTCTGATGATGCCCTCTTAACCATATTCAGAAGAAATGTTAATGAAGAATTAAAGGACGAGTTATCTCGTGTTCCCCGCCCACATAATCTTGCAGAGATGATCACTATTGTCCTTCAAATGGATTACCGCATCGAAGAACGAAATTCAGAGAAAAGGAAGGGAAAGGCAAAAGGAATACCAACTTCTGTTAGAAGTGAAACAATCAAGACATCCCGTACCACCGAAGATGAACCTATGCAAATAGGCACTACTCGAGGCCCTCTTACAACTGAAGAGAGGAATATGAGACGTACTCTGGGGTTGTGCATGTATTGCGGATCCGACAAACATGTACTTAAAGACTGTAACCTGGTTCCTCCACGACGCTCGGGAAACGCATCCACCCGTTCATAAAGGGAACCGTGAATGGGTCCATTTTGAAGAGTTCCCTCAACTGCGTAACGAATGCACCGCAATTGGTAGTGTTGCCGTTAACCATCCAATTTCAGGACACTATAATCGAAAAGGTACCAGCTCTGGTGGATTGTGGTGCGGCAGGTCTTTTTATGGATATCGATTGGGCATACAAAAATAAGATACCCCATCTATCTAAAACCACTGCTATACCTGTGGAAGGAGTAGACGGAGAACCATTGTCCTCAGGATTCATCAAAGAAAATACATCGGTCCTTACGATGAAGATAAATACACATAAAGAAGAGGTCATCTTTGACCTTATCAAGGCCGCACACTATCCTTTTTTCCTAGGAATCTCTTGGTTGTCAAAACATAACCCCTACATTAACTGGACGGCCGGAACAATGTTTTTGGGATCCGAGTACTGCATCGCAACATGCTTACCACACTGTGACACTGGCGTACACATCTCCCATGCTCAAGTAGCACGACAGAATTCTTCATCTACAGTTTTGAATCTGAATTTGCTGCCTGAGAGCTATCATAAATTTCAAAGAGTCTTTTCTAACGAGGAATTCAAGGAATTGCCTCCCCACAGACGAGATGACTGCGCCATTGAGCTATTACCAGATGCACAGATCCCTTTTGGAAGAATGTATACTCTTTCTAACTCAGAGAAGGAAGCCTTATGAAAATATTTACAAACCAATGTACGCAATGGATTGATAACCGAATCTAAAAGTCTGGCAGGGGCTTCATTATTCTTTATTCCTAAAAAAGATTGCAAAGAACTTCAACCCTGTATAGGTTATCGAGCATTAAACAAGGTTACTTATAAAGACAGATACCCCTTACCTCTTATCCAAGACATCCACGAAGCAGTCAGGGGTGCTGCAATCTTTTCGAAACTGGATTTGCGTGGTGCTTACCATTTGATTCGGATAAAAAGCGGAGACGAATGGAAAACTGCATTCCGCACACCATTTGGCCAATACGAGTATCGTGTGATGCCATTTCGATTAGCGAACGCTCCTTCAGTTTTTCAGAGGTTCGTTGACCATTTATTTTCTGATTTACTCCTCCATTCATTAATCGTCTACTTAGACGATATATTGATTTTTTCTAAAAATCTACAAGAACACGTAGGCCATGTTTCCGAAGTACTCCACCGTCTACAAAACAATCACCTGTTTGCTAAATTGGAAAAATGTTCTTTTCATCAAGCTAGTATCCCCTATTTAGGTTTTATCCTCTCTGCCGAAGGGGCTTCCATGGACCCAAGAAAAGTACAAGCCATACTGCAATGGAAGGCTCCTCAAGGGGTAAAAGAGATCCAAAGATTTGTGGGATTCTCGAACTTTTATCGAAGGTATATCCCTAACTTCTCCAAAATCATCAAACCTTTGACCACTCTTCTTCAAAAAGGTAAAAAATATATATGGACTACCGAGATACAACAAGCTTTCGACAAATTTAAGACAGCCTTTTCCACAGCGCCTATCCTGAGATTACCAGATCAAACGAAACCATTCGTTCTTGAAACTGATGCCTCACATTCGGCTATTGGGGGAGTGTTAAAACAGGCCTCCTTGATGGGCGTCGAACACCCCATAGCCTACATGCCAAAAACTTTACTCCCTTCAGAACAAAACTACACAGTCCTTGAGAAGGAACTACTCGCTACAAAGAAAGCGTGCCAAGAGTGGAGACATCTATTAATTGGAGCAAGACATCCCATCACCATCAGAACTGACCATAGAAATTTAAAGGTACTCCAAAACTATGAATGTCAAAACAGTCGCCAAGCCCGCTGGGCCTACTTCTTTTCCTCCTTTGACTTTATAATCACTCATATTCCTGGAACCAACAATCAATTGGCGGATGCCTTATACCGGAGTCTACAAACAGAAGAGACTCGTATTCAAGAGAAAATATTGCCTCAAGCTACTTTTATCTATTTAGTATCCACCTTTCTTCAAGACATTCGCAAGAAGCTCCATGGACTCAACGAAATGGATATTCAAAAGTATCAACTCCATAAAGAACAAGGATTGTATTACCATAACACGGAGCCATAGGTACCAACTGAATCCCTCAGGAAACAGGTATTATACATGTGTCACGACTACAAGATTGCAGGACATAGGGGAATTGCCAACACCCTCGAACTGGTCAATCGACATTTCTGGTGGCCATCGGTCTCTTTGGATGTGAGAGACTACGTTAAATCATGTCCTGTATGTTTTCAGGAAAAGACACCAAGAAAGTTACCTATAGGGAAATTAGTTCAACCTCCCTTACCTAATCAACCCTGGGAAAGGATTTCGACTGATTTTATTGTGGAACTGCCTCCCTCCAATCGCAACAACACCATTATGGTGACCATTGACTCGCTAACTAAAATGGTACATTTCATACCCATGGTAAAACTTCCAACTGCTGCCCAGATGGCATCCTGCTTCCTACAGACTATTTTTCTTTTACATGGTTTACCAAAGAACATTATCTCTGACAGAGGGCCACAATACATTTCAGCATTTTGGAAGAATCTTTGCCAAGCTTTAGGCATACACCGGAATCTTACCTCAGGTTACCATCCACAAACTAATGGTCAAACCGAAAGGTTAAATCAATCATTACAACAATATCTCAGATGCTTTGTATCCGCTACACAGGATAACTGGAATGGGTTATTACCATATGCAGAAATTGCTTATAACAATTCTCAACACTCTGCCATCAAGATGTCTCCGTTCTACTGTAACTATGGGTTTCATCCTGTGGTTGTACCTATCACAGCTACTCGGATAACAAACTCCCCCTCTGTAGAGGAGTGGGTGGCACACATTCAATCAGGACATAACATTGCACGTGCCACCCTGAAAGACACTCAACAAAGAACCAAGATCCAAGCGGACAAAAGAAGATCCCAGGAACCAACGTACAATCAAGGGGATCTCGTATGGTTATCATCTCGCTATTTACCCAGAAGATTGATACCCTCCAAACTATCTCCCAAATTCTTTGGTCCTTTTCAGGTGCTCAAGGCCATCGGAAAGGTATCGTATCAGATAAAACTACCGCCTTCTTGGTCACGGATACACAATGTATTCCATGTCTCCCAACTAAAAACTCATGTATCTGTCTGCAGACAAGGAGTGATGTCACCTCCTCCTATTGATACACCCGAAGGACCTGAATACGAGGTTTCCGCCATAGCTGATTCCAGGTATCACAGAGGAACCCTACAATACTTGGTTGATTGGAAAGGGTACAGACCATCTGATAGAACTTGGGAACCAGCATCAGCAGTGCATGCACCTGCCTTGGTGCGGAAATTCTATAGGTTCCATCCCTGGAAACCCAGTCCTTTCCCCCCACAGGGAGGGCATACTGTTAGAAGAACACCTAGAAGCCTATGGAGACACTGGAAGTTACATCAACCACGATATACTCAGTGGAATCCAAGATGGCGGCTCCTTGATAACATCACTATCAACTAACAATGCAGGACTAGTCTTTCCTTCCAACTGATCCTTCTTCTCTTTCTACCAATTGTTCGTACTTATTCCCCGCGAACAAACAGGTAACTGCGTTGCTACTCTGTTCTAAAGCATAGCTCCCTTGTTGTTTTTCACTCGTATCTTTTTGGTACCTGCTCGCGCTCAGATCACTTTCTGAGTCATCCCTCTTTCTCTCCTCCTTGCCTGTGAAACCCTTCACAGTCGCTTTCTACCGTTCTTTCGGTCTTTTCCCATTCCTCCCTTCCCGCTTGCGGCACCTCTGTTTTCGGAGCCTGTCGCTTCATAGCCGTTCTCAGCTTGTTACTTTCACTCTGCCTTTTCTACCGCCCTCGGCATTCTATCCTTAGTCCCGCTTGCAGCTCCTGTTCGTTTCAGCCGCTCGAGCCTACTTGCTACACTTTCCTTTCTGCTGCCGCAGCTTTGACTTACCTAACTCTACTGCCTCGCAGTTCTAGCTGTCCGTCTCCCTCTCCCTTCAATCTTCTGTCTCTCTCCTGCCCTTTCTACTGCTGCCCTTTTCTTACCCCCTTGCTACAGCCGTCCACGAATTCCACTGCATCCAAGAATCCTCTGCTATTTTTGCTCCGGTTGGATTGGTTTATTCTTCGTCCTTCTACCGGACACTACGGACATTGTGAATCTGATCCCCCTCTACGTTTGCAGAGTCTGGGTTTTATTCCCCAAGAGGGTTTCCCAGGGGGCGGCCCCCTGGGGAGCACAGAGCACAGATTATCTGGCCTCTGGACCTCTGGGGGGACGCCTCTTACCTCTTCATACCTGATCGTGGAGTCCGAAGAGCCGTGAGTACCCCGTCTGAGTACCAGAGTTGTAAGAGGTTGTAAGAAGGTGAGGACAGACCATCACAATCTACGCATATTACAATATGCACAAACATGCAACAGCCGACAAGCCCGGTGGGCTCACTTCTTTTCCCCGTTTCGCATCACGTTTTCCTTCATACCAGGCAGAACAAATTTAAAGGCTGATGCTTTGTCCCGTAGAGACCCAGTGGAAGATACTCCGTTCAAATCCGAACCCATGTTTCCCAGAACAGTTTGCATCCCAGTAGTACGAGACTTCTTGCAAAAGATCGAAGACTCAACAAAACTTTGGGAATCGTCACATTCTGGACTCATAACAAAGTATCAACTAAGATCACACCGAGGACTTTTATGTAAGGAGAAACAAGTGTTCATACCAGAAAAAGACCTTCAGAAAG
Organism: Ambystoma mexicanum; assembly: GCF_040938575.1. NCBI lineage: Eukaryota > Metazoa > Chordata > Amphibia > Caudata > Ambystomatidae > Ambystoma > Ambystoma mexicanum. Next base: position 19,055,193 of record NC_090936.1, on the reverse strand, counting down.
ACGTCCTCCATCTTTGTCATGACTCAAGAGCCGCAGGACATCGAGGTCAAGTAGGCACGCTAGACCTGATTCAAAGACAATACTGGTGGCCTACCATCAAAATGGATGTCCAGAATTATGTCTCATCATGTACCATCTGCCTTCAAACTAGGAGTCCTAGACAAGCACCCATAGGAAAACAAGTCAGTACAGGGATACCTACCAAACCATGGCAAATCATTTCCACGGATTTTATAGTAGACTTACCTGTTTCAGAAGGATGTGATACGATAATGGTTACCGTGGACTCTCTCACAAAGACAGCTCACTTTATACCCATGACGGCGATTCCATCCGTCCCTGTCATGTATCGGGTATTCTTGGACCGCATATTCTCACTACATGGGCTTCCAGAAGTGATCATATCCGATCGAGGCCCGCAGTACACCTCTAAATATTGGAAGCAGATGTGTCACATCCTAAGAATCTCCAGAGCCTTAAGCTCTGGATACCATCCACAGACGAATGGACAGACAGAGCGTCTCAATCAAACGCTCGAAGGTTACCTCCGGTGTTACATTTCAGCAGCACAGGATAATTAGAAGGGTCTTCTACCCCTAGCGGAATTCGCATACAATAATGCCACTCATTCAGCTATCCGTCGCAGTCCTTTCTTTTGTTCTTACGGATTTCACCCTGCTATATTTCATCACTTGGATCTGATTCATCTTCGATTCCCGATATCGAAAATATGGTAAAAACCATACAAGACTGACAAAAGGAAGCCAAAGAAGCTCTGTTAGATGCACGACTCAGAAGTAAGAAACAGGTCGACAAACACCGAAGCTCTACCCCGTTTGATTCAGATAGGAGATCAAGTGTGGTTATCGAACAAATACCTCCCAAGGAGGTTGGTCTCCTCTAAGCTTTCACCTAAATTCTTTGGTCCTTTCCGGGTGATAAAACAAAAAGGTCCAGCAGCTTTCCAACTCCAACTTCCAAACTCCTGGAAATGCATCCATCCGACATTTCATGTCTCACAACTAAAACCTGACCATCGAAATGAGTTCCATCCACACCCTACCAAGAAGCCTCTACCGATCATTACTAACAATGGGCCTGAATATGAGGTTTTGGGAATATGTGATTCACGCTATAGGCGAGGTACATTACAATATTTAGTGGACTGGAAGGGATATTCTCCAGCTGAACGATCTTGGGAACCTGCATCGGCGGTACACGCTCTGCGTCTTGTGAGGGCGTTCTACCGTTTTCATCCCGGTAAACCGGGATTTGTCTCCCATAAGAGGACGCATGCTGTTACGAACCCCCACAGGGTTTTTCGTCACTATTCCTTGTGGCGCTGTTGGTGTCATATCGCCAGCATACTGATCACTACTCCCAAGATGCCCGCTCTACCACAAGGTGCAGGTCTAGAGTTCCCGAAAGAGATAGAATCTGCTCCACCCATCCACAACGCGAAAGTATATCCGACACCAAACACAGGACTGCCTCGCGTTCCTACTGTTCTCAGAAGCTACGCTCTGTGAGTATCGCTACTAGGAACTATTATATCCTATTATATCCTAAACTACTCACCTACCCTCTAATCACGTCTTCCTTCTCTTCCTTCCTATTATTAGGAGTTCCAACACTTCGACCGAACAATTCCGCTTGCTTTCTGCGGAACTACCTTCCCTGGTTCTCTCTCGAACACTGTGCCTCTTAGGTAGCAGTATAATCTTTCTCCTTTCTTATTCAGCTTTAGCTCATCTTCGATTCATATCACTAACTTACTTTCTCCCGCGGATTAGCCACTCACGTGATACGGACAGGCTCAAACTACAACAACCAGCAGCCATCTCAACCCGATCACGGAATCCTTCCCACAATCTCGTTCATCCTCCCTGTAGGATTTAGGTACGACAATCTTCCCCTCTCCATTCTTTTATTATCAATCCTTACTGAACTGGATTAAAACATTTATTGTTCATTTAGAGTTCCGATCTCTCCCACCTTTGAAGTCACCACCAACAATAGTTCCGACAGCTATTAAAGCTTACTGGTAGGAATTAAAAAACAGTTATTCCATTTACCTGTTTTCTGATTTGAATCTAAACTGTCCCTTTTCATTGTAGTTATTTGCGGAATCGGAAAGACTCTGTGACCTCCCAAGAAGGATGGCGAGACGCTGACTACTTCCCTCTGAAGACACCCATCCGAACCCTCGTCCAGCTTTCCACAAAAACCATCATCAGGTTTTTCTTCCCCTTGAGGGTTTTCCCTGGTGTTTTCACACTGTGCGTTCTTACCGTGCGCGGTGGAAATCCATCAGGTGAATCACTCCTTTCCACTATCAGCTGTTGAAGACCAGGTAGGATTTCGTATATTGAACTTGTGTAAGCTCAGTGGAGGTGATATTGTGTTTATCTTAAGTCACGGAGTAAGATACATAACAGAAAACATGTTCAAACTGGATGCAAAATGTAGGCCAGTATAGACATGTATAACACGTAGGTTGGTGTGAGAAACCTGACGGTATTCTCCCGCCTACTCTCCCGGGATCTTGCATTCAGGTGGCCAGGGAAGGGCCATCGCTTTTGGATCCCGACCCTGGGGGGTGGACAAGTGAGGGAGGATCACCTGAGTGGCGGGTCGCGGGGGATTGGGAGGAGGGTATCCAAGGGCGAGACATTGTATTCCCCCTTTCCCAATTATACATCAACCCACTCTCCTGCAGCCTTTATGGGGTATTTCCAATCTCACCCCATCTGCCCCTCCCCATTTCCGATAAGTACTAGGACGAGGAATAGGCAATAGAGAGCATTAAGCATTACCCATACAAACAGCATGGGGATGCAAGGAGGGGCCTACTACATCTCACCACAAGGCTGTCCCTCTAATTGAGTCAGGCAAGGTGAAGCATTTTACCACAACCATGTACCCCTGACTCCATGTCGTGATCCACTGGAGGTTGACTACCAGTATCCTCACTAGCAGACTGTTCACCCTTGAAATAACATGTCAGCTGAAGAGTAGACCGTAGACAGTAAACCTTTTCCCCAAGAGCGCGGCTTGCAGGATAATAAAACAACTGACAGGCCAGGGGCTTCAGTAAAAAGTCAGGAGCAGCAACAGAGCTAAGGAAGAAAATAAAACAAAGATCACAGGTTCACTGCGTGTATAGCAAAACAGCAAGAAACCCTGCCGCACCGCCCTCTTTCTCCCACTCTTACCTGCGGTGTAAGGTGATCAAGCAAGAAACCTACTGGAGTGCTGGAAATGGGTGCTGGTGTCCAGTGAACAAGTCTGAGTGTTCCAAGAAGAAATGTCCCGTACAGCTAACCCGAACGGAACGAGGAGGCAACTACTGTCCAAAGAACTGTGCAATCCACACCAGATGAGTCCCATGGAAATCCTCCTAAAAGCAGCAGAGCGTCCCAAGAAAGTGCAATACACCTAAATGTGTCCAAAAGGAATCCCCCTGTGCAGCATAGCGTCCCAATAGAAATCCTTTGTTTTTGTGATGAGAAGTGACCAGCAGCAGAGTGTCCAGAAGTCACTCAGAGGTAGAATGTGAGGAGAATCAATCAGGATCAGAATGTTTGGGGAAAAGAAGAGTTACTGTGGTTCCCGGGAAGAACCAAAAGAAAACAGTACTTGGCGGCCGTATACAGAAAACAGAAAAAGATGTGAGTATACCAGCCTGCGGCATCGGAATTTGAAATGGGTAAACAATCCAAGTCGCGCTGAGCAGAAGCAAGGTCAGGAGGAAAGCGAAGGGTTCAGTAACCAAGAAAACAGTCCGGGAAGGAGCCAGGCATCGGAAACAGGTAAGGCTAATCCGTGAGCTTAATCGGGAATATGGTCCGGGTTCAGAATACCAGAATAACAAGGCAAGATACAAGATGCGACTCAACGTGATACAAGACAACAGTTAAGGAGTACCAGGCCCGCGCACCTCTATCGTACTTATAGGTACATTACGCGGCATACCAGGAATACGAAAAGCGCATCGCGTGAGAATCACATGACCTTACTTGCGCTGAGGATGCCGGGAATTGTAGTCTAGTAAATGGCGGCAATGCAACAGCCGCCACGACAGTCGCCATGGTTTCTTGTAAACAAGTCGTTTTGCGGGCAAAGCGCACGGGGCATGACACTCCACTTGACTCTCAATTATACTATAAAAGGTGTGGTTCTGCCAAAATAGATGAGCGAGCTGGGGTTGATTGATGGAACATGGGGCCAGAGAGCAGAAGGCTGCAGCTAGAGGAGCCTGGAAGATCCGGTGGAGACTGGGGTGACGAGACGCTGACCCGGTGTGTCAGAGGGGTGGCAGCATGGCGAAAGAGACAAACTGCAATTTGCTGGATGTGTCCAGGCCAGTGCTCATTCTCCTGGGATGTGTGCTGGTACCAGGGGTGTCTGAGGGGCAGGTGGTGAGACCCTGACCTCAACCCAAGATCCCAAGGAACTGCTCGCCAGCGCTGCGCTACTCTGGTGAGTTTCGTGAGTTAAAGAGAGAGAGAAAATCAGTAGCATGTGGGTGGCTGGAGCAGGAGCAGAATCAGTGAAAGAGGCAAGCAAGAGAAAGTGCACTAGCGGCACAGAAACTGAAAAGACAGAAAGAGCAAGACAAAGTGTGCTAGCAGTGCAGAGACAGAAAGAAAGCGAACAGAAAGCAAGGAGCAGGTGCGAATAGCATGAAAGCGGGGAAAAGGATGCGAGCGACCCGAAAACGGAAAAGACAGAAAGAAAGAGAACGGAAAGCAAAGAGAGGGTGCGAGCGACCCAAAAATGGGGAAAAGGGATGCAGGCGACCTGAAAACAAAACCAGAGTGTGCAAGAGGCACAGTAATGGGAAATGAAGGTGCAAGAGTGCACGACAAAGTAAAGAAGTGTGTAAGAGGTATAGCAAGGTGTAAAGAGGGTGCAAGTGTGCACGACAGAACAGAAGGTTTGAGAGTGAAAGAGGCAGAGAAGGGAAGAGGTGCTGGAAGAAAGGTACAGAGAATAAGGAGCGGGGTTAGAAGTCTGAGTGGTCACACCTGGAAGGAGAAAAAAGCCTGGCGTTCTTGAAAGTCTCTGATACTACCCCATGAAAGAACTGTGTATTGAAAGGTGTAACCTGTTAAGGTGAACATTTTGTTTGAAGACCAAAGGGGCCTAAGCTTGGGGAAGGGAACCCTGAGAGGCCCACAAAGGCATTGCAAACTTTACAGGAGAGGCCTAGACTTGGGGGAATGGAACCCTGAGAAGCCTAATAGGAACTGTGTCTTTTTGTTTGGAAATGGAAGGATCAAAGTTTGGGGAAGAGAACCCCAAAAGACCTAAAGACATTGTGAACTTTTTTGACTTGCTGCAAGAGCCCTACTTGGGCAACCCTTTTGAGATAAACGAACTGGCAGAACTACACCTAATGTTACGGCTACCTGAAACCAGCTTTGTTTTACATTTCTTTTTTTTTTTGAGCCATCATTTTTCCCTTACAAAAATCCCCTATCACATTTGGTTTAAGAGTGAGGGTGTGATGCCGGAAATGCATCTGAGGGACAGGGCCTCTGAATCCTTGTCCTTTTTCTGTTTTTACCGTGTGTTCTGTCATGTTTTCTGCCCAGGAGTCCATGAGGGACTCCTGGCAGTGCAGCTCTCTTTTGGTTTGGTGAACAGACCCATGGGATACCCTTATGGCACCCATGGGTAGGGGTACAACCCTGTGCCCCTAGTGTATGTTTTTGGGCACCTGTGGGTGGCCCACAGAGCAGGGTATGGGCTGGTGGCAGCTCCATGCTGAATTTGACAGGTGCTCTGGGTGTCCTCCATTTTGGGATACCCAGGCCCTGCCATTGGAATCAGTTGATTCCTGATAGGAAACAAGATGGCCCCTGTGGCCTCTTGCTTTCTATTGCCTGTTATCTTGTTTTTCCCAAAGTCCTGGGACGCCCTGACTCTGTCCCTTCCCCCTGACTGGCTGTTGGGTGGAAGTTCCATATATGGTGTTGTTGTGAAGGCCCAGCTAGACTGACTGGAGCCTTCCCAGTGACTGTATGTTGTGGGTACCTCCTGTGGGTGGGACCTGGGTGAATGGAGTGTGTGACCAATATACACTCCTTGTTGTGGTTGTCTGGTTTCTGGCATGAGAGACAAAGACTGAGACAGCCCTGCCCGAAACTGGCCTGAATGCAGTGTGTAGTGTTGAATGGCTGGGTACTTGTCCCAATCCACATTCCTTGTTGTGAGTGTCTGAAAGGGAGGAGTGTGGCCTGAATGCACTGTGTGCCTGATTGGCTGACTGACTGCATGAATGCCCTTCTGTGTGATTGGCTGCTGTGTGTGTGCCAGCAGTGTGGATGAGAGACAGAATAGTATATCTGGGGACCTCTCACCACTGGAAATTGTTCAGAAGCATTCAGAAGCTGAGTCTCCACTCAAGAGTAACTGGATTTGCTGATCCTCGACGTCCAACTGGAAGAAGAAGACTTGCTGTGGCATTTGCTTCGACAGAAACTGAAGGTTGTCGACATCGTCGAGGACTGACCCGAGAGAGGACCTGGTAAGGCGCCCTCTTCCCGTGCTCCGAGGGACCATCGAGCACCGCTGAATCTTCGCCGAAGCTCCCTGGACGCCAGACCATCGAAAGGCTGCCGACCGGAGAAGGGGACCGCCGAGGAGATCGAAGTGAAGCACCCGGACCTCGACGCTGTCGAAGTCCATTGCCGTCGACCAGGGTTCGCAGGTCTGTGTAACCGCTGGAGGCCCGTCGAAGTTGTGTTGCCCAGCCGTGGGAACCACTTGACGCCGTGCCGCCGACGACCGGAGCCGTCCGCTCCTTGCCTAAGAACATTTGACTCGAAGGACTCCCTCGTCCGCACCGTCGACCGCTTTTGCCCTGCCGGAGAAAGTCGAGGACGACCAACGCGCCGAGGAGAATCCGCCGGTGGGTTTCCCGCCACCTCACGATCCCAAAGACTCGAGCGACTCGACGCCCTTGCTGGGCTCCCGTCTCTACAATCTTTGCGGTCCAGAACTATTGTCATCGAGGTGCCCCGCACACCTCCGCCTTGCAGGACGCCGACGCCCCGACGCCGACGAGCACCGCTCGGACGAAGCTGCCGCCTCTTCGACATCGTTCTACCTCGTTTGTCGACGGACGTTCGACGCCCCGTGCCTCCCGCTTGAAAGGGAAGGCATTCAAGAAGGGCCGTCGATTCCCCGTCGCCGAACCCCGAGGTCTTCGACGTTTCTCGACGCCTCTCGACGATCCGTGACTCCTGCTTAAAAGGGGGTCATTCAAGAAGGATCTGTCGACGCCTCTTCGAAGAACTCGACTCCACCAGGTACATTGGGGGGGTAAAAACATTGTAGGAGAGAATAAGACTGTTGAACAATATATGGTCTGGGCTTGTGTCATATCCCTTTATTTTACAGGTTGCCCAGGTGGGGGGATCTCCACACAGAACTGTGTCCAGTAGCTAGGGCCAGTATTCTGCCTATTGTTTCAACCATCTTTTATCTCTCCTCTCTCTATTGCTGGTTTCCTTCTTATTGATCTGTGTGCCATTTTTACAGTATTGTGAATGCACTTTAATGAGGTCTAATATTAGTGGTACCACTTTAGAATTGTAGATATTTATCATTATTGGTTTTCCTGAGCACAAAGTGCGTTGTTGTGATAAGTGTACATAACCCTTGAATATTAATTATATAAAGACTGTGTTTTCAGTAATACAGTGTGTGGACATTCCTTTGTGGGGGGCTTGGGGATACACTGTACTTAAGAACCAGCCTGCATCACCTCCTGAGAAGCTAGGCCTTGATTGCTCGTCCATCGCTACCGTAATCGAGAATCTTGGCTGGGGTCTTCTGTGCCTCTCCTCTACCATATAGAGAGCGGAAGTACAGACCCCCCCACCGGTCTTGACAGAGGGCAAGCATAGGTTTTGACAAAGACGAACTTTGGTTTTGGACTTACAGACATCGACGGCCCTTAGAAGCATCAGTTGAGGGAATAACCCCCTTAGAGGCATTACACCAACCACACAAAGTTTGACAATAAAGGTTTTCAAACTGTTACTTTTGAGTCTGTGTCTCTCCTGATACCCTGCCTGTCTCACATTGGCTTTACCCTTAATGCCAAGTAAATCATGGCATGCCATAGTAAGAAATAGATAGATTGGCTGCACCAAAATTCCAGTTTAGCCAAAAATAACACTTATCATGCTTACTTTATCATAGATGCTGTGATGAATCTGGAGGTTTGTCCCTTCTTCCTTGGGGGGAGCCACCCCCTTTGAGGCTAGGCAGGTGAGCCTGCTAAGTAAGACCTTCCCTAGGGGTTTGGGAAAGCGGGACTCACTGGGAGTGACTCCCCACCAGGAGACAGGGACTCCCTACCCGTTAAGGAACTCCCTACAACTGAGACATTGGCTGCATATATGGGACTGCTAGAAGTGAATCTGACTTGTCAGCCGTGGAACTCGAAATAATATAGAAAATGCATTTGAAGAGTTGCTCAAGGCAATGCTGGCCTCCCAATGCGCTTAACAGTTAAACACACCCCTTTTGTATCTGGTAATAAGAATAAAATAACTTTTCCCCCTTGAATGGAGTAGGAGAAGCCATACGCATAGGCGAGCCTGCGACGTACCAATGTCATTTGGAGGCGAAGTCGCACTGCCGAAAATAGCCAGCTGTGGAGCGGAGACGGACCCGGAGTGAAACCTGGAGTTAACCCAGGAGAGAAGCCCGAGAGAATGGGAAGCGGGCATAGGGCTGTGCAGAGTCAGTGAGGCTGAGCGGAGCCGGGCCAGAGGGAAGGCGTGACCACCAGAGGAGTGGTGGACCGGAAGCCCAGGAAACAACAGCGTATCTGGTGAGCGACAGACGAATGAGTCCCCCGCTCGCACTACAAGAAACCAGAGGGAGAGCAACATAGTGGTCACTGAAGAAAGACTAACGCTTGCATTGAGGATAGGACGTCCAGGAGCTGGGAAGAATACCAGCGACACTGGGTGTATGCCACCTCGCTGCAGCAGGACCTGCTGCAGAGATTGTACGTGGGGTGCTCACAGCAGAGGGGGGCACAGAGACCAGACCATGAGAACGGGAGAAGAAACAAAGGGGCTAGATCCCTATATGGGACCATCAGGTCCAGAGAGGGGGATGATAAACCCAAGCCTTGAAATCAACCAAACGGCTCAAAGCTGCACACAAAAACCAAGAGAAAGATAAGATATACTGTGGGAGTGAGAGGGGGGTAATATACATACCCCTACGAAACCAGCGAGAAACTGGGAACAAGAGAACCAAGGGAGCCAGGAGGGCCCTATAAAACAAGTAAAGAATCATCCCATGAGGAAACCAGAACCAAACAAGAGTGGAATCTTGTGGGGAAAGACCCACGTAGTTGATGGAGGACGATTGAATAAATATCCCTTCGTCTATGATAAATGAGAGGATTGACTTTCTTGAAACCTGAGAGTTTATTATTGATATTGATATTTTATTTGTATCGTGCTCGTACACAAGTGTTTCAGAGCGCAAAATATATAGCGGAGGAAAACCTTTTCTTTATTTGGAACTTTGACAAGATGGACATGAACTGATAAAGTCAGAAGACCTGTAAATAGTATTGGAACTTGAAAATAGGAGAGATCCCTGGAAATAGTGGGAGACGGCAGAGTAAAGAACACTGAGGGCAATCCATATGGCTCGCTTTCCCTTTTAAGTTGTTTTCTCTAAGTAGCCGGGCCAGTTTAGAAGTTAGGATTTGGACAGAGGACAAGATTTATTATTTTGACTAATATTGACCAGGACCCTTAGTTTAGTTTGTTAGGTAGTGAACTTCCATTTTAGCAATAGGGTCAGTAAGGCGTTTTCTTTGATTTAAATAAACTTCCTGTAGTAAAGTATGTCTTCTGGCCCGAGTCTTTCTTCTGGCATGTCACAATGCCCAGGAAAAAAAATCCCATGCCACAGTAAGAAATGGCTAGACTAGCTGCACCAAAATGCCAGGCTAGCCACGCAAAAACACATATCATCCTTGCTTTATCATAGATGCTCAGTAAAAAATATTCTGTAGTTGCCACGCATCCTGCCGGCTTACCAAAATCAGCTCCCCGTCCAACACACACACACACACACACACACACGCACGCACACGCACACGCACACGCACACGCACAAACGCACACACAATGCATTCACTCGCTCAGTCACATGTGCACCCATACATCATACACTCACTCAATCACACACTTACTACATAATTCATAATAAAATGCATCTTAGCTGCATCAATGGGCCGTACTATGCTCTGCCACTGATTCCACAAAAGCCCTCTGGCTTGCAGCGCGAACAGAAATCAAGAACACGATGCATCATAAAACAATATTCAGTGGAAGCAAATCCCTGTGTCAAATTCAGCAGATCCAGCAGAAATCGAGGATTAGGCAAACAAAGCAGTAAACAGGCTGATGGCCACATCTACATGAAATCCTACGTTCAATTAAGAGATAAGGTAACTTCATCAAGCTTGAACTTCTGTGCATCAGACCACTGCATTGCCTGCCTTGAACTGCCCTGAACTGCCCTGCTCCTGACCCTTGTTGAACTGGTGTTACTAACTCATTAGTAGGTCTTGGAGGGAAGGTACAAAATGAAACAAACCGATGAATGGAAGCATAGAGTGACACAGACAGAATACAGAGCAGGGAACTCGGGGCACAGACATGAAGGTTCAGGCATAGAGAGTGACTATAAGGACAACATGAAACAGAAGAATAAAATACATGGAATAATCACACAAAATGCTCACGAGAAGCACTGTTTATCATAGTGGTCCACAATAGAGCCCCTCTTAATGTTGGAAATGTCCTCTGTCCCCAGCCCTGCAGCACTTCCACATCATGTGGCCGAAGAGAAGCTCCAAGCACAATAGACATGCCTGAGCCTGCTAAGAAATGTAATTTCTCCAGTTACGCAAATTCCATGGGTGATTTAGGTCTAACTCAAGCTTCATGAGCCTCTGCTATCCCTCTATTCCCTATGTCTCTGCCCTGTCTTCAGGCTTACAGACTTGGTCATTTTTTTCTTCGACGTTCCTGATATTATGAGCTCCTTGCTTAGGTCTCGTACCTCCTCTCGCCTCTACCACTTGCCTTGGACCCACCCACCATCCTCATTTCTTCCTCCTCTTACTGTTTTTATCAACTCCTCCTTCACATGTTATCAACTCCTTCTTTGAGTCACCACCTCCCCTTTGTATCAGTCTCCTCCTGACTCTCAGCACCTCTTAAGTCTCCTCCTGATGTTATCAGCGACTCTAAACTCCCCACTTCTCCTATAACCATCTCACTCAGCTTGTCAACAGCTCCCCTTGATATAACCCCTGCCTCTTGATTTAAAACATCCCCCAAATGTTCACCACCTCCTAGATCCTTCTCCTCCTCTCCACTTCCCCATAGTTCTCATATCACACTCAAACTTTTCCATTTACCAGCTCCAACCTGCTCCAACAACACACCCTACTAGATTAGTTTGCTTTGCTTACATAAGGCGATAGCCCCTCCCTCTGAGTGGGACTCTGGGTGAGGGCCTGCTCTTGTATTCTTGGCCTACAGTGGCCTTGCAATTGGTTCAGCTTCTTTGGAACACATGGGTTGGAAGATGAACATGTATCAACCCTGGCAGCCATCTTGGATTTCATAGGTTTGTATGGGTGGACTGGGAATGAATAAGCCTGCATGTGTTTGTTTTTCAGGTAAGTACAGTTATGGAGGGCCAGGGGTGTTTTTAATGTTGTTTTCAAATTCCCCATAATGTTTAGGGCTGTTCAATGAGTTTGCAGGTTTGCAGACAGGTCCGCAGACCTGGATGTGTCCTTGAACCTGGCAGATCGATCTGTGAATAGCATAGTAGGCACACTCACTGACCCGTGAGAACACAGAGTATCCCCTAGGATACTTATTTTGGGATTGCATGTAAGTAGACAGGGTTTTGAGGTCCCATACTGGGGAGACTTGTCTGGTGGCCCTAATGTGACAATTCCCTGCCAAGCGATGCAGACCAAGGAAGAGACAGTTGCCCGGAAATCCTCCCCATTCCACCCCTGGGTCGAGCACCCACTGGCTGTAGAAGGCACTGGGTCCCCTAAGCCTCACCCCCGGTGTTTTTTAGCATCAGACAGGGAACTGTGTCAAAGAATGGGTTCCATGTGTTAATATCGCCGGAAAAATATCGCCATACAAGAATGGTGCCATTTGTTTGCAGTGATATTACCCCATGGAACCTGTGGGGGACACCCCCAAAACCTCCATATATTTTTAAAGGGAGCAGGGGACACCCTGCTCCCTTTTAACCCTAATATTAACCCCATCAATAATATCGCCTATGCCGTTTCCCGATGACTATATATATATGGCAATATTATTGGTGGGGATAATATTACCTGGTACCAAAGAATGTTGCTGGGCCTTTATAACTGAGTGGTTCATTGACTGTGTGCTTGTGTCTGGTGCAAGGAAAAAGAGGTGTTCTGCCCTGTTTGCCCGTCCTCATTGCCATCATGAGTGAGGGATGGCATGAGAAGCTCAGAGAACGTTGGATGAGTGCTTTGAACAAATGTTCTGTCAAATGTTATACTGAAGTTTCCTGTGTTATCCCAGGAGAAACCTAGACATCTGCATAACACATGTATACCTACAAAGTATGCTGTGGAATCCATGAAGTATTACCTCACAGGAAGACTTTTTCAGCTACCCACATATCATGTCTGTCACAACATCAGGTGGCCTCAAAAGAAGACGCAACTCATAGGCTAGCTTCACGCAGGTTTATTGCGGTCAGTATACAAAGTTGGGCAACTGTAATAAAGGGCTCAAAATGACAAACAGAAAATCTCAATCCAAAGGTTTCTCCAAAAGACTCTCTGGGTATTTCCCCAGAGTTACTCACAGTCTTTATGAACAAGGTTGTTCTGACGAGCAAAGTGAAGGTATCCATGTGGATGCTCCAGGGTTTGTTGCAGCAAGGTTCAAATTGTCTGCTTGTCAGGAATCAAGGTGGGTTGGTTTCGTCCCCGTATTGTCAGAAACAATATGGATGTTCTAAAATGCGGAACAGGTACCATTCCGTAAACACCCTCTTAATAGAGCACTAACACCTTGCAGAACAAGGCTAATACAAAAATATTCTTCTTTCTCTTCCCGCTGGAGGTTGCCGTGGAAATTGAGTCAGAGACGCTGAGACTTACAACGTCAGACGCACGTTACAGTCATGTGACCTGAACTTCATAAAACTCCTGTTCGCCCGGCACTCTTCACTTCTGATTAGTTCCGAAGTGTGTTACGTTCTTGCGTTCAAGTTGCCTATCTTCCTGGTTATTGACCTTCTGAGAGTCTATTAAGAGACTTTACTATCCTGTGATTCCCGTACTCCTTATTCCCTTCCCTGCCACTTGTACCTTGTTTTCTCCACTGTGTGTTTCCTCCCACTCCAGAGTTAACCCCGCTCTTCCTTCCTGATTCCCTATTGTCGAGCCGGACTGCCTAATTGGATTGCCTACGCCTCCCGAATTAATAACTGTTCTCCAAGCACGTTACTGACCCGGACCCTCTATCGGATTGCCTTCGTCTCCCGAATCAATAATTGAACTTTGAAGCACGTTGCCGACCTGGACCACCTACTGGATTGCCTAAGTCTCCCAAATCAATTCACTGTTCCTCCAAGCTCGCTACCGACCTGGAATTCCTCGGACTACTAAAATCACATTGGACCCATCCCACCGCAAGTGCTCCCCGGGAAAAGACTGTTGGTACCATCCTCCTCACCTTTTTCCGGTATGGACTAGAGACTGCCATTGTACCTTGTAGGAGAAAGGGAGGAGCGTCCTTGTTTCGTCAGGTGTTTCTGTTGGACTTCCTCTCCCTAGGCGTTCGCGTGCCGTCGGGAATAGTCCTATACCTACAATGCCTTACAGTCTTAGCCGGAGCACTTGTTTCACCTCTGGCTATTCATTGACCATCCCATGGTAAGAAGTGTCTGTCCTTTTGTTCTTTGGTTTTCTTGTACGGCTTGATTATTTGTGAGTATTCAGGATTCTTTCTGTTGTCTTTTTCTACTGGAAACAGATCTCCCAGGGCTTCCTTTATGTGATATGATTTTCAAGCTTTATTACCTTGGGGTCTTGAGTATCTACATTAAGGAAGTACGCTTACCCGTTTTCCATATATTGCCCAGGAAAGAATAAGGGTTGTTGTTAACCATTCTTTTCCTTTCCGGTTTAGGAAGTCTCCTGCCACGCGTTTTTGGGTCCGTTCTTCCAAACAATTGATCCCTGGTGCTGGTTTCATTGTATCCAGACACAGGGTTACATTGTAGGGCAGAATTCTTCTGCTACACTACGAGGGCAATCTCGAAGAGGAAAATCTGACAAATCCTGACACTGCTAGAAGTGAGGGGGGCCAGGAAGGTCTGGTTTCTAGGTTCCTGGTTAGCGATTGACTCACCTTCCTGCCTCAGGGTCCTGATCCTGCTACCATCCAACATCTCAATTTCCTCTTCGCTGACTTGCCGCTGACTCCTGCCTTGGGAGCTGATATTGGACATCTGGGCTGTCTCTTGAGTTGTCATCTAACTTCCTCAACATTTTGACACCTGCTTGTCTGCCTCCCACTCCTTCCAGACAACTGGTAGACTTGCCTTGTTTTTCTGTCTGGCTATTAATGTCACTGTGTCTCCCAGCAACTCCCCACTTCTTCTCCCTCCTTTCTTAAATATTGTATATCTCTCTCATGCTTATCGTCTCTATCTACATCCACTTTTCACTGCCTCCAGCCTCTCTTGCCCTCCCCTCTTCCTCCTTAATCCTCATACACACATTCTCCAACCGCTTCTGTTTACTTCCCCCTGCTTGTTATTTGTTATCATGTCAGCAACGAGCCATAGGGCTCGTGCTGAATCACATGTTAAGGGTCACATGCCGCGCATGTGACCTGCACCAATAAAGGTGCCAATCTGGCTTCCGCTCGGCAGTTGCACGACAAGACAGCGTCTGTGAAGTTATTGCAGCCAAGAGCTGCATAGGGGCAATGGGCCCAACGGGCCGCCCTGCATAACGGGGCATCCTCACCACATTGGGGATGGTGACAATGGCCCCCTATAACAACTGGCGACGAAGGTCAACAGACCCCCATGCTCCTGCTGGCCTCCCCGTGCAGCACTAACAAAAGGATCAGATGCCCCCTGGAGGGGAGCCAGGCCCCCTGGACGAGGGGGATCTCTGCAGCGCAGGCCTTTCTGGGTCATCCTGCGCCAGCCCGCACGTGGGTCAAGATGGGTGCGCGACTTGTGCTGCACCCTTTGAAGGACACTGCGTCTCCTGTCTGGGGAGGGAAAGAAGCAGTGTGGCCTCTGCCGGAGAAAGCAAGTAATGATCTTCCAAAGCTCCTGCCCGGGGAAGAAAGGAGGCAGAACAGCCTCTGCCACAGCCGCCTGAAGAAAAGAAGTGGTCAGTATTCAAAGCTCCAACAGGCAGAGTGAAGAACTGGGCAGCATGTATAGATGCAGCACTTTGCTGCAAAAAACAAGGAAGTCTCCCGCCTGGGGAGTGATCGAGCGGGGCTGCCAGTGCCACAGCCACACCTATAACCTCCCGGCTGTTGTAGAGAATGCGGCGTGGTCGCCGCCATCAGTGGAAAAAAAACCCTCCTGTCTGGGAGAGGGAGGGGGGACCGCTGCACAGACAAAGTACAGTTGTTTCCCACCTGAATGCAGCGCGGTTACCGCCTTCATGAAAACTACAAATAAAGCTCCTGCCTGGGGAGAGAATGCGGCACAGTCACCGCCATAAAGGATAATTACAAAGTCCTGCCTGGGGCAGGACAATGCAAGAGGCAGACAATATCTTCAAGTATGGCTCCTGCCTGGGAGAGAAGGCAGAGGAGCAGTCAGCCCTCTGCATACAGCCAAGAATACTTCTGCCTGGGGGAGAAGTGCGGCCTAAGCTGCTACAGTAATTTGGTATGCTCCTGCCTGGGTGAGAAGTGCGGCCTAAGCTGCTACAGTTATTTGGATTGCTCCTTCCAGGGGAGAACACTGGGAAGTGGCATGCCGTCGCTGCAGTGGCTTTCAAGGGAAGCCACAACCGTGACCCTGCTTATCCTTGCGGCCAAAGAGCCAGGAGCAAGGAGCAAGTCATGCAGCGGGGTACGTCCCCAGCACCTTTAACGGGAGAAGGGTGACGCGGCAAGAACCGCCGCCGCAGTGGCTGTACCTCGTAGCCCACAACAGTGACATCACGCCTGGGGGAACTCGCAGTTGGCGTGACCTGGACCGCAGCAAACTTCCGCCATGGGGAGGTAACAAAAGATGCAACAGCCTTGGCCCAGCCGCAGCTCTCCTATGACATAGTGCTTGTGCGGTTACGCAAAAAAGGAGAGCCAGGAAAGACAACGCAGCTCAAGTGCGCTGCGGGCAACTCCTGCCTGGGGGAGCCTGGCTGCAGCGCAGTCGCTGCCGTATCAACATAATTGGCATCTGCTAAGAAGAGAGAAGACATGGCGGGCCCTGACCACCACTGCAATGCTTGGGTGATTACCCCGCCCGAGGAGGGGTGGGGGCCAGGGCGCAGCTCTGCCCGCTGCCGTCAGCTGTTCCTCCCCTTGCCCCATCCTCATGGGAGATAGGGGTCCAAAAAGACTCCAGACTGTCTCCCACAAGGAGGAACAACCACCCCAGGCCCGCATGAAGGACCATCCTGCAGCAATGGGAGAGTAGGGGGGCTGCAAAGAGCCTCCACCGACTCCATGGCGGCAGCTGGCACGCTCAGCCCAGATGGGGCAAAGGCTTTCTGGCGAGACAACAGCCAATTTGGCCTGCGGTGGCCCTGGTGTCCCCGGTGCAGCATTGACACCATTCAGTGGTTCAAGGTCCACTTACCCCAGGTTAATAAAGGGTCTTGTAAAATATGGTAGAACTTCCACCATTCCGAAATAAAAACGAATGCAGGTTGGTGGTACCTATTGTCAGAGCAACTGAATACTTGAGATGGAGCGAGTTGCCTCGTAGTGTAGACGAAGAAGTCTTCCAAATAATGTACCTGTCTGATTGTTAGAATTCACAACCAGAATGGTCTCTTAATGGAAAGACAGGAGACCGATGACACTGGCGTCGTAGAACTGGACACAAGGTAGGCAGGAGTACACCCCACTGGCGTCGTAGAACTGGACACAAGGTAGGCTGAAGTACACACCCCCAGCTGAAGACAAGGCAATAGTCAATATCGTGTAACCAGGAAAACAACACACAATGTACCCAATAAAATGATAAGCAGCCAAGTGAATTCACAGAGTCGGGAACCAGGAATTAGGAATTGGCTAAGGCAGATACATGAAAGAGTCAAATTAGCAGAATAACAGTCTTACCGTATTGGACTCCTGTTCGACGGAAAAAACGAAGTTCCAGAGCAACTGACATGCGTGGCAAGTTCCTTTGATGGCAAAACGTACACCCAGAAGTCTCTAGTCCGTGTACTGTCACGGCTCGCTCCCTTCGCTCCCGTTCTCGCTCCCTTCGTTCCCGTCCCCGCCACTTGGGGGCATGTTTTGGGGTTTATTCCCTACTGGACATTTCCTTCGAACCTTATGCTACAGTGTTCTGATGAATTGGGAGCGTTAAAACCTTATTTTCCAAGTTTCCTCCCTTCCGGATCCATTCCAGGTTTTTGGCAGCCAGCATGCTACTTAAATAAAATGACTATGCTTCCCAGAATGCCTTGGCTCACTGCTTCACCTCCTGCTTCCCAGAATGCCTGGCTCACTGCTTCATCTCCTCCCTTGCAGGACAAGGCTGGGTGGAGGATAGGCAACACCTGTGGCTGCAGGTGCAGCAGGCGGCACGCCTGAGGGGTGTGCTCGTTAAGCAGCTTTAAAAGCCTCAGTTTGCTTCAGTCCGGCGCTGGTCATTGTAGCAGTGTTCCTGTTGTGACTAGTCTCTGTTCCTTGTTCATAGATTCTGTGCCTTGTACCTAGTTCCAGTTCCTTGTTCCTAGTTTCTGTGCCTTGTACCTAGTTCCAGTTCCTTGTTCCTAGTTATTGTGCCAAGTACCTAGTCCCAGTTCCTAGCTTTTGTGCCCAGTTCCTAGTACCTGTATCTTGTTCCTCTGTCCTGGATTTCGGATTAATGTGCTTAATTGATTTATGCTTTCTGAATTTCCCTTTCTGTCTTCCTCTGTCTGCAGACAGCCTTTCTCTGTGCTTTACTCTTTGATGCAGCCCAGTTTACCGTTGCGTTCTGTCTCTTTATGCTGTCCTGGTTACTGAAAAGCTTGATGCATTAACCTTACTTTTGTAGTATTAGTTTACTGCCTTTTCTCCTCGGATGGGTGGGAAAGGTTTCCTTTTGTGATATCATTTTCCCTGCTCCTGATCCTACTTTATTGAGATTCCATTCCATGTTTTCCATCGCACTTCTGCATTTATTTTCCATTGATTATTAGGTGTGGGTGTTGTTGTAACTAGTTCCAGTGTGTATCCCCTTTTTGTTTTCCTCACAATTTATTATCAAAATTCATACTTGCCCTTGACTAGGGTTTTATGTATTTTGTTATCTTTAACCCTTTGCTTTTACAGCCTTCTGGGTCCCTGTTTGATCTACAGGGTTCGTGAAATTACTGACATTCAAGTGGTCTTTCGGGTCCTCGTGAGTACTGTTTCAAAGTTCCTTATTCAGTATTTTACAGAGTGTCAGTTCACAGAATCTGTCCTTGCTTGCCCGCTACGTGGGTTTAGCGCTGTCAGTATCTGTAAGAGCGTAGTGGGTAAAGAGTTTGCTGACTTTCCTTTCAGTCATAAGGAGGTCCTAAGTGCTTACCCCACATCCCTTTTCATATATTGGTAATTACTTTATTTGCACTCCTGGGTTTTTATATATACACAAGTCTTGGGTATTATATGCACGTTGTTAGATTCAAAGTTGTTCACTGTGCAATTCTGTGCACTTTTCCCCTTGCCATAGTCAATGCCTTCTTCCTTTCTTAACAGAATGACCAGCCACTATTCCCGTTTGAATATGGCCAGATTAAGAAAGAAAGGCAGCAAGGCTACTAAAAAATTTGTACAGAAAGCTTTGATTACGTTTGCCTGTGATAATCACATCACTGATCCTGACTTAAATGAACTCCTTGACACGAATGGGTATTTACGTGCAAAATATTTTTCACACAGCCTGGCCCATCATACATTGCCTGATCCTAGTTCTGTCTTTAATTTTGATCCAGATATGTCCGCACAAGCCTTAGCAGCGGAAAATGAAACACTGTTAGATTTACTAAATACGAGTACATCTGTTGTTGAACCCCATGATTCCGGTTGTGCTTTACCTCAGATTGAACAGTTTCATGATTCAAACATAAAGAATGAAGGGGTTCATTACATAACTTCTGTTTTCAGCCCTCAGTCAACTGCTTACTCCTCTGCACAAGTACTTACTGTAGTCCCTAATGTCAAGAGGTCTGATGTCAGTAGTTTACTTAAGGGTAACACAGACCAAGTCGGTAAGAGAGAGTATAGATCACAAGACTTGCAAGCAGTAAATGACAATGTACAATCAGTAAACGTCCGGATGACTAGGGTAGGATCCAGCCCTGATGTCACCATGCCTTCCCTTGTGCCTACTGATAGGGATATACAGTTAAGCCTGGGCATGCTAAAAGCTGAATTTGAGGAGTTAAAACGAGAATACATCAGTTTACTAGAGGAGAATAAAACTTTACGATTTTTTCTGACTACACCTCAAACTTTATCCGTTGATGAAGTGAAGACTGTTCAATCTCTGAGTGAGGAGGTTTTAGTAGGTCATGATACTTGTCAATATGAAAAATCTATTGGGAGTGAAAGTCCTCTTTCTTGCACAGCACTTATTCAGAGCACAGATTCTGACAATTGTTCTACCGTTTGTCAGGAATTGCTGTTAGTTGAGGATTTACAAGTCACTCCTTTACCTAAGATTTCCTCTGTAGCAGTCAGTCATAATTCAGAGTTTGAACACATACATGCTTCTGATTCCCAAACATTATCCACAATGGTGGCATACACAGAATCAGTCACTACCGTAGGCTTAGGTTCTGCCCTTGATCTAGCTGCTGAGACTGAAGTAAACATTCAAGCTGATGTGGAAAACGATGCTACCTCTGTGTTCACTCCTTCTTCTGCCAATTTTTGTCACAATGAACAATCAAAGACAGTACATAATTCTTGTTTTGATGGACTCATTCCACAGTATACTAAAACAAAGACCCGGCAGGCGATTCCTGAACTGTTGATTGATAATCTCCCACCTTCAGAAGTTAAGACAAAGGAATGGACACTTGACGAAATCCTGATTAACAGAGACTTTGGAAATGACTCTGTGTCATCCACTAAGGAGAGGTACGGCATGGGTCCAGCTCAGTCTTTGGTTAATGGTGTCATGGAGTCAACCGCCCTAAAGGTGCTTTCCATTCTTGAGCCACAAACATGTCTGTCAACTTCTGGAACTCCGGTCTGTCCTCCTACAACCTTGGACTCCTCAATTACCCAGTCCACGGCTCTACAGTCATCGTTGACACACGTGTTTTCAATCAATGAACAATTGCTATGCCAGCCAGTTACTCAAGAGCCTTCACCATGTACGTGGTCAGAGCCAAAGACTTCGACAAGTTTGTCTTCAGCTAACGAGACGGCTTCAGTTTGCATGCCCTCAGCCTCAGACTATCCTTTAGCATGCCAGTTTTCAGCTACAGTGACTCATCCAGTGAATTCTCCTTCTGCCCTGGAGCCTCCGGTAGCACATCCTGAGTGTCTGTCTTCGGTCTCAGAGCCTACTGCTAGTTTGGCTTCAGTTCATGAAAGACCTGTATCCTGCTCAGCCTCGCTGCCAATATCGGAGGTGCCCCTGTCTGCTCTGTTTGATCATGTTGCAGATTCATCTACTTCAGAGCTACCTCCTAAATCTCAACCATTTATTACGGATGAACGTCCAATCTGCCCATCTTATGCTTCAGGAGGATCACCAGAAGGCCTGCCTTTTACACAAGCTAATTCTCCCAACTGCTTGACTGTAGAATTAGCACCTCCCGCATATGCTACATCTGAGTCTGAGACTTCTGGCAAAAACATCAAGCTGGTTCACAACTCGGGAGGGCCTTACATGCAAGGCCGTTGGACTTGCCTGGAGTGTTACAAGAGGGAGACGGATACCATCCGCCATGGCCTAGACATCGAACAAGTAGCCAACCAGGATAACGGGCTGGACGGTTCACATTTGGGGGCCGGTTTGGGTCAGCCGCTTGACAGCTCTTTTGTTGCCGGATCCCACATGAGCCTGAAGGAAGGGACGGGCACGGCCCCCCCAACTGCTGCACCATTCGGGTGCTAGTAGTCAAAGGGAGGATATGACTGCTGCAGTTCAAGATGTGCCTGTTATTGCTCCAGCTGCGAGTGTGCCTGATGTACCAAGTACTGCGTCTATCACTCCTATCGGTATGCCAAACGTCCCTGCGGTTGTATCCCACGTGCAACAAGGTGGCTATATGACTGACACCAGGAATGCCAGCCTTGTACAACCCATCGGACTTCCAGGCCCCCAAGGTGTTGAACAGATGCAATCGAATCTTGGTCACCCTCAACCACAGGTCTTGAACCAGATGGATGATGAGAGAAGATCCGAACCTCTATCTCGGCCGCCACCTTCTTTGTCTGAACATGAACATTTCCTGAAACCTGCAGTTTTCTCACCTCCTGTGTGTAAGCCCTCAGCAGGGGGGCTACCAGAGCATCTATCATTAGCCAAAGCGTGTTGCACCAGCCAGCCTCCCTCCTCAATGATGTATGAGTGTTCGCTCCCAGAGACTGAGCTTCCTGGACCTTCCAACTCTGCTTCAGGTCCTGCAAGTCCTTCATGCCTTTCTTCAACCCATGAGTCTCTTCTTCACCGAAAATCTGCCTATGGCTCTTATAGACTGCAGCTTGATTCTATTCATTCCAGTCCTTCTGCTTCTGCCCGTGGATCATCGTTTTCGTCAGTGCCACCTCCAAAGACAAAGCGCTCCTGTCATGGATGGAAGATGTTTTGTGCGAGTAGCGGCCGCCTGGAGTCGGCCGTGGGAGGGGGTATAGTGTAACGGCTCGCTCCCTTCGCTCCCGTTCTCGCTCCCTTCGTTCCCGTCCCCGCCACTTGGGGGCATGTTTTGGGGTTTATTCCCTACTGGACATTTCCTTCGAACCTTATGCTACAGTGTTCTGATGAATTGGGAGCGTTAAAACCTTATTTTCCAAGTTTCCTCCCTTCCGGATCCATTCCAGGTTTTTGGCAGCCAGCATGCTTCTTAAATAAAATGACTATGCTTCCCAGAATGCCTTGGCTCACTGCTTCACCTCCTGCTTCCCAGAATGCCTGGCTCACTGCTTCATCTCCTCCCTTGCAGGACAAGGCTGGGTGGAGGATAGGCAACACCTGTGGCTGCAGGTGCAGCAGGCGGCACGCCTGAGGGGTGTGCTCGTTAAGCAGCTTTAAAAGCCTCAGTTTGCTTCAGTCCGGCGCTGGTCATTGTAGCAGTGTTCCTGTTGTGACTAGTCTCTGTTCCTTGTTCATAGATTCTGTGCCTTGTACCTAGTTCCAGTTCCTTGTTCCTAGTTTCTGTGCCTTGTACCTAGTTCCAGTTCCTTGTTCCTAGTTATTGTGCCAAGTACCTAGTCCCAGTTCCTAGCTTTTGTACCCAGTTCCTAGTTCCTGTATCTTGTTCCTCTGTCCTGGATTTCGGATTAATGTGCTTAATTGATTTATGCTTTCTGAATTTCCCTTTCTGTCTTCCTCTGTCTGCAGACAGCCTTTCTCTGTGCTTTACTCTTTGATGCAGCCCAGTTTACCGGTGCGTTCTGTCTCTTTATGCTGTCCTGGTTACTGAAAAGCTTGATGCATTAACCTTACTTTTGTAGTATTAGTTTACTGCCTTTTCTCCTCGGATGGGTGGGAAAGGTTTCCTTTTGTGATATCATTTTCCCTGCTCCTGATCCTACTTTATTGAGATTCCATTCCATGTTTTCCATCGCACTTCTGCATTTATTTTCCATTGATTATTAGGTGTGGGTGTTGTTGTAACTAGTTCCAGTGTGTATCCCCTTTTTGTTTTCCTCACAATTTATTATCAAAATTCATACTTACCCTTGACTAGGGTTTTATGTATTTTGTTATCTTTAACCCTTTGCTTTTACAGCCTTCTGGGTCCCTGTTTGATCTACAGGGTTCGTGAAATTACTGACATTCAAGTGGTCTTTCGGGTCCTCGTGAGTACTGTTTCAAAGTTCCTTATTCAGTATTTTACAGAGTGTCAGTTCACAGAATCTGTCCTTGCTTGCCCGCTACGTGGGTTTAGCGCTGTCAGTATCTGTAAGAGCGTAGTGGGTAAAGAGTTTGCTGACTTTCCTTTCAGTCATAAGGAGGTCCTAAGTGCTTACCCCACATCCCTTTTCATATATTGGTAATTACTTTATTTGCACTCCTGGGTTTTTATATATACACAAGTCTTGGGTATTATATGCACGTTGTTAGATTCAAAGTTGTTCACTGTGCAATTCTGTGCACTTTTCCCCTTGCCATAGTCAATGCCTTCTTCCTTTCTTAACATGTACTTAGTTCCCAAATACAAAGTTATTTCCAGGCACTGAGCAAAGTTCCATGAAGCAAGGTGAGCAAGGTAAAGAAGACGAAATTCAAAGACAATCCTATGAGTTTTCCAGGTCAGGCAACGTGCAGGCGGCAAGGTACTCAAACGTGTCCAAAGATAAACCCAAACTCGGTCCGTGATCAGGCAGGAGGCAGGTAAAGAGGAGTTGAGTCGAAATCCAAAGGCAAAACAGCAGCAGTCCGTGGTCAGGTAGGGTGCAGGCAAAAGAAAAGCAGAATCAGAATCCAGATAAGCAAAACTATTAGCGTTCCTTGGTCATATCGAGGAAGGCAAGAAGGAAAGTTTACAAAAACACAAACAGCAAGGTTCGTAACGCCACCGAATGTTGTTCAGAAGCGCCGGCAACTTCAGTGGGAAGGGCTTAAGAAAGAAGAATCATGTGACTGCATTGCGTGCTGCCGTCAGCGCAGGGCGGGCCAACCTGCGGTGTAGAGGACGCCAGCGTTGCCAAGCGACCTTCCAGGCGGCAGGCTGCGTTCCAGGTAAGCAGAAAGTTTTATTCATGCGGCCCGCATCCTTGTAAAAAAGCATGCGATTACGGGCGTGCCTACACTTGTATTTCGCTACTGCCCGCACTTTCCCTGCTACCGTACCAGGACGGCAGGGAAACCTGACAGTATCCTCCCTCAAAGAGGCCTTCACCCTGCGGGCAGACCAGAACCGGAACAGGAGATCAGGGGCATGTATGTTACCTGCAGTTTCCCAAGTACGATCTTCCAGAACATAACCCCTCCAGTCCACCAAATAAAACCGTCTGCCCTTACGTATCCGTGTCCCCAGAATAGTGCTCACTTCATATTCATCAGAACCGTGAACTCTAATCGGAGGCGGGCGGAATGGAAGTCTAGCAGAAGGATGGCAGGGTTTCACTAGCGAAACATGAAAGACTGGATGGATCCTCCAGGCTAATGGAAGTTCCAGCCGTACGGCCACTGGATTTATCACCTCCATAATCCGATATGGCCCCACAAAACGTGGCAGCAACGCCCTGCGACCTGGTATTCGCAGATTGCGCGTGGACAGCCAAACCTTCATTCCTTCTCATATAGAGGTGCCGGAGATCTATGTACGTCTGCAGACTCCTTCACCTTCGCTTGGACTTGAAGCAGGTGTTGCTTAACCATCCTGCATGTTCCAAATAAGTCTCTCACACAAGCAAACGCCGCAGGAGTATTCAGCGGTGGGTCGAAGTGAATTGGAAGGGAACGTGGATTCATGCCATATATGGCATAGAACGGGGAAACACCCGTTGCAGTATGCAACGAATCGTTATATGCATACTCTGCGAAGGCCAAGAGAGAAACCCAAGTGCTCTGCCGTTGATTGATGAGACAACGTAGATATTGTTCCATAGTGGCGTTCAGGCGTTCGGTCTGCCCATCCGTATGTGGGTGATAGGTGCTGGAATATCTAGAGTCAATACCTAGGGCAGAAGTGAGTGCTTGCCAGAAAAGGGAGGTAAACTGCGAACCACGGTCCGTAATAATGATCTGAGGAAGACCAAAACATCTGAACACCTTTTCCAAAAACAAGCCAGCCAAGACAGGAGCAGTGGGAATACCCCGACAAGGAATGAACAATGCCATTTTCGTAAAATAATCTATGACAACCCAGATAGTGTCATATCCTTCCACCAGGGGTAATTCCACAACAAAGTCCATGGAAATCATTGTCCAGGGTAACTCGGGTACGGGCATGAGTCTTAGCAATCCCACGGGTTTGCCATGCGGATTCTTACACTGGGCGCAAACCGCGCAGGTTGCCAAATGGTCTTTGACATCCTTCTCCATACAGGGACACCAACGTTTCAAGAGATACAGAATCTTCCGGATACCTGGGTGGGCGGCAACAGAAGAGTCGTGGCACCATTGCATTGCTTGAAGTCTCGTAGAATTATCGGGTAAGTAGATTTTCCCTTGTTTATAAGGTAGAGATTGCACTACCTCTAAACCAAGAGTGATGATCTCAGTGGGAGATGTTCTGACCCAATCACGTATCGTCTCCTTGAGAGAAGGTTGGAGAGTACACCCACAAACCACTTGATTAGGCAAAAGCAGAACCCCATCCATGCTATTGGGTTCGGCATTTCCATGGTTACGAGAGAGTGCATCAGCTTTAGAATGGAGAGCCCCGGGGTGATAGGTGATCACAAAGTTGAACATAGAG
The DNA here is from genome assembly GCF_040938575.1 of Ambystoma mexicanum. Taxonomy (NCBI): domain Eukaryota; kingdom Metazoa; phylum Chordata; class Amphibia; order Caudata; family Ambystomatidae; genus Ambystoma; species Ambystoma mexicanum. The sequence goes on along the minus strand of NC_090936.1, from coordinate 19,029,323 downwards.
AAAAACTCATGCCATAGGGCATGACGTGCTGTGGTACATTTGACGGATTGAAGTGCAAGCAGGTTCCTGTGGTCAGTGAATACTTGGAGAGGCTCCGGGGTACCCAGCAGGTGATGTCTCCATACCATGAAGGCATCTCTCACTGCCAATAACTCACATTCTGTGATCGTATAATTTCTTTCGTATGATGTGAGCTTTCTGGAATGATAAGCAACAGGATGGAGGTTGCTAGTCTCTAGGCATTGTTGGGATAATATAGCCCCAAGGGCAATATTAGATGTATCCGCTTCCACAATGTATGGTTGCATCGGATCAGGGTGTTGGAGTATCGGGGCCGAAGTGAAAGCGATTTTAAGGGTCTCAAAGGCATTCTGAGCGTCCTCATTCCACCGAAATGCCCTCTTAGAACTGGTCAAAGCAGTAAGGGGGGAGGCGATGGCTGAGAAGTCCTTGATAAAACGCCGGTAGAAATTAGAGAACCCTAAAAAGGATGGAAGTTCTTTCAAATTCAGAGGGATCGGCCATTGCAATACTGCAGATACTTTGGAAGGACTCATTTGCACCCCATGATCAGTGATCCTATAGCCCAGGAATTCAACCTCATAAACATGAAACGTACATTTTTCCAATTTGGCAAACAAATGGTTTTCCCTTAAGCGTTGTAATACACTCGTTACATGGGTAACATGGGTTTCAAGATCAGGAGAGTAGATAGGAATGTCATCTAGATAGACCACTAGGAACTGGTCCAACATGTCGTGGAACACCTCATTGATGAAATACTGGAAGGTTGCTGGTGCATTGAACAGCCCAAAAGGCATCACACAGTATTCGAAGAGACCATATTTTGTTTTAAATACGGTCTTCCATTTGTCTCCTTTGCGTATTCTTACCAAATTGTACGCCCCCCGCAAATCTTATTTGGTGAATACGACAGAGGTGCCAAGTTGGTCCAATAGGACTGAGATCAGAGGCAGTGGATATTGGTTCCTGATGGTAACAGCATTCAATTCCCGATAGTCAATGCAAGGGCGTAGGTCCCCCTCCCTCTTGGGAACAAAGAACAATGGGGATGCTGCGGGGGACTTTGATGGGCGGATGAAGCCAGTTTTTAATGACTTATCAATGTACTCTTTTAGTATTAAATCTTCTTTAGGGGTTAAAGAGTAGATACGCCCCGATGGTATTTTTGCCCCAGGTACTAATTCTATTGGGCAATCGTAGCTTCTATGAGGTGGCAGTATATCGGCTCCCCCTACATCAAAGACATTCTTGTACCCTTGATATTCGTGTGGCAAAACCACGTTGATAACTGCCCCCACAATGGGAGCTGAGTCAAGCAAGGCATGACTGGGATTCGATGCATCCAGGCTGGTCTCCAAGCAATTTGTTTCACAATGATCAGAAAGGAACATCACCTCCCCTGTTTGCCAATCAACGACAGGGTTGTGTAACTGCAACCAGGGTAGTCCCAGGATGCACCTGAACTGTGGAGCGGCAATGGGATCAAAAGTAATCTCCTCCTTATGTCTACAACTTGTGGTCATAACCAAAGTGGTAGTGTACTCTGTTACAGGACCTGAAACCAGTGAGGACCCATCAACCGCATTAACAGTTTCTGGACAAGACTTGGGTACAATAGGTAATCCTAACTCTCGAGCATAGGTTCCATCCACATAGTTCCCAGTGGCTCCTGAGTCTAGGACGACCAACACTTCTCTTAAACCAATCTTTTCCGAGGCTAGGGTAACAGACAAACGATATGGAACGGACATCTTGGATCCCATAGTGGAAACGCCCCGGCAGCTGGACCCCTTCTACTGCCGAGCTTTGGCGTTTCCCTGTTTCTTAGCCGGTTTCTTTGTACAAGCACGCAAAAGATGGTCTGAGGCCCCGCAATAGAAACACAAACCATTCTTTCTTCTGTGTTCTCTTGTCTCAGCGGACAGGGGACCTCGTACAACACCTATCTGCATAGGTTCAGAAGATCCTGAGGCTGGTATGGGAGAAGTGACGGCAGTAGGAGGGATTGTTCGTCTTTCCCCTTTCCTTTCCGCACGTCCGGAATCAATCTGTAAGACTATATCAAGGAGTTCAGGAAAGATATTTGGAAGTATCGGAACAGTAGCCAAGGTGTCTTTCAAGGATTCAGATAGACCTTTGTAAAATAATGGAAAAATAAATGGGTAAATCCCAGGGTTTTTTGTTTAAGGGGGATTGAGCAAAAAAAGGGACTATTCCTATAGTGTAAACAGAAAGAACATTGCTCAATTACCTCTCTCTTAGTCCACCTTATAGGCTAGTCAGATAGAAACTAGATCAATTGGGGTAAGTTATCTATTTCATTTACCCACAATACATATGTGTTGACAAAAAGATTTGTCGTGTCAGAGAAATACAGGTGTTACAAACACATTTTAATCAGCAATTAAATTCAATACATAGTGTGGTATATGCTTTCCACAACACATTACCACCTTTCAAATATATAAAAAGTGTTGTACGTTTAAGAAAGACAATTTAGAAAAAACAAATCCAGAGTAATGGCACGATGGTGCCAATTGTGGCTGAGGTTAGTAAGTGACAAACACAATTATGCATAGACATAAGATGTTATTACCAATATTTATTTTAGCAAAGGAGCAAACTATCAGTGTTCAGACAGAAATTGCACAAATGTTTTGTGTAAAAAGACAACGTTGTTTAAAGTGTCTTGGGGATGTCTACATATGTTTCGGCTGAACAGAATTTCGTGAACACCTTCCCTGGTGTTCCGCTGTTATTGTTTAAAGCCCTCTTCAGGACAGTGCGTTGTTTTAGAAAATTGACAGTACGTTCAATGCTCCCGTCTCCGTTTGGTTGGCATCGAAAAGGAGACGCTTTTGATCTTGAATTGGTTGGACTAAAGTATTTAGTGATTTTTTTCAGGCCATAACTTCCTGTTTAGTGATTTGTGAATTTGGACAATTTATCCACTTAGTAACTTCGAATCTGTTTCTCAATAATTTGGGTAACAATTCGGGTAACAGACGTGTTTTTGCATTTTTCAATTTCAGGCTCTGGACCTCCTTGCCAAGGCTTCTTCACGGTAGAAGTATTTGACCACGAAGGTATACGCGAACGGAGACCTAAAAGACGCCCACGCATGAAAATTGAAAACGAGAGCAACTAACAGGCAGATGAGTTCATAAAGTTGAAGTCGGTGTATGTGGGCCTTTTGAATCTCCTTCTAAAACAAAAAACATCATAAAAAAGCCGTGAAGAAGCCTTGGCAAGGAGGTCCAGAGCCTGAAATTGAAAAATGCAAAAACACATCTGTTACCCGAATTATTGAGAAACAGATTCGAAGTTACTAAGTGGATAAATTGTCCAAATTCACAAATCACGAAACAGGAAGTTATGGCCTGAAAAAAATCACTAAATACTTTAGTCCAACCAATTCAAGATCAAAAGAGTCTTCTTTTCGATTCCAACCAAACGGAGACGGGAGCATTGAACGTACTGTCAATTTTCTAAAACAACGCACTGTCCTGAAGAGGGCTTTAAACAATAACAGCGGAACACCAGGGAAGGTGTTCACGAAATTCTGTTCAGCCGAAACATATGTAGACATCCCCAAGACACTTTAAACAACGTTGTCTTTTTACACAAAACATTTGTGCAATTTCTGTCTGAACACTGATAGTTTGCTCCTTTGCTAAAATAAATATTGGTAATAACATCTTATGTCTATGCATAATTGTGTTTGTCACTTACTAACCTCAGCCACAATTGGCACCATCGTGCCATTACTCTGGATTTGTTTTTTCTAAATTGTCTTTCTTAAACGTACAACACTTTTTATATATTTGAAAGGTGGTAATGTCTTGTTGAAAGCATATACCACACTATGTATTGAATTTAATTGCTGATTAAAATGTGTTTGTAACACCTGTATTTCTCTGGCATGACAAATCTTTTTGTCAACACATATGTATTGTGGGTAAATGAAATAGATAACTTACCCCAATTGATCTAGTTTCTATCTGACTAGCCTATAAGGTGGACTAAGAGAGAGGTAATTGAGCAATGTTCTTTCTGTTTACACTTTGTAAAATAATGAAGCCTTTTTATCCTCAGGCCATCCGCTCTCTGCCACAAGCTGGTTGAATTTGGCCAAGTATGCAAGAAGGGATAGGTCCCCTTGTTTGAGTCCGAGCAACTCCAAATCAGTTGCCTGGGTCGCATAACGTGTATCAAACACCCGGCTCATCGCCTCTATTAAGGCGTCGCAATTATAGAGCAAATGGCTGCCATCCTCTAGCAAGGGGTTGGCCCAAGCGGCCGCAGTACCTCCTAAATGGGACAGTAAAAAGGCAACCTTAATTGTAGAGTCCGGGAAGGAAGCAGGCCTACAAAGAAAATGTAGCCTACATTGATTCAAAAAGGTCCGATATGTCTTAGGATCCCTGTTGAATCGTTCTGGGGGGGGCCAAGGGGAACTGGGCAGTCATGTATACCGGTCCTGTACCGGATACTGCCGGTCCTAAGCCCGACCCAGATGCCATGTCAGAGGGTGGTACCTGTGCGCCAGGAGGTTAAAGGCCCACTTGTAGCTCATCAATCCGTCGTTGTGTGGCGGAATGAGCAGCCATCATATCATTACGTAGATCGCCCACTAATTGAAATATAGCAGCTAAGGTCTCGTTCGCTTCCATAATGTATAGGCTTCTGAATCTGTCAGAGCAACTGAATACTTGAGATGGAGCGAGTTGCCTCGTAGTGTAGACGAAGAAGTCTTCCAAATAATGTACCTGTCTGATTGTTAGAATTCACAACCAGAATGGTCTATTAATAGAAAGACAGGAGACCGATGACACTGGCGTCGTAGAACTGGACACAAGGTAGGCAGGAGTACACCCCACTGGCGTCGTAGAACTGGACACAAGGTAGGCTGAAGTACACACCCCCAGCTGAAGACAAGGCAATAGTCAATATCGTGTAACCAGGAAAACAACACACAATGTACCCAATAAAATGATAAGCAGCCAAGTGAATTCACAGAGAGGGGAACCAGGAATAAGGAATTGGCTAAGGCAGATACATGAAAGAGTCAAATTAGCAGAATAACAGTCTTACCGTATTGGACTCCTGTCCGACGGAAAAAACGAAGTTCCAGAGCAACTGACATGCGTGGCAAGTTCCTTTGATGGCAGAACGTACACCCAGAAGTCTCTAGTCCGTGTACTTAGTCCCCAAATACAAAGTTATTTCCAGGCACTGAGCAAAGTTCCATGAAGCAAGGTGAGCAAGGTAAAGAAGACGAAATCCAAAGACAATCCTATGAGTTTTCCAGGTCAGGCAACGTGCAGGCGGCAAGGTACTCAAACGTGTCCAAAGATAAACCCAAAGTCGGTCCGTGATCAGGCAGGAGGCAGGTAACGAGGAGTTGAGTCAAAATCCAAAGGCAAAAAAGCAGCGGTCCGTGGTCAGGCAGGGTGCAGGCAAAAAAAAGGCAGAATCAGAATCCAGGTAAGCAAAACTATTAGCGTTCCGTGGTCATATCGAGGAAGGCAAGAAGGAAGGTTTACAAAAACACAAACAGCAAGGTTCGTAACGCCACCGAAGGTTGTTCAGAAGCGCCGGCAACTTCAGTGGGAAGGGCTTAAGAAAGAAGAATCATGTGACTGCATTGCGTCCTGCCGTCAGCGCAGGGCGGGCCAACCTGCGGTGTAGAGGATGCCAGCGTTGCCAAGCGACCTTCCAGGCGCCAGGCTGCGTTCCAGGTAAGCAGAAAGTTTTATTCATGCGGCCCGCCTCCTTGTGAAAAAGCATTCGATTACGGGCGTGCCTACACTTGTATTTCGCTACTGCCCGCACTTTCCCTGCTACCGTACCAGGACGGCAGGGAAACCTGACACCTATACATTTGGTTATTGGAGGGACAGTTTTTCTCCCACTCTATCCCTATTAGATAGGCGCTGCACCACATGCTGCCTAGGGACAGGCACCCTGTTTTAGGGACAGCGTGTTCTTCCAGCAGGGCCAGATAGCTACACTCGTTGGTACACCTTCCTGCATTCACCCTAACAACTGTGTGATATGTGAGTTACACACCACACAACTTTGAAATTGTTCTTAATGCGATATAAAAAAGAACTTTCACCATTCCACCGGTGGTTCACCAACCACGACTGCCACCTGCTGACCTGCCGGGACCCGCCAGGCACAACGGTTCCGGAAAGCAGAGTTGTCACGGAAGCACTGTCACCGTTAGCAACGGGCCCCATTCCAAAGGTGTCCTATGGGACTCCACTGGAATGGGGACTTACAAAATCCGCCACCAGGATATCAGGTGGCGGATTTGGTGTTAAGGGGTCGGCGGCAACTCACCGGACCACCGTCCTCGTAATGAGGCCCAATGTCTTTAATGCCTTGAGGTTCATTTCCCCAAGCTTCAATTCTTTAATTGACCCAAAATATTCAAGATTCTACTTTGTTAGGCCTCTTAGGGTTCCCTTCCCCAAGCTTGGGTCCCTCTTGAGCTTCAAACACAAGTTCAACTTGTGGGCCTCTCCGGGTTCCCTTCCCTGAGTTTAGCCCCCCCTTCAAATTTCAAACACAAGTCCAGCTTTCATGCCTCGCAGGGTTCCCTTCCCCAAGCTTAGGCCGCTCTTAAACTTCAAACACAACTCTTGAGTTTCAAAACCTAAGTTCAGTTTGTCAGGATGTACCTTTATTTCATATACAGTTCTTTAAAGGGGTAGTATCAGAGAAACGCCAGGTTCTTTACTCCTCCTAAGCATGACCACTCTGAGCTTTAACCCCTCTGTTTTATGTTCTGCTCTTGCTTCTCTTAACATTTTGCCTTCAGGGGCTTTCTGCACCTCTTATTGTTCCCATCTGTTTTCTTGACTTCTTTCTCATGCTCACTTGCATCTTCTTCTCCTTCTTGTGCCCACTTGCACCTTCTTTATCTTCCAGTACCCACTGGCACCTTTTTTCCAGCATTTCTGTGCACACTAGCACTCTCTTTATTTTCCCATGCCCACTGGCACCTTTTTCCAGCTTTCCCATGCGCCTTCTGCACACTTTCGGCTCTGTCGGGTCGCTTGCAAACTTCTTTCTCATTTCGGGTCGCGCACGCCCTCTTTACTAAAGTTCTTTCACTTCACTCCCTCTCCTACTCTTGCTTTCTCTTAATCCTGTCGCTGTTCATTCAATCTATATTGCTTTACCAGTTTCTTTTACTTTTCTTCCTCTTTTCTGCTCCGTGCCGCTTTATACATTCCTTTCGCCCAGTACACTTCAGTCTGCCGCATGCTCGGGAGTCTCGCTCTCTTACTTTTACGAGATTCACCCGGGCAGCAGCATGTTGACAAGCGGTTCCTTCTGGTTGTGCGGGGCTGAGGTCAGGGTCTCACCACCTGCCCCTCAGATGCCCTTGGGGCTGGCACAGGTCCTAAGGGAATGAGCAATGTTCCGGCCGCCAACAGCAGCATGCAGGGTGCTTCACTCCGGCTCCCTGGAGACACGGTTCCCTAGCCACGCTGCAGCCTCTTCCGAACACCGGGCCAGGGTCTCAATGTGACGCTCTCCTCCAGACTGCAGAAACTGTTGCTCTTGTCTCCTTGGCTTCTTTGGTGCAGACAACGTCTCCAGCTTGCAATTTCACCTGTGTAGAACCACACCTTTTATAGTTGGAAAAACAGTCAAGTGGAGTCAGGTGTGAGTGATAATTAGTCAGGATGTACTTTTTCCTATTATACAGTTTCTCTCACACACTATCCTTTCATGGGGTAGAATCAGAAGCTTTCGAATACGCCAGGCTCTTTGCTCCTCCTATGCACGACCACTCTGATCCTTTCCCCTCTCTTTATTTCTTACTCTTGCTTTCCTTTGTACTTTATACCTTCAGGTGCTTCCTGCACCACTTTCATCTGTCTGTATTCCTTTCACTTTGTTGTGCATACTTGCACCTGTCCTTTTCCTATCGTGCCTTTTGCACACTTCTTTCACTCTTTCGTGCACTCCTGCACTTGTTTTCCTTCTTTCTGGGTCGCTCGCACCCTTTTCTTTTACTCTGAACTTCACTTTTACTTCTGCACCACTAATGTGCCTTTTTCTTCCTTCTATGCCAATAGCGCGCTTTCTCCATCTATCCTTGTTCCTTCTTTGTTACTTTCTGCTTCTTTAAACTGTCCTTCTCGCTTTCCGCTCTGTGCCGCTTTACAAATCTTGCTTTCCCCCCTTTCCCACTCCAGCCACCCGTACGCTCCAGAGTTTCTCTCTCATATGCGAAACTCACCGGGTAGCATAGCGCTGGCGAGCGGTCTCTCCTGGATATTTTGGGTCGAGGTCAGGGTCTCACCACCGCCACACGGCCCAAGGGAACAAGCAATTGCACGGACAACGCCAGCAGGATACCAGCTGCCTTGCCCCGGCTCTCTGTAGACACGGCTCCCTAGCCACGCTGCATCCCCTCACAAACACTGGCCAGTGTCGCCCAATGCCATTCTCCGGATCCTTCTTTGTGCAGTTCCCAGCTTCTTGGCTTCTCTGGTCCAGTATGCCTCCTCAGCTTGCTCATTTCCTTGTGAAAAACCACACCTTTTATATTGGCAACAGCAGTCAAGTGGAGTCGGGTGTGAATGGTGATTATTAAATGCCTGACTCTGCCTGACTCTATTAATGGGCCATCTTGAGTTGTTTCTATGGTAGGTTCCCCTTTCTTTACCCATGTAATCTTTACCGCTTTTTGTTGCATAGTCCTTGTCTCAGTATTTGTTGGAAATAGGGAGAGGGAGATTGGGTGAGATTGAAGATGCCCCATGAAGGCTGAGGGAGAGTAGGCTGGGGTATTATTCGAACTGGGGGAATACCATGTCTAGCTCTTGGGTATCCTCCTGCCAATCCCTCGTGACCCTCCACTCATGTGATCCCCCCTCGCTTGTCCTCCGCCAGGGTCGGCATCCAAAAGCGATGGCCCTTCCCTGGGTACCTGAATGGAAGATCCTGAGGGAGTAGGTGGGATAATATTGTCAGTTTTCTCACACCTCCTGGACATCAATCACTGCAGCCAATGTGCCTGAGCCATCGAGAAACAGGCAGGCTGTTGTAGCTGCCCACATGGTAGTCACTGCAGAGAATGATGATGTCATGCGCCCACTCAAGTGGCGCTTATGGTCACGGTGGTGGTTGCCCTGCCATTGATTGTTCCACGTTTCACACGTACTAGAAGCAGAAGCAGCGCTCTAGCTTTCTCCCATCATGGCTGCCGCTCGGAGGTACAAAGTCCTGTTACTCCCAGCGGCTGTTGCGTTGCTGTCATGCACAAGTCAGGTACACAACCACGCACCATATTGATTGACACCCCGACACACACTGCTAGAATCCCCGGGTCACAGTCCGCCTTCCAAGTCATCACCTCACCTATGGTGCGAAGGGAGTCGTCATCACCGGCGGTTTCGGGCCGTGCGCAGAGGCCGGCCCAGTTTGTTGCCTCGTTTTCATTGGCAACTCCCGTGGAGGCTGCGTTCGGGCTTGAGCACCCGATCACGGTTACTTCCTGGTTTCGAGACGGTTTCCCGATCACGTGGTCAAGTTTCCGCTCACGTGACTGGGAGCCGACGCACGTAAAAGCCGGGAAGTTCGAGTTGCTCACCGCTTCACAGCTGTTTCACAACTCTGTTTGGCGCTTTCAGGATTTACGTTGTTTGCTTCATCGGATTTTGGACTCAGGCTTACGAACCACGGATTTGCTTTCTTGCTCCACGGATACTGTCACTCGGAACTTTGTACAGATTTTTGGTACTCTTTTGCTACGCTCAACGGATTGATTTTGGATTATCCCTTTCTGGCTTTTGATCTTCCGACCATAGACTTCGTGATCAGTTTCAAGTTCCCTTCGGCTACGCAAGGGCTACAAGCACCTGCCGATACTTACCATCTAGGGCACGGCTGTCCGGATCTTTGACGCTCCCTCGCATCTGACCCTGGGCACCCTAGCTCCATCCCGCTAGATTTAGGTAAGAACGTTTTTGCACACTCTTTCATATCAAAGTACTGTGTTTGCCTGTGCTAACCCTAACTTCCTTTTAACAGCCTCTGGGATCTTCGGCGTCATCACATCCAGTGAATCATCAAACCACCTGTGGCCTCAAAGCTCGCACAGGGAGTTCCTTTACTCTCTTCCTGTGGGTGATTTGTGGACAGAGGCCCCTTTATTCTTCTCTACGCGGCAAGTCACGACAGACTGTGAAGCCATTGCGTTGTGATGAGTATGGAGCCTGCAGCTGAAGATCCCGTGGCTGCCTTGGTAGAGGCACTCACATTGCTAAGGGCGGATATGGGTGCAGCCACTGCTGCGATACACCAGAGGCTAGATTTGATCCAAAGTACACAACACCCTCTGCCTGCAGATGCTGAGTTCGGCGAGGCTGCTGCCGCGGCTCAAACCCCACCTGTTCAGCCTATTGTTCCTCAGCCCCCTATTGTCCCTACAACACCTCAGTTGCCAGTACTCATGCCCACGTCATTTCCCTTGGCCGCCCCAGAAAGGTTCCACGGTGATCCTAGAAAGTTTCGTACATTTATAAACCAGTGCAAACTACACTTCCTTTGCAGACCTCAGGCTTTCCCCGATGCCACCACAAAAGCGGCGTTCACTTTATCTCATTCGGCCGGCACTGCGGCAGCATGGGCTAACCCTTTGTTGGAAAATGATAATCCTGTTCTATACGACTTTGAGCTGCTGATCACAGAAATGTCTTGTGTGTTTGATACACGCCACAAAGTACAGTCCCGAGACCTCGAGCTGTTAGATCTGACTCAAGGAAAGGGATCCCTCATAGAATACATTGCTCGTTTCAATCAGCTAACTGCTGAAACGTCATGGCCTGAACAAAAAAAGGCAGTTGTCTTCTATAGAGGGCTCAACAACACCATGAAAGACGCTATGGCTGTCGTCCCTTCCTTGCCCACGACCCATACCGATTTAGTGGACCTCGTGTTACAAATCGACGCAAGGCGTTCCGAACGTCGTTTTGAAACAGGAGTTCCCAATACCAATTTACCTTCCTCCTCCTCTGACACAGGCGTCGAGCCCATGCAGATAGGTGGTATTCGCAGCACTATCACACAAGTAGAGAGAGACCGCAGAAGAACTGACCATGCTTGCTTCTATTGCGGCCTGAATGGCCATTTTGTAAAGTCATGTCCTAGACGCCCTAAGCTCAAGAATCCGGTTTTTCAGAATGCTCGACCCTAGATCCGGGGGATGGCTCGAGCAATACTTCCCTTTCCCCGGACAGGTACCCCAACTTTGGCAGGATTAGGCCAGTGTTAGTGCAAGCCACGATAAAACCAACACCCGATATTGTTCAGGCTGCCTCAATTTACTTAGACTCAGGCGCCACAGGCAACTATATTGACATTAAACTGGCTGGGTCCTAAAATTTACCTCTGATTACCAAAGAGCGTCCAGAGCCGGTACAGGCGGTGGATGGCACAGCATTGATTTCAGGCCCAATCAAGCAACAGACTGCCCCGGTCACCCTAACTATCTGTCACGCCGCGCGCTCGCTCGCGGGCGTCGGCGCCACTTACCTGGGTTCCTGGTCCACGGCCGCAGCAGTCTCCTCCTTCATGGAGGCTGTACCCGCGGTGGCGACTCTCTTCACGCCGACCCGCGGTTCGGAAGGGCGCCGTGGACGCCGCCATCTTGCGAGGATCTGCGCATGCGCGGATCGTCAGTATTCGACGTCCCGCGCATGCGCAGCATCGGAACATGCGTTCCAAGCCTCGTTTTGACCCCGGACCATAAATAGGCATCGCATACACAGGGACAACGCGTCTCAACGCGGTTGTTACTGTGTATGCGCTGCTGGAGCCTGGTGCTAGGTTTTCAGCCCTCCAGTTTCCAGGTCTGCCTTTCCTGCTCAGTCCTGCCTTTTCTCCTTACTCCTTACTCCTTCTTGCTTCTGGTCCTCCTACCCTTTCTTCCCCTATCTTCGTTACTAGCCAGCCCCTGGTTCAGGGTGGAGGAGGTTTCGTCTGGGTTCCTAGTAGTAGTGGGGACCCCTGTCAGTACTGCTTCTTCTTGCAGTTTGCTTTCCTTTGCCTGTCTTGTGCCCTGCCGGTACCTGTGCCTTACTGCCTTGGAAGTTCCTGAGTTCCTCTCCGTTTTCATCGGTGATTTCATCAAGCCTTCTCAGCCAGTGGAAACACTGTCCCGACGTCACGCTAATCCTGAGAAGTGCCACCCGTGGCGTTGGGAGTTGGTTCAGTGCCATCCTGTCATATACCGTCAGGAGGGGATTGGGCTAATTCCTCGCGTTACTCTTTCATCGGCTATCAAGACTTCGACAGACTGGCAACCGCAACTCCACGGTCTACAGGAAAAAGAGGTAAACCACGATCCCGTGAAGATACGTTTAACAGATTGAGACGCCTTAACCCCAGTTCCGACATGGACGACATACAGGAACTACGTGAAGAAATGCGTGCCATGCGTCTTGAAATGACCACTCTCCGCCAGGAGAACAACACCCTCAGACAGGCATTGGATCGGTGTTTGGCTAGTCCCGCACAACCTGTCACACCGTCAGAGAACTCCATGGCTTACACGACTCCGATGAAGTATGATGGTGATCCGCGTCGAGTGGCTGAGTTCTGTACTCATTGTCGGATCCATTTCCAGTTCAGATCAACTCATTTTGCTCAAGACAAGGCCAAGATCGGGTACATCCTTGGCAATCTGACCGGCAATGCACTCGCCTGGGCAGCACCTCTAGTCTCTACTAACAGTCCTCTGTTGAGTGATTTCACTGCCTTTGAGAAAGCCTTTTTGGACGTCTTTAAACCACCCAATTTGGCAGCCATGGCTCAGAATCAATTAATGGAGATCAAGCAAGGGTCAGATGACATAATCCGCTACATCAGTCGGTTTCGACAATTAGCAACTGATTCACAATGGCCTGAAATTACTCAAAAAACCTTGTTTCGTCAGGGATTACGAGAGGAGTACAAGGATGAATTACTGCACATTCCGGAGCCAGAAACATTGCCTGCTTTGGTGGAACAAGTCTTACGCATTGACCACAGGTTGACCGAACGACGGAGTGAACGCCGCAGGTCTGCCAGGTATCAATCGATTCCTCTTGCACAGAACCTCGGACCAGCTGTTTCTACTGAAGTAGGTCCAGAACCCATGCAGTTGGGTGCCGTCCGTGGTCCGTTGTCCGAGACCGAAAAGAAAAGAAGACGACAGAAGAATTTGTGCCTGTATTGCGGTGGTTCTGACCACTTTTTAGGCACCTGTCCGCTGCGCCCGTTGAAGAAACAGGAAAACTAACAGGCCCGTTGTTTGAGGCGAAGGCAGCAACGGGCCGCCCTTCTGATTCCGTCCTTCCTCCCATGAACTCAGTACCTTTGTTGATCCTGAAAATCGGTGTTGCCTGGCTTGGAAAATGTGTGCAGACCTGGGCCCTTTTGGATTGCGGAGCATCCGGCAACTACATCGATGCTTCATTTGCGAATGCCAAGGGGATCCGTTTACATAACAAGGAACGACCTACAGTGGTTGAGGTGATTGATGGGTCTACTTTGTCTTCGGGTCCTGTTTGCCAACACTCTGATCCCTTGTGGCTCTCTGTAGAAGGGCATCTCGAACGTATCTCCTTGGACGTCATCAAATCCCCCTCATTTCCGGTGGTTCTGGGGTTACCATGGTTGTTGTATCACAATCCCCAGGTCGACTGGACCGCTCGCTCTTTGATGTTTACTTCGACACGTTGCCCTAGTGATTGCGTAATCCATGAAACCTTTCCTGCAGTTATGGAGTCCCTCAATCCTGCTGACGTGTCTACTCGTCTATGTGCCACTCAATCGGTACCTCATGAATATGCTGACTACCACAAGGCGTTCTCCAAGCCTGAGGACATACCATTACCACCTCATCGGTACTTTGATTGTTCCATTGACATTCTGCCTGGTGCGATCATTCCCCACGGCAAGATTTATTCGTTGACTCAACTCGAGAAAGGCATCCTACAGGAGTACATTACGGATTGCCTGAACAAAGGCTACATTATACCCTCCAAATCCCCTGCGGGATTCCCGTTATTCTTCGTCAAAAAGAAAGAGGGCACTTTGCGCCCTTGTATCGACTATCGTCAATTAAACGAAATCACGAGGAAAGACAGGTACCCGTTACCACTCATCCGGGACATCATCGAATCTCTGAAATCAGCACAGATCTTCACCAAACTGGATCTAAGAGGGGCCTATCACTTGGTGCGGATTAAGAATGGAGATGAGTGGAAGACGGCCTTCAAAACGCCTATTGGTCACTTCGAATACAGGGTGATGCCGTTTGGACTCTGCAATGCCCCGGCAGTCTTTCAACGGTTCATGGACGATGTCTTTTCTGACCTTATTGGGATTTCTGTCTGGGTTTACCTTGACGACATATTGGTTTTTTCTGACTCTCGTACTGCACACGTAGTGCATGTTCAGGAAGTCCTCCGGAGGTTAATACACAACGGCCTGTATGCCAAAATCGAAAAATGTCAATTTCATAAGGAAAGCATGGAGTTTCTGGGTTATGTGATCAGCAACACAGGAGTACAGATGGATCCCGCAAAACTGCAAGCTATACAAGAATGGAAACCACCACATGGCGTGAAGTCGCTTCAAAGGTTCTTGGGCTTTGCCAACTTTTATCGGCGTTTCATCCCACGCTTTTCTAAACTGGCCAACAGTCTAACCCGCCTGACCAGTACCAAGGTGCCGTTTATTTGGGACACGCAGGCCGAGGAGGCATTCCTGGAATTAAAGAAATCTTTCATGTCGGCTCCTGTTCTTAGACACCCAGATGATGAAAAACCATTTGTGGTTGAGACAGACGCTTCTGACTACGCAATCGGTGCGGTCTTACTACAGCAAGATGCAGTCACAGGAACAGAGCACCCGGTGGCATATTACTCAAGGAAATTGTCAGTGAGCGAGAGAAACTATGCAGTGATAGAAAAGGAACTACTGGCAATAAAAGCTGCCTTCGAGGAATGGAGACATCACTTGCTGGGTGGGAGGTACTCGGTGGTGGTTCGCACAGATCACCGCAATCTACAGTTCCTGCGCTCTTTGCAATGCAGAACTTCCCGTCATGCTCGTTGGGCCTTTTTCTTTTCACAGTTTGATTTCACTGTCACGTACATTCCTTGTTCCCAGAACACGAAGGCTGATGCCTTGTCTCGTTCTTTGGAAAATAACGTTGAAGGTGTCAATGAACCGGAACCTTTGATTGCATCCAAACATTTTCTATTGATGCTGACTCCCCGGCTCCAACAGTTTGTTGAGGCCACACGTACGGATCCCACAAGAGCACAGATACTACAACGTGCCGACATTAAGGAACGTGACGGCTTGTTGTTCTTCAAGAATCGTCTGTACGTTCCCACATTGGAACTCCAGAAAATCATTCTACAGAATTGCCATGATTCCGTCGTTTGCGGTCACCGTGGAGTCCGCACAACACAAGAACTGGTTGCACGACAGTACTGGTGGCCTGGATGGGCTACACTGGTAAAGCAATACGTGGACTCCTGTCCTGTATGTGCCCAGACCAAGATTCCTCGCAAAAGGCCAATTGGCCTTCTGAAACCCACGCCTACGCCTCCGTACCCTTGGCATACCATCGCCACGGATTTCATCGTTGACCTGCCCTTGTCCGGTGGATTTACCTGTATAATGGTGGTGGTGGATTGTTTCACCAAGACGGCTCATTTCTTGCCCTTTCCTAAGCTGCCCACTGCATCTCAGATGGCACGATGTTTTCTACATGAGGTGTATCGCCTTCATGGTCTTCCGGAGAAGATCTTGTCAGATCGGGGGTCTCAATACATCTCTTCCTTTTGGGGTCAACTGTGTCGGCATTTGGACATTCAGCGGGCCCTGAGTTCCGGCTATCATCCGCAGACTAATGGACAGACTGAACGTACCAATCAGACCCTTGAGCAATACCTACGTTGTTATGCCAATGCTACCCAAGACAACTGGTCGGAATGGTTGGACACCGCGGAAGCAGCTTACAACAACGCTGTTCATTCCGCTACTGGACTCAGCCCCTTTTATTGCTCTACTGGTCTTCATCCTCGCCTGCTGCCTATTCATCCAACGTATTCCAGCACCGTTCCTTCCGCAGATGCCCTGGTGTCCCTGATCCGCGATCAACATCGTCTGGCGGCCAGTACCTTGGCAGCGGCACAAGCACATATGAAGGAGCAGGCTGACAAGAGACGGAGCCCGGAGCCTGTCCTTCATGTTGGGGACATGGTTTGGCTATCCTCCAAGAATCTACCGGTACGCAACTTACCTGTGAAACTAGCCCCCCGCTTTTTTGGTCCCTTCCGCGTCTCTGAGCGTATTTCCTCTGTTGCCTTTCGTTTGTCTTTGCCTCGCTCTTGGAGGATCCATCCTGTCTTTCATGTTTCCCTCTTAAAGCCCTATGTGCCCGATGTTATGGGTCGTGCCTGTTCCCGTCCTGCCCCGCTACTGGTTCGGGGGGTCCCTGAATTTGAGGTGCAGGAGATTTGTGATTCACGAATACGGCGCGGTGTTCTGCAGTTCCTGGTCAGCTGGAAGGGTTATCCAGCTTGTGACCGCACTTGGGAACCGCGCTCCTTCGTGCATGCACCGCGCCTGGTTCGGGATTTCTATCTCCGCTTTCTTTGGAAACCCGGTGCTCCGGGGTTGTCCGGGAGGGGGTATGGTGTCACGCCGCGCGCTCGCTCGCGGGCGTCGGCGCCACTTACCTGGGTTCCTGGTCCACGGCCGCAGCAGTCTCCTCCTTCATGGAGGCTGTACCCGCGGTGGCGACTCTCTTCACGCCGACCCGCGGTTCGGATGGGCGCCGTGGACGCCGCCATCTTGCGAGGATCTGCGCATGCGCGGATCGTCAGTATTCGACGTCCCGCGCATGCGCAGCATCGGAACATGCGTTCCAAGCCTCGTTTTGACCCCGGACCATAAATAGGCATCGCATACACAGGGACAACGCGTCTCAACGCGGTTGTTACTGTGTATGCGCTGCTGGAGCCTGGTGCTAGGTTTTCAGCCCTCCAGTTTCCAGGTCTGCCTTTCCTGCTCAGTCCTGCCTTTTCTCCTTACTCCTTACTCCTTCTTGCTTCTGGTCCTCCTACCCTTTCTTCCCCTATCTTCGTTACTAGCCAGCCCCTGGTTCAGGGTGGAGGAGGTTTTGTCTGGGTTCCTAGTAGTAGTGGGGACCCCTGTCAGTACTGCTTCTTCTTGCAGTTTGCTTTCCTTTGCCTGTCTTGTGCCCTGCCGGTACCTGTGCCTTACTGCCTTGGAAGTTCCTGAGTTCCTCTCCGTTTTCATCGGTGATTTCATCAAGCCTTCTCAGCCAGTGGAAACACTGTCCCGACGTCACGCTAATCCTGAGAAGTGCCACCCGTGGCGTTGGGAGTTGGTTCAGTGCCATCCTGTCATATACCGTCAGGAGGGGATTGGGCTAATTCCTCGCGTTACTCTTTCATCGGCTATCAAGACTTCGACAGACTGGCAACCTCAACTCCACGGTCTACAGGAAAAAGAGGTAAACCACGATCCCGTGAAGATACGTTTAACACTATCCAGAACACGCATCAGGAAGTTATCTCATTCGACCTGATTACTATGCCACAGTTTGGGATCATATTGGGTCTCCCCTGGTTGCATCTACACAACCCTTTGATTGATTGGAAGTCTGGGCAGGTTCATTTCGAATCTGAAACATGTCAGAACTTTTGTCTCACTGCACCTGACGACACTGTATCACCCCAACGAGCCCTAGGGGCCATAGCGCAACTCACACTACACGAAGACGCTACTATGGCCATAGAGCCTCATGTGGTGGGGGCTGTTGATACTGGTTTTCCTACAGAATATGGGGATTTCCATGAAGTCTTTGATAAGGGTTCCTCGGAGGTACTCTCACCACATCGTTCCTACGACTGCCCCATCGACTTGCTTCCTGATTCTGTGATTCCCTCAGCTCGTATCTATTCCTTGTCTCCCTCGGAAGAACAGGCTTTAAAGGAGTACATACAGGTAGCCTTGAAAGTCGGTCATATACGTCCTTCCACCTCACCGGCGGCTAGCCCTATTTTTTTTGTCCCCAAAAAAGAGGGCGATTTGCGTCCTTGTATCGACTACCGTCGACTAAATTCTATTACCATCAAGAATCGATATCCGACTCCTTTGATTACCCCATTATTGGACAGGTTAAGCCATGCCACCATCTTCACAAAACTTGATCTCCGCGGGGCCTATAATCTGGTCAGAATTCGTTCCGGAGACGAGTGGAAAACGGCCTTCTGCACTCGCTATGGATTGTTTGAATATGTGGTCATGCCCTTCGGGCTTTGTAACGCCCCTGCTACCTTCCAACGTTTCATGAATGAGATCTTTCACGACTTGTTGGATGTGTGTGTAGCAGTATACCTGGATGACATCTTGATATACTCACAGAACATGAAGGACCACATATCACATGTCCGCGAGGTACTGTCCCGTCTCCGCCAACACTCACTCTATGCCAAACCTGAGAAATGTCAGTTCCACACTGAAAGTGTGGAATTTCTGGGTTTCCATATCACCCCTGGGGGTCTGGCAATGAACCAGTCCAAGGTCCGTGCGGTCTTGGATTGGCCTAAGCCCTGTAACATTAAGGCCCTGCAATCATTCCTTGGGTTCTCAAATTTCTACAGGCGCTTCATCCAGGATTTCTCATCCATTCTAGCCCCTCTCACTGCCCTGACCAGTCCTAAGTCCCCTTTTGTCTGGTCAAATGAACACCAAGCTGCTTTTGACGCCCTGAAATTAGCGTTTACCATGGCCCCCGTCCTGAAGCACCCGGACCCAGAACTCCCGTTCATCGTGGAGGCTGATGCTTCCTCCTTTGCTCTTGGTGCAGTCTTGTCCCAACGCTGTCCTTCTTCGGGTCAGTTACACCCGGTTGCGTTTCATTCTCGGAAGTTCTCTGCTACGGAGTTGCACTATACCGTCACGGAGAAGGAGCTGTTGGCCATCAAGGATGCCTTCCAGGTTTGGCGGCATCATCTGTTGGGGGCAAGGCACGCTGTCACTGTGTTCACTGACCACCGTAACCTCCAAGATTTGGCCTCACTAAAGTGTATTAACAGTCGGCAAGTGCGGTGGCACTTGTTCTTTGCGGCCTTTGACTTTCAGATCAAACATAGGTCCGGGTTGTCCCATGGGAAGGCGGACGCGTTGTCTCGCTCTCCGGGTGGGGTATCCTTGCCTGTTTTCCCGGAAAATCTGTTAGACCAGCATGTCATTTGTATTTGCACCCCTCCTCTGCCTTTGTTGGATTCCATTCGCAAATGGGTTTCACTACATCCTGATCAGGTTACCGAGTGGGATCCGGTGTTTCATGACGGGCTACCGTATATCCAAAACAGATTGTGGTTACCAACGACCGACGCTCGTAATCTTGCTTTGGAATGGTCCCACGATAGCGCCATCAATGGTCATCCCGGACAAAGACGCACATTGGACCTCCTCAGACGTTGGTGTTGGTGGCCCTCCATGAAACACGACGTAGAAGGATACGTTAACACCTGTGCAATATGCGCCCAGTGTAAGCATCGCAGAGGGCGCCCGCTGGGGCTCTTGCTTCCTTTACCCATACCCCCCAGGCCCTGGCACACGGTATCCATGGATTTCGTAACAGACCTACCCTGAACCAAGGGATTCGATACCATTTTGGTAGTAGTCGACTCCTTTTCCAAAATGGCTCGTTTTATTCCCTGTTCCGGCATCCCTTCAGCCCCGGCCTTGGCCGATCTTTTCTTCAAATCGGTCTTTTGTCTCTTTGGGTTACCCACAGTTATCATCTCAGATACGGGTCCCCAGTTCACTTCTCGTTTCTGGCGAGCACTCACGGTCCTTCTAGGCATCGATTCCCGTTTCTCTTCCGCATATCATCCAGAGACGGACGGCCAGACTGAGAGGGTGAACCAAGCCATGGAGCAGTATTTGCGTTGTCTAGTGTTGCAACACCAGCAGTCCTGGCTGAGTTTACTACACCTCGCTGAGTTCTCCTACAACAGCGCAACGCATTCCTCCACTGGTTCTTCTCCCTTTTATGTTTTGAATGGTCAACACCCTCGCACTTTGCCTATCCCAGACCTTGTACTTTCTGATAATCCTGCTGCTGCTGCCTGTGCCCGCGACTTATCGGCCGTTCAGGCTCAAACCCTTACTCACCTTTGGGAGGCCCAGGAGTCTACGAAGGCTGCGGCGGATCGGAGGAGGACAGTGGCACCTTCCTATGTTGTGGGAGACAGGGTTTGGCTCTCTTCTCGCCATCTCAGGCTTCCTGGTTGTCGCAAATTGCTCCCTCGCTTTGTGGGCCCATATACGATTTCTGCTGTAATAAACCCTGTGGCTTATCGCCTCTCGGTCCCTGCCTCCTGGCGCATACACCCTGTTTTTCACACCTCTTTGCTAAAACCTTGCCCGGCCCCTACCTGTCTCCGGTCTACGCCTGGTCCTGTTTCAGTGGGGGACTCGATGGAATATGAGGTTTCGGGTATATTGGGTTCCCGTATGGTTTGGGGTGGTCTCCAGTACCTTGTGGATTGGGCAGGTTTTGGTCCCGAGGAGCGTTGTTGGGTCCGCGCGTGTGATGTCCATGCCCCAAGGCTTGTTTCACGTTTTCACTGGGATCATCCTTCCTGCCCACGTGGTCGTGGGCCATTGAGGGAGAGCTCTGTCATGCATAACAAGTCAGGTACACAACCACGCACCATATTGATTGACACCCCGACACACACTGCTAGAATCCGCGGGTCACAGTCCGCCTCCCAAGTCATCACCTCACCTATGGTGCGAGGGAGTCGTCATCACCGGCGGTTTCGGGCTGTGCGCAGAGGCCGGCCCAGTTTGTTGCCTCGTTTTCATTGGCAACTCCCGTGGAGGCTGCGTTCGGGCTTGAGCACCCGATCACGGTTACTTCCTGGTTTCGCGACGGTTTCCCGATCACGTGGTCAAGTTTCCGCTCACGTGACTGGGAGCCGACGCACGTAAAAGCCGGGAAGTTCGAGTTGCTCACCGCTTCACAGCTGTTTCACAACTCTGTTTGGCGCTTTCAGGATTTACGTTGTTTGCTTCATCGGATTTTGGACTCAGGCTTACGAACCACGGATTTGCTTTCTTGCTCCACGGATACTGTCACTCGGAACTTTGTACGGATTTTTGGTACTCTTTTGCTACGCTCAACGGATTGATTTTGGATTATCCCTTTCTGGCTTTTGATCTTCCGACCATAGACTTTGTGATCAGTTTCAAGTTCCCTTCGGCTACGGAAGGGCTACAGGCACCAGCCGGTACTTACCATCTAGGGCACGGCTGTCCGGATCTTTGACGCTCCCTTGCATCTGACCCTGGGCACCCTAGCTCCATCCCGCTAGATTTAGGTAAGAAAGTTTTTGCACACTCTTTCATATCAAAGTACTGTGTTTGCCTGTGCTAACCCTAACTTTCTTTTAACAGCCTCTGGGATCTTCGGCGTCATCAGATCCAGTGAATCATCAAAACACCTGTGGCCTCAAAGCTCGCACAGGGAGTTCCTTTACTCTCTTCCTGTGTGTGATTTGTGGACAGAGGCCCCTTTAATCTTCACTATGCGGCAAGTCACGACAGTTGCAACCATTTGGCGTTGTTTCTCCTTTTCGGTTAACCCGCTCTACAATTTTTCCTCTTACGTTCCACACCGGAATGCTTTCTCAAAATATCTTTCCGCTATTCCTTTTCAGCTCTCGGCCGTACTGTTTTGCCGGCCCTCGTCCCGCCATTTCCAGCTCTCTCTTCCTCCCGGTTTGTGCGTTTCCCTTACTGGGGAGCTTTCCTTTCTTTCCTCTTTTCTTGTTGGCCTCCTCTGGCTCGCTAGCTACGCCGTTCTTCTGGTGCCTCCTTTTCCCCACGCTTACCGCTACGTCTGCTCCTTCTTTCCGGTGGCTTATTTGTTTGTTTTTGTTTTGTTTTGTTTTATTCGTATTTATATAGCGCACAACAGTCCGAGGACTTCGTGGCACTTGTTACAGTACAGATCTTAGTTACATAGTCATTTGCAATATATATATATACAGGGTACAAAATAGTTATATAGTCGTTGGTAATATAGCTATAAGTTACAATATAGATATACATTTGAGTTATATTACAATCGGGGTAACCTGGGCAGGGCTAGTTGAGGAAGGTGGCCTTGAGGTTGTTGCGGAAGACAGTGATGGAAGTTTCGGCTCTAAGGGTGGCTGGGAGAGAGTTCCAAAGTTTTGGAGCAATGTAGGAGAATCCTAGACCTCCCGCAGTAGCTCTCTTAATGTGTGGTAAGTGTAGCTGGTTGGTGTACTGGGCTCTGCTGGGCCGAAGGGATGTGGTCCTGGATACTGCTTCTGATAGCTATGTTGGGGCGGTATTGTGGATACATCTGTGTGTGATGGTGAGGATTTTCAGAGTGATACGGTCCTTGACCTGGAGCCAATGAGCTTCACGTCTGGCGTGAGATATGTGGTCTCTTCTAGGGATGCTTAGCGCGGCTCTGATTGCATTGTTTTGTGTGGTTTGTAGTCTTTGGATGTTCTTGGCGGAGGTGCCAGCTAAGAAGGCGTTACAGTAGTTGAGTTTGGCGCCTATAGTGGCTCTAGCTATGGCTAGGCGGTTGGGGGTGGATAGGTATGGTTTAATGGCATTGATGAGTTTGGTGCTGAATGCGGATGCAGAGGCTATGGCACTGACTTGTTTGTTCATCGATAGATTTGCGTCAATGTGAACACCAAGAGTCTTGACAGTGGATGATACTGGGATGGTAGAGTTATCTATGTTGAAATTGGTGTATTGGGGGCTTAGCTTCGTTAAGGTGTTTGTTAGGCCAAGGATGAGGATTTCAGTCTTTTCCCCGTTAAGACACAGGCCGTGATTGCCATCCAGGCTTGGATAGTGGCATAGATGTTGTGCAGGGTCGTGGTGTCTTGGTGATAGAGTCCAGATAGGGGAATAAGTACTTGGGTATCGTCTGCATAGTTGGTATATGCTATACCCATAGAGTCCAGTAGGTCGAAAAGGGGTTTTGTGAAGAGGTTATAGAGGGCGGGGGCTGTACAGGATCCTTGGGGGACACCGCAGTTGATAGTAGTAGGGTCTGCGTTTGCTGTTTCCGAATAGACCTTCATGGCTCTACCTTCAAGGAAGGATGTGATCCAAGATGCTGCTTGCTTAGAGAAATGAGCTGCATGGGTGAGGTGAGTGGTAAGAGTTTGGTGATCTACCAAGTCCAATGCAGCTGATAGATCAAGTGGGAGGAGTAGTGCAGGTTTGCCTTTATCCATGATCTGAGAGATTTGATTTTTTAGGTCCAATAAGGCGGTTTCTGTCCCGTGCCCAACACGGAATCCGGATTGTCTTTTGCCTAGTATAGAGTTAGCTGGCTGTGAGCTGCTTTGTCTAGGATTTTTAAGAGGAACGGGACTGTCGTTATAGGTCTGTAGTTGTTGGGATTTGTTGGGTCAAGCGTGGCCTTTTTTAGGAGTGGCCGTACCCAGGCTTCCTTGAGATTGACTGGGACAGTACCTGTTTGGAAGGAGGCGTTGATGAAAGCAGTAATCAATGGTGCTAGGTCATTAGCGCATTCCTTGATGAGTTTGGCCGGGCAGATGTCAGCTTTGCAGAGGGATGGTTTGAGGTTTTTGATGAGGTTGAGGACCTCCGGTTCAGTGACGTCTCTGAAAGTGAATTGAGCGTGGTTGGGATTACCACGCTTGTCTTGAGAAGAGCGGTTGTTTTTTTGAATCGGGAGGGTTTTGCAATGGTTTTGGATTTTGTTCTGTAGAAGTTTTATTTTGTTGAGCATGGCGGATTGAATGCTAGCGCACCAGGCTTTGTCTTCAGTGCTAGCTGGTGGAGTGACTAGTTCGTTAAAGATTGCAAATAGTTCTTTAGCTTCGGAGTTGGCCTTTGAGATCCTGTCATTGAAGGAGTTTGATTTGGCTGCTAAGATGGCTTTTTTGTATTGGAGGGCTATTTGTTTGAAAAGGCTCTTATTTATGTCACTGGGATCCTTTTGCCAGTTTTTTTGCGCCTGACGCTTTTGAGTTCGGAGTGTTTGGAGTTCATCCGAGAACCAAGAGTTGCAGTGGAATGATATTTTTTCTTTCTTATTTTCAAGAGGGGCTATAGTTTATGGCATTGGTGAGAGTCTCATTAAAGATAGCTGATAGTATGTTTGGGTCCTGAGAGAACGGTGGTGCTAGGCAGGGATTTTTGAGGTGCGGACGCAGGTTGTCTGCTTTGAGTTTTTTTGAGCTTCTTGTTGTGGCAGGTGGTGCATAGGTGAGATTTTTTGGTTTGGGGTTGGTGGGGATAAGGAATTCTATACAAGTGTGGTCCGTCCAGGGGAGGGGGGTATTAGCCGTAATGTGGGAGGCACAGTTATGGTCCATGACCCAGTCAAGGGTGCGGCCTTTGGAGTGAGTGGAGGTGAGGACTCCTTGAACAAATCCTAGATCTGCAAGTTCTTTCGCTAGGGTTGTGGCGGATTTATCTTTAGGATCATTATATCCTAAGTTAAGGTCTCCTAGTAGGAGGATTTTGGTGGACTTTCTGATGTTGTTGCTAATCCGATGGTAGAGGTGTTCTTGGAAATCTGCTGGGAGTCCAGGGGGTCTATATAGAATGTGTATGTTGATTAGATTGTTGGGGGAGAGCGAGAGCTTGGCTGATAGGATATCAGCTTTTCCACCCCAAGTGGTGGGGTCTGCTAGTTTGATGGACAGAGAGTCTTTATGGATAAGGGTGACTCCCCCTCCAATCTTGTCACATCTATCTTGCCTGAAGATGGAGTAGCCTGTGGGTAGGGCTAGTGCGATGGCTGGGCAGGAGGCATCATGGAGCCATGTTTCGGTGATGCATAGTAGGTCCAAATTGAGTGTGGATAGGAGGTCATTTATCTCTAGGGCATGTGCAGGTAGGGATCGGGCGTTCAGTAGTGCACCTTTGAGAGGAGGGTGTAGTGTGCTTTTGATATATTTGTCTTGGGTGGTAGTGGGGGGCTTAGTGCGAGGTAGAGTCGCGGCATGTTGGGGAGAAGGGGGGAGAGGGGTCATGTATTTGCTTAGCTTAGATTGGGGTAATGGTGCAGTCCGGGAGCCTAGTCTGGTGTTTCTAGTTGTGATGGGTGTGGGTGCACCGGGTATGTACCCGGGACTAGATCGAATCCTGAGGTTACAGAGTCTGGTAGCTGGGCTAGGTGGCAGAGATTGTATAGTGTTGGTGTCTGGTGCTGTGGCAGGTGAATCTGGTGCCGAGTGCTGGGTGTGGAGAGCTGGGTATGTATGGGGCAGTGTAGCGGTCATTATAGTGAGGGCTATAAGGAGTTTTATTAGGCTGGTTGAGTGGAGTGAGGCAGGGAGAGTGCGGGATGGTGAGTCTGTGTTAAGATAGGGGGTTGGACACTTGTATGACATGGTGGGGGGAAAGGTTGCTAGGAGTGTGTGTGCAGCCGGTGATTGGCAAAGGCAGGTAGCACTGGATCAGAGCTTCAGTAGGTTATAGTGTCTAGAGCCGGTTTTCTATGTGGTAGCATGCCGAAGCTGAACGGAGGTGGGACACAGGGGAAGCAATACACAAATCACAATGCCTAGATTTGAAATTCTAGGTGGATGCAAAGACAGTAATATCACAGTGGGCAGCAGTTCAGCGCTAAATCACAACGCCTAGATCACAGTGAGCAGCAGTTCAGCGCAAAATCACAACACCTAGATTTGAATTCCAGGATTGGGGCAAAGTCAATATAGTCTCAATGGGCAGTGGTGCAGTTCAACAAGGTCACAACGCCTAGATTCAGATTTCTAGGTGGGAGTAAGAATCAGTAGTGACCCAATCAGTAGTGTCACAGTGGGCATCCGAACAACAAAATCACAACACCTAGATTCGAGTATCTATGGGGGACGAGAATCAATAAGTTTGCAATGGGATAAGTTATGCAGGTGACATTTTTGCAGCGTATAGCATTATGGTCAAAGTAGACAATTAAAGCGGTTGCAGTATATGAAAAACAATGTGGTTACAATGAGCAAGTATCAAAGTCGTCACAAGTGTTTAGTGCAGAATGCTCATAGAATGCTGGGTCCAGTGTAGTCACCGTAGGCTGAGGGCAACAGTGTGGGCAGAAAGGGTTAATAGTAATGTGAATTATCTTGGTAGATACAGAATATTAGGAGAAGCAGCATGGCAGAGTGGCATGGCAGTACATTTAATAACGTTTCATTAAGCAGGGATGCAGTCGAATAGACGGTACGTCAGGTATACTGGCAGTGCCTAATCAGTAATGTGCAGTGTGGCAAGTGCACATGGTTATGCACCATTGCTCGGGGTCCTGCGGGGGAGCAGCAATGTGATCGTGTTCATCGAGACCTCGTAGTTGGATAGAAGTACAGTGTAGGTGAGGTACTGATAGTGGGGCCGTGATTATAGTGAGCACATAAACATCGGTGACATGTGGCTAAGGGCGGTGATTGATACATATGCTATGGCATAGGGCTATATAGGTGGGGTGGGAGTTCATGCGTAAAGTGGAGAGTTCAGCAGATGACCCGCCGAGTTGCACACCGGTGAGTAGACTGGGTGCCTGATATTGAAGGGTAGTGTACTTTAAGAGGAATAAATGCAGGGCGGGCGCGTGAGACGCTCCTTTGTGGGTGAGTGATTTTCAGTCATTACGGTCGTGCAGGCTGCTTACCGGTGTGATGGGTGTTGGAGGGTGGATACCGGGGGTCCTGGGCTCTGTCAGCTCTGGACAGGCTCGGGACAGGAAACGTCCCTTGTTGTGTGTGCCTTAGTGGGTGTTGCCGGCGCTCGCCTGCCGGCGCCGGATTGGTTCTCAAGAAGGGCCCACTGGCCAATGGCGGCAGGCCAGTCACTGGTAGGGCAGGATCAATGCTGGGCTGCAGAAACAAAGGCTATGTCGAAGCCACGTGTGTTGCATTGGTGGCTTAACACACAGATGGAGATTCAAAGCAGGTTGCAGTGCTGGGCTGGACAAGGATCAAATGCAGCACAACGGCATCAAATGTATGCAATAAAGGTGTGGTTTCCGCAGATGTCGGTCGGGGTAGTAGATGATCTGGTAAAAAGTAGTAAATCAGCCCAGTGGCCTACCTTTTGTATAGATGAAGCCCTAGGCACCTGAGGGGGTGGGGGCACTGCTCCTGCAGCAGAGAGGGCTCCAGCTCCTCTGGTTGAATGTATTTGGCTTCTGGGCAGACTTCTGTTGTCAACCGTTAGGAGTTTGCCTTAATCTTCAACATGCTCTGCTTCTCCTTATCTTTGGATGTCATTTCATGGAAATTGGTGATTTACTACAACCTGACGACCATCATATTACCTGAACTCAGCTACTCTTCGTCCGATTCGAGCTTGGACTGAGGAGACCTCTTCTTCTGTCAAAACTCCATCTGCAGATAGAGGTTTTTTTTTAGCCTTCAGGCTTTTTCCCCGCTTTTGGCCTTTTCATGGGATAGAAGTCCCAGGGGCTGCAGCTTTCAGGTGGCCAATGTGGCTTCTACCTGAGGCAGGCACACACCTCAAAAAAAGGAAAAGGATTACCTCAACCGGAGGCACCTACTGCAGGACAGCTCATACTCCAACATCTCAGGTGAGGAGGCAGCCGGGATCAGCGGGCAGGGGGAGGATCAGGAGGATTTGGACAGACGACAGGTCCAAAGATGAAGGAGGAGGGGAATGCAGGAACGAGGCAGAGGTTGCAGCAAAGACTGCTGGTAATCGATGCTGGAGCGGCAGCACTGAAAAGGCTAAAGAAGGCCCACGCCCACCAACGCAAGAATGCGAGTGGACAAGGCTAGCGGCGAAAATGAACTCTGGGGCTAAGTCTTTGTTCTATTCTTGATGGTCGTGCAGATTATGGTACCTCCGTCCCCAAGTACCACACTGATAGAAAGAGATTCACTACCAGTGCAATATTTGAGGCCACAGGTGTAGAGTGCCATCAATCTCGAACCAGGAACACCGGAAGGACCCCCTGACCACTGTAAGGCAATGAGTGATTGAATCAAACAGTCGTAGTATATGGCAATGCAATACAATAATAGGAATGATAGGGATGATCCGTGAGCAGTCCGAGAAACAGTCCAGGGTCGGTAACCAAAGATAACAACAAAGTTCCAAGTTCAAAATCCAAGTTTGCAAAGCAAAAGGTTGTGATACCTGATGACAGACTGAAATCCAGGGAAAAGACAAAAAGTAATCCTTATAACGTTCCAAAGTCAAGAAATCCAAAGAATCCAAAAAGGTTCGTAAGGCCGTGCAGCACTCCAAAGAAGCAGCTGTGAAGCGCTTCCTTCACGTTTCCCCTGTGCTTTTAACTGTGGGAAAAATCATGTGACACAATCACGTGAGACTGCATCATATGACCCTTGATGTTAAATGGGCCAGTTGCCGGCGCTAGGTCACGTGTCACTGGCGTTTTGTGGTCACGTGATCGGAGGTTCCTTGTATTCCTATGGAGGAGCGCTGACGTGTAGAAAAGTTCTTTGTGTGCTCGTGAAGAGGCACTGCCTTGGAGATAATGCCATGGTAGATTCCAATGCAGAAAAGGCCGTAGGTACCCTCGTCTCTTTCTGGGCTGCTTGACACGTGTGAGAACTGACGGAATGGTAGGATCATGTTGTGTATGGGAGGCGTGGCACGAGTGTACCCGGGGAAAAGCGTGACAGTCTTGTTGTATTATGAAAAGTTGTGTTCATGTTTTCGTGTTCTTCCCCTTGTCGTGGGATGGTGTGACGTAAGCATGTCACCTCCTGGATGCATGCAGTCATGTGTTAAGATCACGTGTGTGGCCCAATAAAAGGGATGAGCAGCTTCCTACTCGCAACTGGATCTAGCATGTCTTTGTGTGTGATGTGCTAAAGTTGGACCTGACCTCCGCAGAGCCCATAACAGACTCGGGCAGGGTGTCCGGTATGGGCTATCCTTTCCCTCATGTCCCAATGACTATGTTCTAATGCATTTAAGTGAAGGTGGCTCCATAGGTGTCCAGTTTCTGAGTTCTAGTGAGAGCTTTTCTACAAAGTGTGGGATCTTCAACAAGACCTCTATTCCACTGAAAGAGAGCAGACACGGTTTATAAGTTCCCCTTCATTAAGTTGGGCCTGCGTTTGTTTCTGACAGGTTGTCTCCTGTGGGACTCTGGCCAACCCCTGGCCCTCTGGCTGCGTCGACCTCTGGCGAGGCGTGCGTGGCGCACGTGGCCGCCCCGCTTCCCGCCTCTTCCCATCGGGCCGCGCGATTGGGTCGGGCGACGTGACGCGCTGAAGCCGCATGTGACGTCGCCGTGCGCGCGGGCGGGGCCGGCGAATGAGCGGCGGCGGCGGCTTGAGGTGTGCGCGCGCTCGACGCACGCGCGCACACCAGGCAGCGGCGCACGCCGGCCCGAGCCAGCCAGGCCCCTCCCCCTTAGGAAGTCCGGCTCTGGACCCTGCCTGCCTTCCGGCTGCCGGGGCGGGGGGTTGTCAGGCAACGGGGCGCCGCCAGCCCGCGGGGGGCATGGGGCAGTGACGCTGTGCCGGGCCACGGGCAGGGGGCACTCGCAAAAGCCGGCGGTGAGTCGGGAGGGTGGTGCTGGGGGGGCACGGGGCGTGCGCGGGCCTCCCTCCCTCTGGGATATGGGGGGGTTGGGGGAGGTGCTGTGGCCTCTTTCTAACGGAGGGGCCACACGCCACCACACTTGCAAGAAAAGTCCTGGGAAGTGCCCTGTCCCAGCAGCCCTCCTGCTGGCAAGAGTTGCTCTCTTTACTCCGCCGGGCTCTCTAGTCTAAGCAGTGATTGCAGCAGGGGCGTGTGCTGGGGGGGGGGAGACACGACACCACTCCCCCGGCGACAAGGTGCACCTTCTCTTCATAGTCTGGCACTCGGTGCTGCAACCACAACACGTATGCACGTCAGTGACTCCTTGTGACTTTTTAATCTGCGTGTCCTTAAAAACGAATTGAATTCTACAATACCCCCAACCCCCACCACTTTATTTAAACTTTGCAAAAATAGACCAATCCCTGGAGGTTGCTTGTGACATGCACAAAAGAACCGTGCAGACTGTCTTGCAGCATTGCACGTTTAATTTACCTGGCCCCTAACACAATAGCCTGCAAATGTGTCTAATAACCTCAAAAAGCATGTGGCTTTATCTCACATCCTCTTCCAGGCTCCTCTGTGGCTTCATCACACACCCTCTTCCAGGCTCCTCTGTGGCTTCATCACACACCCTCTTCCAGGCTGCCTCTCTGTGGCTTCATCACACACCTTCTTCCAGGCTACCTCTCTGTGGCTTTATCTCGCACCCTCTTCCAGGCTGCCTCTCTGTGGCTTCATCACACATCTTCTTCCAGGCTGCCTCTCTGTGGCTTCATCACACACCTTCTTCCAGGCTGCCTCTCTGTGGCTTTATCTCGCACCCTCTTCCAGGCTCCTCTGTGGCTTCATCACGCACCCTCTTCCAGGCTGCCTCTCTGTGGCTTTATCTCGCACCCTCTTCCAGGCTGCCTCTGTGTGGCTTCATCACACACCTTCTTCCAGGCTGCCTCTCTGTGGCTTTATCTCGCACCCTCTTCCAGGCTCCTCTGTGGCTTCATCACACACCCTCTTTCCAGGCTGCCTCTCTGTGGCTTCATCACACATCCTCTTCCAGGCTGCCTCTCTGTGGCTTCATCACACACCCTCTTCCAGGCTGCCTCTCTGTGGCTTCATCACACACCCTCTTCCAGGCTGCCTCTTTGTGGCTTCATCACACACCCTCTTCCAGGCTGCCTCTCTGTGGCTTCATCACACATCTTCTTCCAGGCTGCCTCTCTGTGGCTTCATCACACATCTTCTTCCAGGCTGCCTCTCTGTGGCTTCATCACACATCTTCTTCCAGGCTGCCTCTCTGTGGCTTCATCACACACCTTCTTCCAGGCTGCCTCTCTGTGACTTTATCTCACACCCTCTTCCAGGCTGCCTCTCTGTGGCTTCATCACACACCCTCTTCCAGGCTGCCTCTCTGTGGCTTTATCTCGCACCCTCTTCCAGGCTGCGTCTCTGTGGCTTCATCACACACAAAATCCATGAGCCCCTGGCCCGCTCACTGACTAACACACAAAACCGTAGAACGCAACCTTTCCGACCTAACCCTGCCACACAAATCAGTAACCTATTACAAAAACCTTACTCCACACCCTTTCACAACTCCCTCACTTTGGGCACTCCTGAACCCTCACAGGACAAGCGCCATACTACTACCTCAGAAAAGTCAGATTCCACTCCCAACAACATAGTTAGTCCTAAAATCAAGGGAGCTTTGATCAACGCCAGATCATTGGTAGCCCATGCTACAGAAATCGCAGACCTAATACTGGCAGAAGACCTTGACTTCCTCGCCATCACCGAAACCTGGTTACACCCAGCAGCAGGCCCTATGCTCATGCTGGCAATCCCAGATAACTATACTATCCTGAGACAAGACCGACCCATCTCGAGAGGAGGCGGTGTCGCCATTATCCATAAGTGCAGTCTTACCATGAGACTAGCCACCTCTATAGATGCCCTCTCCTGCGAAATACTAGCAGTCAAAATACCTCTCACTAACACCCAAACTATCTACCGCCCACCAGGCCCTATGGGTACCTTCGATGAAGACCTCAACTCTATTCTATCCAGTAACCTTAAAAGCTCCACTCACTCACCCTAGGTGACCTCAACTTGGGTTACAATGACCCGGAAGACCATCCTGCCAGCATTATAGCTAATACTCTCACTGAATTAGGCTTTGTGCAAAGATGCACAGTACCAACACACTCGAAAGGCAGAACACTCGACTGGGTGGCCGACCACAACTGCCTAGCAAATATTACAAATATCTCACCTTTAGCCTGGACTGACCACCACTTGATATCATTCATGCTCTCCACCGATAGGCCACCACCACCGCCTATCATTAAGGCCCCACCTACCCCTACCAGAAACAAGAAAAACATGACAGCAGAAAGACTTATCCCTAATCTACTCCCCACTCTCAACACATAGCCAAACGACCTGGACCCCGAGTCCATGGTCGAACAAATTTAATAAGATTATGGCCACCTCGCTGGACCGCATCGCCCCCCTCAAACTCCGATCCAATAAACCAAAAACGGACCTCAACAAATGGTATACACCATTCCTCAAAAACCTAAGGCAGCAAAAAAGAAGTTGCAAGGCCATTTGGAAAAAATCCCCCACAGTCTCAAACAAACTCAAACTCTCCAAACTGGCTGCACTGTACAAAAAAGAAATCTACCTGGCCAAACATACCTCATTTGACTCTCTTATATCCCAAGACAAATCCAACATGAAAGAACTTTTTTCTATCCTCAAAGAAATAGAAACCCCCACAGCACCCCCTGATACTTGCACCAAAGATAAAAGCTGGTGCTCAAACATTCAAACCGCCCTAGCAAACACGATTGTGACTCTTCAAAGTAAAATCGCCAGTAAAAGAGCTTCCCTGAACAACACTCTCAATTCAAAAATTCATGACAAACCCATGCCCACCGACATAGCCTGTTTCCAGTTTGCCAAAGTCAATATTTTGGAAGTGGAAAAAATCATCTTATCTCTGAAACCGTCCAATTGCCAGGGTGACCTGTGCCCTGCTCAGCTCATCAAAGATGCTGCCCGGGACCTCGCCCCGTTCATCACAAAACTGATCAACACCTCCTTTGCCACCGGATCCATCCCTACTAACCTAAAACAATCCTGGGTACCATTATTGAAAAAACCCACCCTCGACCCTGCCATACCCACAAACTACCGACCCATAACAACCGTTCCCTTTCTCCTAAAAATTCTAGACAAAGTTGCTTATGTACAAATACAGAAGCACCTGGAAGAACACAACTTCCTAGGATCTAGACAGTCTGGGTTCCGGCCCCAACATGGGACTGAAACCGCTCTCATTGACTTAAAAGCCCAAATCGATTCGCTCAGAGACAATGGGCAAGCTGCCTTACTCCTTCTCCTTGACCTATCTGCAGCTTTCGATCTGGTCGATCACTCTGTCCTATGTTCACACCTCCACACTGCAGCTCACTTCTCAACGGAGGCCATCACGTGGATCACATCCTTCCTTAACGGCAGGACCATGCGGGTCTTCTCCCCCACAGCTGCAGCAGGCCCCATACCTATCACCTGCGGTGTTCCTCAGGGCTCCTGTGTCTCCCCCACACTATACAACATATTTACCAAGCCCCTTTTCAATGATATGGATCATCTCGGTATCACCTACACTAATTATGCAGATGATACTCAGATCCTCCTTCCGCTTTCTGGAGATTATGGACAGGATTTGGCCTTGTTAAATAGGGTGTACATCATCATCCAGGCATGGAAGGCCACTCATGGACTATGCCTGAATGATGATAAAACAGAATCATCATCCTAGGTACCTCACTTAATATAAAGAAGCTCGGCCCGGCCTACAATTCCTTCATGATTGATGGAAACAACATCAAAGTTGGACAGGAGGTCAAAACATTGGGATTCTATCTTGACTCCAATTTCTCCTTTAAAAGACAAGTGAGCTCCCTTGCATCCTCCACGGCTTACACCTGCAAATTAATCCGCACAGCTAAACCCTTCCTGTCGGATTCCAGCTGCCTGACACTCGCCAGAGCTCTTATTCTGTCTCACCTTGACTACTGTAATGCCCTATACCTGGGATCTACTAAGGCTACCACCAGCAAACTGCAAACCCTTCAGAACAATGCGCTAAGAGCAGCTTTGGGCATTTCCATAAGGGAACACATTACAAACTATAGCCTATAGAATAATTGGCTAACCACTAAAAATAAAATTCTATTAAAAACAGCATCACTCACTCACAAGTCTCTGAACAATGCCGCCCCAACTTATCTGATCAACAGATTCCACCGACAGTCCTCTTCAAGACCCACCAGAACCGCATACAAAAACTGTCTTAACTGTTCCCCACTTCAACCGGGCCACCATAGGGGGTAACAGCTTCCCGGTAAAAGCTGCCTTGTTGTGGAACTCCTTGCCTCCAAACCTTAGAATTGACATGCCCTACCAGAATTTCCGCTCACTGGTAATCTCATGGTTGAAAAGCGAGACCCACTAAGACCATGAAGTGCCCAGCACCACCTGTACAAACTGTAACTACATGTGCCTTCCTGCTTACCTGCTTGTGTGCCTTGCTTACCTGTATATAATGGCCTGTAGGCCTACCACTGATTTGTATATAACACTGGTGTAGTTATTCCTGTATTATGTATATTCTTTGTACTGTAACCAAGCTGCGAATATTCTTGTAAAGGCTGCGCCCTGATACCCCCGGGTACGCTCGCGCATTATAAATAATAAAAACAAACAAACCCTCTTCCAGGCTGCCTCTCTGTGGCCTCATCACACACCCTCTTCCAGGCTGCCTCTCTGTGGCTTTATCAGCGCACCCTCTTCCAGGCTCCTCTGTGGCTTCATCACACACCCTCTTCCAGGCTGCCTCCGGGCCACCCCTTGCACTGGGGTCTGTGTCTGTACCCATACAGCCCCCCCTTTTCTTCCTGCACTTATCAGACCTACCCTGTCTGCTGCCTTAAACCTAGCATTTGCAAATTGCTGGCTGCATTACCACTGTTTGTTGCCTTTATTATTTATTTATTGTTATTTATCTATTTCTCCTCTGCTTCGCACTTTCCACCCCTCCACCTTCCATGCACTTTTCCTCTCCCCCTCTCCCATGCACTTGCTCGTTCTCAATGTCACTGGGCCTAGTAAGATTGCTGTTTTGTTCTCCCCTGTTCCCCTCCCTTGCCTTGTTGCGCTCTGAAACACTTGTTTACGAGCGCAATAGAAATAAAATATCAATCAATCAATCTGTGGCTTCATCACACACCCCCCTTGTGAGAAATTGCTAGAGTGCCATTTGTGTTTGGTTTTCACTGTGCCATTTTGCTCAGTTTTCACGCTTGCTCAAACTTGTCTACAATTTAACTAGGGAGTTGTGTATACTTTTCTTGACTGATTTTAACTTGCTTTATTAACTGTGAATAATGTGTTGAACTAGAAGTGTGTAAAATAAATATATATATTCTTTTTAATACAAAGCTTTGGTCAGTGTTTCCTTCTGTCATAGCACTGTAGCCCTATTGTGTAAACCCTGAATACTGCTCATCTCCCTCTTGAGATACGTCTGACTGCTTAGCCACAGCTACCAACTAAATCTTTGTTGTGCAGACTGATACTAAAAGGGATGTATTGCTTATACCTGTGGTCTTAATCTTCTGTAGTGCTCCCTAAGGGAACTGCACAGGATTCTGCCTAACACTGGTCTACACTTGCGCTCTGGAACACTTGTGTATGAGCGTAATAGAAATAAAATATCAATATCACCCTCTTCAAGACTCCACTCTCTGACTTCATCACACACCCTCTTCCAGACTCCTCTCTGTGGCTTCATCACACACCCTCTTCCAGACTGTAGGGCATACGGAAAGTAGTATAGTAGGGCAGTTAATAATCTCTGATTTTTCTGTTTACAAGTGTGAAATGATCACACAGTCCTGACTCTTATGCTAGGTTCACTTAATTCTACTTTCTGGTACTTGTAGGTGTGAATATTTATAATGTGGAGAAAAACACTTGGAGTACAATAATTCAAAATGGTTTCTGCTGAGTGAGCAAGAATGGCACACCATGACTTACAAGGTGTTTCATCACAGCTGCTTCTCGGTGGGGATCTTGGGTGAAGAACATGGGCAGTGCTGCTTTTAAATATAAATTACTATTGTGCTGCACAACCTACACTTTTACTACTTGATGTTCTGAGATCTTGTGTGCAACATGCAAGCACATTCTTGAATTATGGCAGGGCTGCACCTTTTTTCTTTTGCTCCGCAGTCAATAAAATGAGTGAGACCGAGCTGGTTAATTGTAGCCTTTGTTATTGCAATGGTGTAAAGAAGCAACACTGTTGTAGCACACAGTTGCAAAAACGCTTTGAAGAGAATTGTCAGTAAAGGACAGGCTGACAGAAAAACTGAAATGGAGACAGGAGAATATAGAGGTGGTGGGAAATCTCACCACATTTCTTACCAGGCCCAACCAAACAATGCCACAACATGCCTTCCAATCCTCTAAAGTGTTCCTGGCAGTTTAAATAAACTGGCTGGGGCAGTAGTAAAACTCTACTCAGTAGAATGTGATTGCTTATAAGCAGACCTTAATAGCTATCATACTCTAGTGTGTGTGGAGTCCAGAAAGAAGTACAAGTATCTGGGTCACTACCACAAAATATGTACCATATTTTTGATGCCACCACCTGCCAAACAATGGCATGTTGGGGATAGAGTGGTGTTTCCGAAGAGAAAACAGCAGTCTTTGCGGTTTCTGGAGCCCAGTCTTAAAATGGTATCTGTTGGTAAGAGGAGTTTGGCATGAGAGTGGTTGTGCTGGACCACTACCAGGAAGCTTGAACTGCTGGTTTCTGTGTGAGGGAAGCGTATTAATGTTGAATGTGCTGTCGCAGTCCCATGGGTCGGAACCCTGCACCTCTGATGCTCATACTGAACCTGTTGTGCTTTGTTCCTATTAGTGCATTATAAATTACGTGGGAGGGAAGCCTGCATATAGAATGGGGAAATAAAACTTGCACTGCTGCCTGTGCTGTACCTTTGTTGCTACAAATACATTTTATCTTAACTATAGTGAGGCGACCGCCAGCTGCCCTGCAATACATAATGATGTAGAGGACGTTTGGCTGGTGGTTTTTTTTCTGTGGCTTCTGTGTAACAAAGGTTTTACTGATTGCTGAGCACGCTGTTTCATAAAGATGTGTATATTATTTATTAACGATTATTTATTAACGTGGTTTTAAAAAAAATGATGGATCGTTGGGGTAATTACTTGCGTGCAGTACTTTACTAATAGTAAACTGAAGCCATGAGGGTTCTGGTATTAGGAGTTTGCTTAACCTACATGGAGTTTACGGTACATAGCAACAAAGTTTATCCTATTCGATTCATTGATACAAACACACACACTTGCATTGAACAGAAAACAAATGCCATCAAACTTACAGTACAATAACTATAGCATCCCTAGAATTAATCAATAATGCAATTAAAAAACTTTAAACATGTTATAACAATATATATACATGGATGTAAACGTTAGTAGGCATTCCAAGTCTGCCATGTTGACCCCTATTGGCGTACTCTTCAGTAAGGTCCCTCTAATTCTCAAAGCAATGTTGAAAAATCCCAGCAAAGAACACGCTATAAATAGTGTCTCTTCCTTTAACAGGAAAACAAAGGCAGGTTTACGATGTCTGAAATTCTCAGATTTGAGAATTGGAATCACAAAGCGCTGACGGGGATGCGCATAAAGAGGGCAGAAGAATGACAAGTGTAGCATAAGACTGTTTTCTTTCATCGTTATATTTGTTCCAGAAGCAAGATTCTGAATCACATCGCTGCTGGGTATGTACTAGTTGGGAAAAACAAAATAAAGTAGGTCATAATAAATGAGCTGAAATTTAGGCTAGCTTTGCGCAGTGGAAGGTATTCTCTTGCGTGCCAGCCACCTACTGAGCAATGTTGATGTGAAGAAGGGGGGGTCCAGGAAGAGCAGCCTGCCAAGTAATGCAACATCTGTAGGTGGTGCATGGTCCGCCCAGAGTCTGCCTTCTTTACCCGTTTCAATATCTGCCGATATCACAGACGACTAGACACCAAAGACGGGTAGGCTTTGAGGGTTAGGCCCCCTTGTGGGCTGTGTGTAGATAGCCGCAGGAAAGCATTGAGTACAGAGGGTGCGCAGCAGAGTAGATTAGTGGTTTGTGGATCTGCTGAAGCAAGGGAAAAAAATACTTCAAGGTCCTCATTGAGAATCAAACAATTAAATAGGCTGTAGGAGACCAAAACCTGTGGGTAGGGTGACCAGCATTGCTGAAGCATTGTGGGTCAAAGAAACCCCAGCCAATCCTGTGACACGCAACTAATTGACAAATAGCCCATACAATCCCATGCATTATTAGGCCACTTTTTACATGCTTTATAATATAAATACTAACAGATGGATCTAGAGAGTGGGGAAGTAAGGATGATGGTGCAGTTGAAGGTCCCAAACGATACCCGGCTTACTGAGAGCCATAACTAATGGCTGGGAGAAGGCTGGAGAGAGCTGACTGGAGGCTATAATCCCAGCTCCTGGCCATGACCAGAGACTATCGAGGAGAGAATAGTTACTAATATCCTTCTTGGGGGGGGGGGGGAATGAGGGGGGTAGGGGCGCATACGTAGACCCTGGAAGGAATCAGTATTACTTGGAGAGGCCAAGACTCGGCAGTTTGTGGCCGACTCTTGGCTGGGGGTGAGGATGACTTAAGTGTGACGAGTGCTGAAGCGGCAGTGGTGGGTGTGGGCCCAACACATTCCTACTGGCAACAGTCTAAGGTGTCTAAAGGGTTACAATTTCAAAGCGCAAGTTACTAGCCGTGTATAAAAGCTTTCACCACCTTAGTTCTCCACATGGACACAATGCATCTATTCTTACTCGCCATTGGCGAGTGCACGGTTTGAAGCATGTGAGTAATATATTCTGTATTGCTGGTAGGCGTGTGGCACAAGAAACTGGTAATGGTGCCTGTGGTCGGAGGGTGGCATCATCTGAAGCTTTGGAACTTGGGCATTTGGCCATAGAATCGAGAGACTGTACTTGAACGTTGGCTCCACGGTCCTATTCGGAAACCAAATTGATGCCTGTTTGGCTACGCCTCCGTCCTGACATTGTTTACCCCATTGCAATGGCATATGAGGAGGGACTCTCAGCTTGTAGGTGGTGTTTGGTTATTTTCCCACCCATGCCCATTCTAATCACTATGGCCATTCCCACCCGGTTCTCGTTCCTCTCCACGCAAAACACCTTCTCATGGGAACTCTTTGAGCTCACTTTAATCAAGCCTTACCATCAAACTTTGCACTCAAGGTACCTGCCAGTGTTATTTATAAAGCAGTCTTCTGCACAAGTCTCTAGTTTTTTGGTGATCATGCACCGTAACAACAAATTAATTATTCGTTAACCTGCTGCTGTAAAGCTTGTGCGCGTTGTCTGGCCTCGCCATTTGTCTCATCTTTGTTTGGTCTGGCTCTCCAGACACGCAAATAAATAAGTTTTGACAATGAATAGTTAGAAACACAAATGATTTCTGTACTCAGTTTTTTTTCTTTGTTGCTTTATGAAAACTTGCACCTGTGCGCGAGGCTCCTCCTCACTCGGCACTGTTCCTTCGGGGGATTTTGTTTTTTGGGTGTGTGTTTTTATCTCTGGATGAAGAAGTGAAAGTGGTAGAGGACTGTTTTGGGTAAAACCCTTAGCATGGAAGACGCAAATTTTAGTTTTGGCACCATTTTTATTTTCATGTTACAAAATCAGTCTGTCACTTCTTCCATCTGTAGTTTGTAAAAAAACGGGTTAGATGAACTTGCTAATGTGACCCCTTTTTTTTCCTTTAAAATTCACACGGAATTGTCGTTATGAAGAGGGCG
This sequence comes from Ambystoma mexicanum, assembly GCF_040938575.1. Lineage (NCBI taxonomy): Eukaryota > Metazoa > Chordata > Amphibia > Caudata > Ambystomatidae > Ambystoma > Ambystoma mexicanum. The sequence continues at coordinate 18,989,676 of NC_090936.1, read as the reverse complement.
TATTCAGTTTGTTTCAAACACAATATCACTGTTAAAGATTTTAGTAAAGGGGGGCGCAGGGTAGGGTTAAGTACAACAAAGTACGTTTTTCTCAGGCAGATGATGGAACTTTTTGAAGCTGAAATATTTAGTGATTGATTCCTTCTCCCCACCGCAGAGAGACTCTCCAGATGAAGACCAAAGTGGAGCACTTTAAACCCCAGCTTCTGGGCAGTGAGCCAACACTCGTGGCCGACACAGCAAGTATGTGGATCCTTGAGTAAAAAAGGCCTGGCTGCATCTTGGGCTTAAAAGCATCTCGATGCATCTCTGTGCTTTGCCTCTTTCATGAATACTGAAACGGCGCCCTTCATAATGGAGGACTACACGACCAGGACGTATGGCACGGGGGGACTTGACAACCGACCCTTGTTTGGAGAAACTTCAGCAAGGGTAAGAACTTGATCTTTTATGCTAAGCTCAATTATGAATCCTTGCTAGTGTTTGGTCGCAATTTAGCCTTTTCATATAATTTTAGATTGAGGAAAAAGGTTGCGGGCAATCTTATCTTTCTAGAAGTTAATCATGATTGTAACTTCTTTTTGAATCAGCCCCCAGTGTGTTCCTGTGTGTAAGATATGCGGGAAAGCTGAGGTTGTTCACCCCAGGGATCCTTTCTTCGGGTGGCCAGAGGAGGAGCGTCATTGGGCGAGGCGCAGTATCCTAAACATTTGTTTGAATTTTTTAAAATTATTATTTTTAAATTTTTTTTTTGCACACACCCCTACCAGACAACCCCTCTGTCTTTGTGGAATATTGTCATCAGAGTCCCGTCCTACCCCAATCCTTTTTCCTTACGGAAAAGGAGACTGTACCATCAGGGGAAACCAAGACCATCCCAAAACCATCCCAAAACCCCAATGCAAATTTTACCTCTCCTTCCGTGAAATCCACTTCTCAGCAACCTTGTAACCAAAACCCCCTTTTATGACAAAAATCTACCCTATTTTTCTTTCCCTTTCATAGGACACTACAATTCCCATAATTCCATTCCTCTACTAGAACACCAAAAGGCTGAGACGAGGAAGAGAGGGTCTAAGAGTATCAAGATTACAAAATGAAAACACACTGATAGTCTGTCCTCTGCTTATCGCACTCTGACAGTAGACTGTCCCACTAATAGAGGCAGGCAGAGTCAAACAGACCCAACCCTGACCCAACACCTGCAGCCAATTACCAATTCACAGGTATATAAAAGAAGACTGCTGAGTGGGAGAAGGTAGTTGCTCTTGGGAATGCAGGAAGGAGGCTGCAAAGCTGAGTCCGGCAGAGGAACCCTACCTAAGTACCAAGCAATCGGAGCGCGAGCTGGCCATGCTGGATGGTACCTAGAAGCCAGAGCAGGGAGAGCTGCTCGGAGCCAGATATGTCCAGGAAAGTGTTCATTCCTTGGGGCATTGACAAACATTTGCTCTGTGTTGCGTTCTTACTTTTGATATCATGAATTCCTCACAGATGCCAATTGATTGTACCGCCCCATAAACCCATCTTAGCCACTAGATGTGGTGCGTGAGAGAGTAAAAGGGACTTTAGTACTTAATGAGGCGGTAAAGGCTTGCATACGTGGTAGTCTGCAAATATTCTGGTTCTGTACCTTTAACCTTGATATTAAAAGGGTTCCATTTACCCTGAACATGCCAATACTAATGACCGTTGCTGTGAAAATCCCTTGAAATACACAGGCGCACGAAGCAATTTTGCTTTTAGAAATACTGTATTCGAATATTACAAGCGATGATCCCTCTTATTTTGCATTGACTGTTAATTTTAGTGACGTCCTTCAGATACACTGCCATTTTGTGGCGTTTGTATAGCTGGAGAATTACTTTAAAAGTAATTGTTCTGACCCCGCCTCAATTATTCTCATTCTTGTACAAAACAATGGCTCTGTGTGGGGATTGTTTGTTGTTTAAAAAAAAAAAAAAACTATTACACAAGCCACTCTTGGTTTAGCACTACCTAATCGCAGAAACTATTTCATAGGGATACAGATGGGAATGAGATGGAATATGAGGAGGGACACACTTGTGGGTTGCGTTTGCTTTTTTACCCACTCATTGACCACACTAATTCCAATGGCTACTCCCATCGACTCCCTGCCTGCTCCTTCCTGTCCAGAATACACAGCCTCTTGGGATCTGTTGGAGCTGGGTCATCAGACTGTATGCTTAATAGAGCCCACAGGTGTTATTTCTAAGCAGTTTTCTTTTTAAAGTTAATGGCTTGATTGTAGCTGGAAAGAAGCACCTGATGTAATAAAAATGTCTTAATCTAGTGTGCCTTCAACCACTTGACCTATAAAGCAGTATGTACATCCTTGCATTGAAGTCTTGTTAAACAAGCGTGTCAAATGTTTTGGTTTGTGCATAGGTATTGGCCATTTGCCAGGCACTGACAAACAACACCTACCCACATACTTGCACCATTTTCCCGCTCTTGCCTACTGATGACCAGGTAGAACCATTGTGGCCGTGTCTGGTTAATGCATACACACAAGCCAAACATTTTAGCTTTACAAATACCTGTTGTTTGTTGCTTTCTTTAACAGCTCCCCCAGCTATATAGAGCTGTATTTGTCCTCCCTTTAGGGGCCGTGTGGGTGAGGACTGAAATTTAAATGTACAAGAGAAAATCCCACAAAAACAGCTTCCTCTCTTTGAGGCTAGAAGGTGGTTTCTATCACTGACATATACACATAGACACTGTTCAACATAATTCAATAGTCAAACCCATGGTTATCAAAGCAAACATTCATATTTTAATATTTATACACATATAAAACATATTTCTAATGAAACACAATTCATCTAAAAAGACAGTAATGATTCACACAATCAAAGCACCATTTCATCTTTGGTATATATGCATCAAGACACAATTTTACAGAAACAATAAATTCAACACCCCTCATTTTTGTTTTATCAAACCAGCTCCTTTGTCCCTTTAAAAAGGAGCTGGTTTGAAGACACAAAAATGAAGGGTGTTGAATTTATTGTTTCTGTAAAATTGTGTCTTGATGCATATATACCAAAGATGAAATGGTGCTTTGGTTGTGTGAATCATTGCTGTCTTTTTAGATGAATTGTGTTTCATTAGAAGTATGTTTTATATGTGTATAAATATTAAAATATGAATGTTAGCTTTGATAACCATGGGTTTGACTATTGAATTACGTTGAACAGTGTCTGTGTATACGTCAAGGTGGGTGATAGAAACCACCTTCTAGCCTCAAAGGGGGGAAGCTGTTTTTGTGGGATTTTCTCTTGTACATTTAGCTTTAACAGGTCTTCAATCTTGATAGTAAAAACAACCACATAATATGTTAAGTAGAGAAAGAAGACAACCCCTTGCACTTCGCACTTTAACTGCAGCTCTACAACATGTTTGATGAACGATTATTCGTTTTTAATAATGCTTGAGTTAAGTCATAAAACTTAACTGGGCTTATTAAGTCCAGTTTTTCTTGTGCAAAAGAGCAGCCAGGCTCTACATGTTGTCAAGCTGCATTTACCAAGCGCAAAGTGCAAGGGGTTTTATTTTTTCTCTACTTAGTTTCGAGTGGTATACGGGTTACCACGTATCTCTCGCGCCTTGCTGCTGGTAAACTATAAACCTTAGAACCTAGCGCAATTGGACACAGTCTAGCCATGCCACACTATGTTAAGATTTGCATGTGGTCACGTCACCGGTAAATTGGTAAGTATGCAAAATATGCCTAAATTAACTACCATTGGTCATCTCAAGTCACCCTCAATATTTTCGCAAGTGCATAACTGAGCAAACAGATTCTTTTTTTTACATGTAGTTTGGCACTGCTGGACTCTGCACGTTCTGCTTTAAGGTTAATGAGCACATTTACTAACATTTAAAACTAGCCCTCACGGTCCCCTGCAATGTCTGTACTTGGGGAGAGTTGTTTGGTAGTGAAAGGATTAATTGCATGTAAGTGGCTGAATGGTCCTGTGACAAGCCCACAAGAGACTAGCGAGATGAGCCCGCTCCGCAATACTCTCCCTAGAGTGGGATCTCACCGGGAGAAACTTCCCCCCCCCCCCCCTTTGGAACAAGGACTTACGTTCCGGTGAGGGACTGACTCGCTCCAGCTAAACGCATCATGGCATACATGGGATGTGCTCAAATATCTGAAGACCTGAATTGTCAAAACTGGGAGATCATTCTCTGAGACGAGACGATCTTGCCCCTTTAAATCAGCACACCCTCCTTACTGGGCCGAGTAAGTCAGACAGCATACATAAAGCCAGGGAGGTGAGAGAAAACAGAGAGGTGAGTGAAGTCTGAAAGGGGTCTACTGGATTTCTCTCTGTCACTATCTTGCTGAGATAACCCCGAGTCTGGCTTTTGATTCATTTTGTATGTCCAACATTGTCACCATAATTAACTGCATGCATTATCTGCTACATCGCACCAAATTGTATGCCTTTCGATATAACTGGTTTGTACCACTAACCAGCAGTCCATCTGTCCCCTAGTGTATGCTGATTGTCATCTACTGTTCATACATTTGCACTGTTATATAATAAAAACAATTTCAAAATAAATCTGCTATGATTAGATGTTGTTTTATTGGTGGGTGGCACTAGAAGTGTACATGTAATTTTCAGGATATACTGATGACCTATTTTAAATTTGTTTTGAAGAAATCTAAATTGCTCCTCATATAATGCAAATGTTTTCTCCTCCATCAGTGAACGAACAGTACACCAGAATGTTTCACTAGTGTGCATAGATTTCTTTACAGCGTTCGTGCAGGTAGATGTCAAAGATTTATCAGGTGCCAGGCAGTAGAATAGAATGGTTACCTTTTTAATACTTAGAAACATAATTCAGTGCCGCATTTACAGTAAGCTATTCTGTTTAGTGTTGGTAAAGATTTCTCATTTAGCAACATTCCCTCTTGAGGAGAACCATCTCCGGTTCCGGAAGCACCTCAAGACCTTCCTCTTTTCTTCTGCCTTCGCTCCCCCTCTCCCTTGCTGATCTGTTCTCCCTTGGCACCGTGCACCTGGCCACCCTCTGTCTTTTGGGCCCAGGTACCTGCTCATCTTGCCACTCTCCCGCACTGCCTCCGGGCCACCCCTTGCACTGGGGTCTGTATCTGTACCCATACAGCCCCACCCCCCCCCTTTTCTTCCTGCACTTATCAGACCTACCCTGTTTGCTGCCTTAAACCTAGCACTTGCAAATTGCTGGCTGCATTACCACTGTTTGTTGCCTTTATTATTTATTTATTGTTATTTATCTCTTTCTCCTCTGCTTCGCGCTTTCCACCTCTTCCCCCCTTCCATGCACTTTTCCCCTCCCCTCTCTCCCATGCACTTGCGCGTTCTCAATGTCACTGGGCCTAGTAAGATCGCTGTTTTGTTCTCCCCTATTCCCCTCCCTTGCCTTGTCGCGCTCTGAAACACTTGTGTACGAGTGCGATAGAAATAAAACATCAATCAATCAATTGTTTCTATGGACCCTCAATCTTTTTTTTTTAAATTTTTTTTTAAAAACTTTTTTTAATTATATTTCAACCAACAAAACAATACAGACCAAATATACAGTACAAGATGCCACAATACAGTTTCGAATGTGTACATTATACAATTTGATCTCCGCTCCCCCCAACCCACCCCCCCCCTACAAGCACGTCAAGTCTGTTTACTCTGTGTTCACGCCGCGCAGTGGGGTTCGTTCTCCATTGGAATCTGCCAAATCTGGCATCGTTCCAAACAATTTCGCTATCAGTGATTTCCAAGCCAACAGGGTTCCCACCTCTTCACCCCCCTCCCATCATACTGGACTCCTGCCATACCATAGTCTCTGCTTCCGCCCACTTTTGCAATTCCTTCCACCATATCTCCACCTGTGGTTTATGACAAGCCTTCCACCCCATGGCAATCCTCCTCTTAGCCAGCACATATGCCAAGTCCTTCAATTTGTTAACATGCTTCAGTTTCTGCGATCTAGGGAACCCCCCCAATAGGCAGGCCCAGGCTGACTCTACAACCAGTGTGACTCCTTTATCTGCCAGTTTCGCCGCTATCTCGCTCCAGAAGCCCCAACCACCGGGCAGGACCAAAACATGTGTGTCATGTCAGCCTGTTCTTCATCACCCTTGGGACATGCTTGTCTGCCTGCATTTTTAAACCTTGATATCCTCAGAGGTGTCATGAACGCCCTATGCGTAATATATAATTGTATTTGTTTCAACCTAGCATTTCTCGACACCTTCTGATGATACCACAAAGCCCGTTCCCACATCCCATCTTCCATCGGGGCTCCCACCTCAGCTTCCCAATCTAATCGAAGTTGCGTTGGTTCTTTACCAATCCTAAGCATCAGCATGTCATACAATCTTGAAATTTCGTGCCCTCCCTCTGCTATGTCATAAATAACGTCTACAATACCATCCGGCTCTGCTTCGAGAATAGTTTCGGGCCAAGTCTTCTTAAGTTCCCGCGCCAATCTATGATATATAATATATTGACCTACGTGTAGACCTATTTCCTCACCCAACTCCTCAAAACTTATGATGGCTCCCTCCCGCCAAACATCTCCCACAGTTGCCAACCCCACTGATTCCCAGTGGTTTCTAATCATCCTCCGCAGTTGCACATACCCCTTAGCCAGTGCCACCAGCGGTATTTGCGGGGAGCACGGGGCCGGGATTTCCATCATCCTGCACTCGCGGCGCCAAATCCTCCACCCAAGCATCATTTTGGGGCGCCCCTGCATTTCTCTTTCAGATAACCAGATCACTTCCTTTAAGTAAAATGGGGCACAGTCTGCGCTAAACAATCTGGATTCAGGGGTACTTTCATCCAAGAGCCATTTAGCAACGTACTGCAGTTGGCCCGCTATATAGTAGGCCTCATAGTTGGGGAGCCGTATCCCCCCTTTTTCGTAAAAGTTTTGCAGTTTCCACAATGCCATCCTGCACCTAGTTCCTTGCCATAAAAAGTCCCTGCATATACTATTAAGCTTGGCAAAAAACTTCCCAGGTATGAGGTGTGGAATGTTTCCGAAATAATGCAGGAGTCTGGGCAAAACCACCATCTTAAGCATTGCACTACGCCCCATCATAGCTAGCGGCAGCTTCCCCCAAAATTGCATACTGTTCTCTAGTTTCCCCACGGCTACCACCGTGTTGTGCTTATGTTCTTGTTCAACTGTATGATATACATCTACCCCAAGGTACCGAAAGGTATCAACCGGCCAAGGGGCTTGCAATATCGGCAGCTGTTCTACGGGGAGTCCCTTATAGTTGCCCAATGGGAAAATCAGACTTCTGAGGATTCACAGCTATTCCAGACAGTCCCGCATACCGATCCACAACCTCCAAGATATACTGGAGATTCTCCTCCGGGTGCTTCAGATACAATAACATGTCGTCTGCATATAGAGAGATCAAGTGTCGCTCCCCACCCACTTCGATGCCTATGGTGTCATACTGCTGTCTGAGGTATATAGCCAAAGGCTCCAATGCCAATATGTATAACATGGGGGACCATGGGCATCCCTGCCTGGTACCTCTGCCTAACCGCCATCTCTCTGAAATAACAGCTCCCGTCTTAACTCTAGCGAGCGGCGCACTGTATAGCCTCTTTGCCCATCCTACATATCCGGGCCCCATCCCATATTCCACCAGAGTCGACAGCAGCCATGGCCATTTGACAGAATCGAAGGCCTTTACCGCATCCAAGGACACTACTGCCATATCACCCTCATTCCCCCCGGCCCATTCAATGACTCGGTGGAGTCGCCTGTGATTGTGAGTTATGTTCCTGTTTGGAACATAACCCGTCTGATCCGGGTGTATGAGTTTGTCTATGACTCTTCGCAGTCTGCTTGCCAAAACGGCTGTTAATATCTTGCTGTCTTCATTCAGCATTGATAGTGGTCTGTAGGAGCCACAGCTGTGCCCAGGCTTATTTGGTTTAGGGAGCGGAATTATAATTGCTTCCCTTAGCGACTCTGGCAGCTGTCCCATCTCAAACGCTTCATTTAGCATATTCAGCATCGGAGGGAGCACCTCTGCCATGTATGCTTTATAAAACTCGCTCGGAAACCCGTCCGCCCCTGGGGTTTTACTAGTAGGCAATTGTCTCACCACCGCTTCTAGCTCCTCTAACGTGATTGGTGCATCCAACTCTTCCCTCTCTTCAGCACTTATCCTGGGCAGGCCTATATCTTCGAGTGTTTCTTTTATCCTCTCTTGATTATCCTCCTCAACATCCCCATACAGTTCTCTGTAATACGTGGCAAATTCCTGATTAACTCCCTCCTGGGTGTCCGCTACGCTGCCGTCATCCCTTGTTATTGCCCTGATGGTGGGTCTGGGGCTTTCGCTCTTATATAACCACGCCAGAAGCCTTCCAGTCTTGTCCCCACCCGCGTGCTGCCTCTCTATGTATTTCTTATAATTCAGTTTACACAACCCTATCTCAATGCTCTCCGCACGTCTGTTGAAGCTGAAGTATCTGCTCCGCATTCGAACCAGTATCGCCATCCTCCCTTTGTGCTTTTTCCAACTCCCTCTCAGCCTCTTGTAAATTAGCCAGGATACCGCCTTGCAAGCTTTGGGACTTTGCTATGGCCACGCCTCTCAATACTACTTTAAAGGCCTCCCGCAACGTACACGCTGAATCTACACTACCCGTGTTCTCCTCAAAGTAATTTATGATCTCCTCCCTTACCTCTTCTTTGAACCCAGGATCTTTAAGTGCTTCCGCTCAGAGCCGCCACGTCGGGATCCTTGCTCTTGGAGGGCAGTATTGCCAGCTAACAATCAAGGGCGAGTGGTCCGACAGGACTCTCGCTTTATATTCCACCCACACCATTTCTGTTATTAGGCCTGACGTAACCAAGACATAGTCTTGTCTAGTGGACAGCTGTTGCGGGGCCGAGTAGTGCGAGTACTGTCTTCTTGCAGGGTGCTTCATTCTCCATACATCAATCAGGTCAAAATCATGAAGCACTCAGGGTTCTGAAATACATTGCTGTATTATGATTGGGAGCGTATGTATTAATTATACTTATCTCTCTGTTCTCTGCCAGGCCCCTGAGTATGACCATTCTCCCGTCCGCTTCAGCAGTTTCCTGTAACACATGAAAGGGGACATGCCGGGCCACCCAGATAAGGACCCCTCTGGCATAAACTGAGTATGTTGAACCCACCACCACTCCTTTCCATTTCTTCTTAATCATTCCCAGTCTCTCTTTTGTCAAATGGGCCTCTTGTAATAGCGCAATGTCTATCTTTTGTCTTCGCAAGTATAGCATGACCTTATTTCTCTTCAAATAACTGTTTAGACCCCTAACATTCCACATGATTATTTTAAGGTCCCCCATGGCTTATGATTTCCTCTCCCACCCCGACCGCGCAATCCACTACTCGTATCCGTTTTTGTCTATTTAGGCTCGTATCCCAGTTCAAACTTCCTTTAACTGCACACACCCCTCCCTTCCCCTTATCCCACCCAACCACACCCAACTCCCCACGCTTCCCACCCCTCATTCTCCCTCCCAACCCCCCCAACACCCTCCCCAACTGTTGCCCAGCTCCATCCCTGGATCTCGGGCTTCCCCGCATCTAGCACTTTTCTGGCTCCCGCCTGTACTCGATGCTCTGCGGGGTAAGGCCGCCCTACTGGCTAGCCTACTAGGACTAATATGGGGGGATAGGGTGCTCACGTCCTGCCGCTCGTGTTTGCTATAAACTCTACACACGTAACTGTACAAGTACCACATATATATGCAATTTGCTATATTCAAGTCCTTGTGTCCGCCCAAGTCCATGGGATCTACTTCAAGTGCCATCCGTACCCAGTGATACCCCTCAGCCATAGCCATCACCCACAGTTCTAATGGATACCCACTGCACATCATGTCACGCTACATGTAATGTCCCAGCCACTTATCGTCTTACTCTTGCGCTCGATCCGCCTCCTGTTCCGGACAACCCTGAAGGTCTAGCCAGGTCGTCGCTTCCTCGGGCGTGTGGAAAACAAACATCTTGTTCTTATGTATCACTTTTAGTTTCGCGGGATACAGCAGCATATATTTGATCCCCACCGCACGTAGCCTTCTTTTGATCGCCACATAGCTGTATCGCTGCCTTTGGACCAGCATTGTGTAATCTGGATATGCCGTGATGGTGCACAACGCCCTCTCAATGGTTCCTCCTTTGCGAAAGTATTCCAAAATCTTCTCACGATCCTTGTAGTTCAATATTTTCGCTATTATGGGCCGGGGGGGAGCCCCCGGTTGTGGCCTCTTCATGAGGGCTCTGTGCGCACGCTCCACCGCAAACCCCTGCAAGAGTTTTTCAGCACCTATTTCTTGTAAGAACAGATTCTCAATGTAGTCTGTCGGGTCTTGTCCTTCCTCTCCCTCCGGCAGTCCCACCACACGAATGTTGTTCCTCCTCGCTCTCCGTTCCGCCTCCTCCGCTCGAGTCTCCAGATTAGTTACCTGTTGTTTGAGTATGTGGATCTCCTTTACGTTGCTAGTGCTGGTGTCCGTGTTGATTTTCACCGCACTCTCCAAGCTGCTCGTTCTCTCTGCCATTCCCCTAACGTCTTGCCTCAGCAGGGTAACTTCTATGCCTACTGCGTCTATTTTGGCCTCCAGGGAAGTGCGCAGGTCCGACATCGCTGTCCCCCATGAGTCTCACAGCTCCGTTATGGCTGTTAGTATCTGATGTTTGTCAGTCGCTTCAGCGCTCTTCCCCCGGTGCTGCCAGGTCTTTGGACGTTGGAGATTGTTGTGTTTTGGCGAATGCTTCCATCGTGGATTGCTTATTCTTGCTTTTACTCACAGTCCCATGCCCCAACATCTTGCATGCTTCGTTATGCACCCGAGGTTGACTGGCCTCAGGTGCACGATCCTGCTGTTCTATGTAAGCTCGACACCAGTGCACCTCTCCGGGTATAGGCAGCCGTCCTAGAGGAGCCCTGGCGCTCGCCTATGTATGCTGCGCTCCAAGTTCAGAGTGGGCTGTGTCCTCCCACGTATCACACGTCCCACTGCGTCCTAGAGACCACGCAACCTTAGCGTAGTCTCCTAGCCTCCCGGGTTCTTACGTGCAACGCTTGGGAGCCTCCACCTCCACCTTAGCACCACTCACGGCTGTTATCCCCAGCTTTGGCCCAATGCTCCCACTTCTTTTCTTAGGACACCACTGTCCCTGTTTCCACAGCTTACTTTCTGGGGCCAGTGTACACTTTCAACTTCTCCTACAACAGTGGTTTTGCACCTGGCACCGGGATGCCAGGCTGCACAAGTGTTTGTCCTCTGGCAGCGCTTCTGCATGGAATTTGTGTCCTCTCTCTGCAGGCCCTAGACTCTTACAAGGCCTACAGCGTTACCTCAGTTCCTGAGCCCCTGTCACGAAGGGTAGGCTCTCCAGTGCGCTTCATGCGCTTAATAAACCCTGCGCTTCCCGTTGTGCTCCTTTCCCGCAGTGTCACAGCAGTACAGCGTACCGGTCCGTATTTTACTGAGCACTAAGGCAATGGGAGGGGTCAGTTCCTGGGCTGTATTGTGAAAGGGCAGGCTTTTCCGGTGCTTCTCATCCGTTCATTTCCCAGCATCTCATGTGGCACTTCTTCCCAGCAGCGCTCCGAGTCAATAGCCTGCCAATCCTTGCTTATCATGCACTCCAATAAAACGTGGAAATATTCAGTCAGCTCAAGTGGCAGCCTTGTCCAGTGGAATTCAACCACAGCACGCCGGTTCCGTGTGCTCTGCACTTATGCAAACAGTCTTCCACTGATAGCCCACTATTCCTGTAGTTTCTTATAACGTTCCTCATTTACAGCCTTTGTTGTGAGCGGCTGGGAACTGTGCGAGCCTCCGGCTCTTGTCTTCTTTGCAACACAGTTGCACTCGTTCGGTTCGCTCGTTTGGTCCGCTCGCGTCTGGGGGCTCCACTACGGTGTTGCTTAATGTAGCAGCTGGGATTTACACAGGCATTGCCCGTTTGTCCTCCGTGACATGAATACAGTTGCAAGCATCCAGCATACAGTTCGCTCGCGCCCGGGAGCGCCGCCCCGATATTGCTTTAAACAACAGTTGAAAGCAGCACAAGCATTCGGCGTTCGTCCTCCGTGACACGGATACAGTTGCAATTTTTCAAATCTTTCAGCTCGCTCGTGTCCGGGCGCGCCACGATATCGCTTTACATAAAAGCAAGGTTCAGGAGCATTCGATCCAGCGACTAGCTTCTATCGCGGTCCGTGTCTATCAGCTGCCTTCGATTCCCCTCGAGGTTGCAAGAACCGCTTCCTTTGTTGTACGCCATCTTGGCAGCAGTTCGTCCCCACGGCTGCCTCTTCAATGTTCCATTATCTCGTAATCCTCAGTTGCAATGTGCTCGCTTTCAAGGATACTTACAGAGCATGTGTTCCGACGTCCATATCTTCATTGACAGGACCCGCATAGCATTTTTCAAGTGTAATTTCAAGGATAAGTGCCGGATCAACAAGAGCTGGACACAGAGGCACGTCCTACTCTATGGCTAGTTAGCCACGCCCCCGACCCTCAATCGTTTTGCTTTGTTTTTGAACCTGTTAGTTTTTGAGGGGAAGTAAAGCCTTCAGCTACACTTCCCTGGCCGTTTGGCCGTTTGTTATGGGGAAACTGATCAGTCAGTACTGGGAAACTGTTTCCCTTTTATCTTTTACATGTTTTAAACTTTTTAACCCTGCACACAGCATCTTACAATGCACTGCAGGTATACTGTCGTTTCATCTACAGTTATTTTTACGACTGCCTTTTTTACAAGTTCCCTATTATGAAAAATGTCATTGAAATGTTGGAGCAGCGTGGGAAAGGGCAGATAAGGGGTTAAAAAATGACTGGCAATGAAATGACATAGAACTATTATGGGGATACTTTGGTATCACCCTAGCTTTTTACCCTTTGAATTTTTGGTTACATTTATATGTGCCTCAAGATAAGCTTGTGGCAGCAGATAGATTTACCATTTTTGCGTTATTTCTAGTGTGCACATTTGTGTTTATCGTCTGTGGCTACTGAACGTGGCTAGTGCCTTTTTAAAATGGCAGGGTCAAAAGATTTTTCTCTTGTTCTTTGGCCATATTGTATTTTGGACTTTATCCTGCCTTGCCATGTCAGGAAATCCCATATAAGGTCACACAGCTGCCTGTGTGTGTTGCCCAGGAAGTGGGTGGGACTGTCTGGTCCCACTCCACATCTGTGGTGCCAGAAAGTCTGGCTCTGGTGCATGAGTGAAACCCATATTGGTGCCTGATTGGACGCCTTCTGGCTGTTTAAATGGTGCAGATCCTTACCATTGGTGGGTCTGGACTTGCTTCCACACTGAATTTAGAATAAGAGGACTTTTGCAGTCATTTCTTCAGATCGCGTTGGAGCCAAGAATCCCTTGTAGAGAACAGCCGACTGAATATCTAAAGAAGAGGCCTGGCATCCCGTCTACTTTTGGCCCGGAGAAGCTGTGTTGGACTACCTGATCGCTGAAGATCCTGAACGGTGCTTCAGGTCCTAGACTAGTGGGACCAACTAGTCTCCATGCCTTCTCAGGGATCCAGCTGTCTGGGGCTTTCGGAAGTGTGCCTGGACAACCCACGTTGAACTGACCAGCTCTCTTGTGTGCTTCCTCACCAGAAGCGTTGCCGTTCTGCGGTTGCATCTGGAATTGCAGTGCTCGCCAGCTGTGGTACAAATCGCCTTCCCTATGAATGTCGGCATCCCAGCCTCAAGGAATCCTGCACTAGAGAATCTTCCTCAACCGCGACTTGAAGGATGCCTGCCGCCATTTTTGTGTGGTGGCCGTTGCTGGTACTCTTTTCTCACCCCCTGATCCCCCATCCAGTGAAGTGTCCTGAAGAGGGCTGCATCAGTGAATCTTGCATATCTTTATCCCCAGGGATTGCATCTTCAACTGGACCTGACCGGAGGAATCCTTGCACCAGCAGCTCCGAGGCACCTCTCACTGGAACCAACAGTGGGAAATTCAACCTCCAGCGACCCATCAAGTCATCTGGGAAAATGAGTCAGAGGGGGTATGAAAACGTAAAGCATTTGTCTCCCACTGTCCTCCATAGGATAATATTGGGAACCAGTCCCTTTTGTATCCTAACATTCCATTCCACTATCATTTGGTTGTCAAACTTGAGTAGTGTGGTAGGTCAGATGAAGGACACAGACTCTGATTAGACATTCTACTCATTGTATTAAAGAATATAGATACGGTCCATCTTTTCACTATACCATAAGACTTCCTAACCTAACAAAACTAACTACAGTGCTTGTCAGTTGTCAGTGAATGACTGAAAATGAACAACTGCCCACTGTTCAACTCCAACCTAGCTGACCCTACCACTACTCTTAACTTAAAGATGGGAGAAGGTGTCCCTTCTCCTGAGGTTTTTTGGCTTGTCTCTCGGCCCACTCTTCAGTAGACTATCTCTAGATCGTCTCTAGTAATGACTTTTGCTAGTTCAAACAGTTAATTTAATGTGTTCTTGATTTTGGGTTTATTCTCCTGCGTGTCCATATGATTGCTCTTCTCTTTCCCTGGGTTGTTTTTCCAATAATTAGTTCCCCCCCCTCTGGATATTTCTGAATAGTTTATTTTCCTTGATCCTTTCATCCTCGGCTTCTTGAGATATTGTCACAAAGATTGAATCCTTGTTAAATGCCTCTGTCCGTCGGACCTTCTTGATCTGCTTTACAATCAATTGGATCATTTTCAATACTTTTGTCTTGCAGGTTTCTTTTAACTACTTATATTTTCTCTCTCTCTCTACACAGATGTTCTCTCTCTCTAGACAGATTAATATGTGCTTTCCAGGACTGTGTCCTCTCCTAGGACTGTGACAAGTAAGAGCTTTATTATAATAATTTGCAGTCCCCCTTAAGTTTTCTTTCTCATGATAATTACAAGGGTGAACATTAAAAAAATTATTCTCATTCGCTCTTATGACTCTGTTCTCGTAACCGTGACGAGTATGAGCCTTCCAGTAATGATTCTCAATCACTTGTGTCTTCACTCTCTATACTGTGAAGAGTGTGAGTATTCTGGTAATGATTTCCATTCACTCTTATTATAGCTTTACTCTTGTGACTGTGATGAGGAGCAGTCCAATACTGATTTTTCATCCACTTGTATTATGTCTTTACTCTTTAGACTGTGTTGAGTATGAGTAGTTCAGTAATGATCCAGACTCCCTTCCCCGGGTCTCCCGTTAGCCCCTTTACCTTCCGCGTTGAGGGTTAACGTCACTGGGTTCTTCACGGGATCAGGACAGGTTTCATTTTCTCTCTTCCAGGCGTCCATGGGCCAGTTTCTCTTTCCGTGTTTTTTTTTCTGGTTGGCGTTCTGTTATCTTGTGTTTCTTCTCGCCTCGGGGTGGCTGTATGCGAATGGTGTTTCGTAGTTAATTGGACTGCTGGTCCACCATGAACCTCCCATGGTCATGCCACTACTGTGCCTCCCCTTCTCATCTCCTTGTGATGCTGTGCCACTGCTTCCTTCCGAGCTGCATTTCTTGCTTTCGCCCGCAGCACGCCCGACAGGTCAGGGCTCTGTATGACTGCAGAACGCTGCACGTCTTGCCTCAGCTCCTCGTAGTCAGCGTTAGTCTTCTTTGAATCTCGTGGGCTGTTTTTTCACTTCCCCAGACTCCTCCCCTTTCTGGGATGACCTAGCTCGAGGGCTTCTCCTGCATATGAAGCCATTCCTTCTAATCTTCCTCCATTTGGTTCTCTTTGCCACTACAGGGCCTCTTGTTCATCCCATTAGAATGGGAATTTAAATTGATCTTTTCTATGTCAGGTTGCAGTAACCCATTTTAACTTGTTCTTCAAAGGTGTTGTCTCCCTGAAGATACACAGGTGTTATCTAGAACGGTTCTCTGGGGAGTTCCTCCTGAGAATAGGAGTCCTTGTCCTCAAAGGGGAGTCTCTTCCGGTGAGGTCCCGCTTGCCTCTGCCCCTTGGGAGTGTATTGCAGAGTGGGCTCACCTCCCTAGGCTTACAGGAGGGTCTCTCCCTTGGGAGAAGGGACACATTTTCACAATTCATCACAGTAGTATTGTCTGAAAGAAGAACACAATTTACTTGCATAGTATCATTGTTAAATATCTTACTTGAATCCATCACCAATATAAGTAACTTAACTGTTACAGATACATTCTGGGGGGAAGCATTGTAGCACCAGTGACATTTGGGCGCTTAACCGCATTCTTCTTAGGGATTGGACTGCTGAAGTTAAGGAAATTCACTTGGGACATGGTTCCATCTTTATTGGATTAATTCACTGACCTCTGAAATTGATAGTCATTTAAATGATTTTTAAGAAGCTATGGTGAGTGTATACATGTTTATGTTTGAGTATTGTTCGAAAATATCACCTGCTCATTTGATTTTTTTATTTTTTTATTTTTATTCTAAATCTTTTTTATTGTGTGTTTAAGGCACAGAATCATTATTTGTATTTTTATACATTCCGGTCTAAGTGAAATTGTTTGCTTCACTGAGTGGCCTCTTTGTGGATGCCTGACCCCGCTCACTCGCACTCCCCCCAGAGTAGCCTTGAATGTTCTCCATCTTTACCTTGATTGGGTTTTGGCTAACCTCTGAGTTCTCTGTTCCCTATTACTAGGATGGCCTCCTAAAGATCTGCCCACCAGACCAGATTCTAGAAATCCATCTTAACCGGTAGTCGCCTATAAGGGTGTACAGAAATATAATTTTAATTTCTTTGATTGCTGTTCTGTGGGTTGCCTTCAGAAAAGCAGGAACCAACCATACAAAGTTTGCAATTTTAAAAAAGAAATGTCCTTTATAATACTATTTTTTTTCTTTTAATTCAAGGAATAGCAAACCTTCTTATTAACGTTTAGCTATAAACTGTATTGATGGCCTATGGCGATTCAGACCTGCCTGAAACCTTTCTGCTTTGGAGGACTTAATGTTAGCTATTTTGAACCATATTCAATAGAGCCTTCACATGTCTGATTGCCAGCAGTGCTAATGTGTTTTTAAAAAAATGCACAAAAGTCTAGTTCTGATATGCAGCAGGGATGGTGATAACACGATTGAAGTAGGTCATGGTTGGGCCTCCGTCATTGCAAATACCTTGGCACAGACGGGTGTAAATATGCACAGTTTCTTCAGCAGAAAGGGCTCTTTTGTCCTCAAGCAGGCAGGAATCCGAGGAATGAAGCGGACTGAAATACATTCTATGGGTATTAATAGATCACATTGATCATCATTGCTTAATTTAGTACAAGAGTTTAGGACCTGAGAAATGTGTTCCATGATTGCAAGTGCCAACTGCTAACCCAAATGTAGTGAAAAAACACATTTTGTGCTGGGTCCATTTCACAAATATAAAGATACCATGGACACACGCATTTTGGCCCTTTTGCAAAATGGCTTGCGTTTGGTGGTGCCAGGGTTGTGCATAGCACATGTCCGATGGCATCCCCTTATTCAGAAAGGCATTCCCTTCCTCTTGCAGCATCTCGTGCATCTAACATGCCCTGTGACCAAGCAGGGGAAGAGCATAATGCACAAGCGGGGGAAGAGCATAATGCACAAGCGGGGGAAGAGCATAATGCACAAGCGGGGGAAGAGCATAATGCACAAGCGGGGGAAGAGCATAATGCACAAGCGGGGGAAGAGCATAATGCACAAGCGGGGGAAGAGCATAATGCACAAGCAGAGATGAGTCTCTTTAGACTCCCTCCCTGTCCTGCCCAGAGTAGAAAGGCTTGGCAGTGTTCAAATGTACACCAGGTTGGCAAAAGGGGGAAAAAACGAGGTTCCGCGCAATGACCTGTTGGATTAGGTGTGGTGAGAGGTGCTGTAGGTGGATGCGGGGGGCGGGATTTGCCAAATCTACCGCCAGGTAAGTAAACAAAAATCAAATTTTGCAAGCACACTGCGCAACAACATTTGATTAAAGCCAAAATGGTATACTAATTTTTAATGAAAGCTAGAGTAGCCTGACACGTGTTTCGGGCACTTGCCCTTCCACTGAGGCTACAAGGTTTTTTGTACATGCAAAGTAATGTAGTACAAGACATTTGAAAATGTACATATATAAACCCAAGGTACCAGGGCAACCAAGGAGAAAGGGGCCACAAAACAATTAGTTTAGTCATTCATGGCACGATATTGTACATTTCAATTCATGATGACAAAGCAGAAAATTATTAAAAGCAATTCGAAATAAACAAGACATCCATATATCTCATAATTGCAAAGAAGTCCATACCAATTGTGTATATGGAATTCATCAGGTCAATTCGGGAGAGAAGAGCATAAAATAAACAAAATTTGTTAGCTAGGGGTTCTTAGTCGGCCATACAAGTTGTAGGGGCTAGAATTAAATTGAAACCATTACTACTTCTTTGTGCTCACTTGGGGCCCACACCCTTCTCCAGCACGGTGTCTCCAGTCTGGCCTCCATAATTGGGAGTCTCCTTCGCTTCTGAAACCCTCGTCTTACCTTCTGCCTCGGCCGTGGGTTCCCACAAGATCATGGCTTTGCAATCACAGCAATTGTGGTCACATGGGGAAAACCTCACTTCTAGCACGCCTTGCTCTGCGAAGCCTCTGCAATACAGGTTCTGAGAACACCAGACCCTCTCGGAACTTGCAGGTGAAATCGGCTGTTTCCACGTTCCGGCGTCCCTTCTGTGCTCCCACTTCCTCGTGAATTGTGCACCTTGTGCACTACTACCACTACCACCCTTCCTGCTCCTTCCTCTTTTCCTCTCCTGCTGCAGCCTTTTATGCCCCACAGGTTTGACAGGTGGCTTCAGGTGTGAGCCATTAGCCTCAATTGACTGACTTCTGGAATGGCTATAAGTCTTAATTGCATGACTGCTACATCTACACACACCTTCAGCCCTCTTCTTAGTCTCAGTCCCGCTAGGATTCTGGGACATGTAGTTTGTCTTATCAAAGTTAGGTCTTTCTACTTCTTGATTACTTTTAAGGGTAGATTTAATTCCCTTAGTAATTTTAACAAAGGGGCTGTGGGTTTTAACTTGTTTACAGAAAGATGGTTCAGAGAAGACACATTTTTTGTAGTGTACCCTTGTAATTGAGGAGGGTATTTAATTTTAGATACCAAAAAGAGTGTTTCTTTTGGTATAGTACACTTTGTTGTTCCAACCTTAGTGTTCACCGTGTAATATGAGGTTGAGAGACATTGTAATGACAGTAAGCCATAACACTTTTTTGGCAGTGTTTAGGGTCTGCCTATCTGTAGAAAAATACTGTCTTGTCCGACGGAATCTCCTCACTTCCCTGGGCCCAGTCCCCACCCAGGAGATCCTCATGTAGTACCACCGCCCCCAAGTTTGGAAGCGCCAACTTGGAGGAGACTTTAGGCAGGGCTTCAGTGAGAGAGGCGTAAGATTCATCACACTGAAAACATAGAAACGCGCTGGTTGGCCACAGCCCTATCGTTAATTTTTGGACCACCAAGGTCATTCTGATCTGATAGGTTTGTGCTTATATTCAACAAGATTACTATCGAATATATCTGGGGATCCCAACGTAGTGAACACATGCTTGCGTCCTGTTTCTAGTTTTGGCACAGCCATGACCTCCGCTGGGAGTGATTGTGCTATGTGATTGACCTCCGACCTAGTTACGCTTTCACTTCTTATATTCTCAGGAAGTCCTTGGGATCAAGACTGACCAGGTTCCCTGCTTGACCTTCGGTATTGACAGCATGACGTTTAAGAGGGCAGGGAGCCACCGCAAGTTGGTGATTGCTGAAACCGTACGAGGTAAACTCAGGGTTTCCCAAACTACCCTTGCTGATCCCTAGCAGGGTGGTCAACGGACCAGTCTCGTTGAACCTCGCCCACATTCCATTGATGTCCATAGCCGATGGCTCCAGCCTCAGACCTTTCAGCTCTGTTGATGTCTATGGAAGAAAGCTAATCATTGCAATCAAGTAGAAAAATAATATTGGATGGCGATTTAATACATTTTCTTTCTTCTAATGGAGTTGGTGCCAGAGAAAACTAAAATTCAAAGTGAAGTTCTGGTCACTGCTTAATTCTTCAGCAGCGATGTCTGGAATCCTGCAAACAAAGTAAACCGAACGGTGTGGCCCATGGGACGGACACTTATACAATGTATACACAGATGACCGAGAAAGCTCTCCGCTGGGTTCGCAGGAGCTGCGCTAGTAAGTTGCAGTCCTCTTACTTATTCCCCATGTCAAACCTATGTCGTAGTAGTTAGACAGCAGCAATTCTCCAGCAATGGATGTTTTTTGATACAGGACCGTTTCACTGACTCGCATGTAGCTTTTGCATCTGGTTTTAGATATGTGGAGGGAACAGGGGGCTGGGGTGGGGGTTGGAGGGAGGAAGGAGAACTCACTGAAAATACCAAAGGAAGTGCAGATCGGATAGGTTCCAAAAAGGTAATTGCGATACCTAACCTACATACTGTACCAAGTGAAGTGTGTGTGTGTGTGGTGGGTGGAGGGGGGTGATAAATGCAGAAAGATAGTATAAAACCGACTCTCCTCCACCTCCCAAGGAACAATCAAGGAATGGCGGCAGCCCATAGAGTCCAACATATCCGAGTACCAGATATAACCTATATGCATTTCAAGAGGCCGTGGTAGTAACATAAATGTTGTGTGTGAGATGGCATAAAGAAAAATATAAGGGTTTGCATAAAAGTGTAAGCATACACTCGGATGCCTCTAGTAGATAAGAAGCAGCCAAACAGACCTAAAGCTCTGAGGGCAGTTGTGCAGGTGTAATATTTGTGTGTTTTGATGAAATTGGTAAGATTTGCAACAACGAAAATAAAACTGTTAATACAACATGTCAGTATAGTACGTGTGCATATGATAGAACGTAAATTTAGCTTTTTAAGGACATACAATTTTATAGCAGCTGCGGGTGACCCTCCCCTTCTGTTGCACAGCTGTTGCAAATAAGATACATTTGTTGGCATCTCGGCCAATAAAACATGAATATGCCCGCTTCACGTCCATCACGTCAGTTTGAGTGAGCATACTCTGGCACTCTCCTGCTAATTGTTTGCACCTCCTGCCATTTGCTCTCTTGCCAGGGAATCCGTCGCCTGTTCAGTGTTCTATCCTGGTTGTCCCCCAAGGCCTCAGCAGCTGCGGCAACCCTTGATGCGCAGAAGGCATACGACATGGTATTGTGGTGGTATCTATATCTTAAATAACTGTGGGCTTGGAAACCAGATGATAAACTTTAGCACACTTCTTTTCACTCGCCTGGTCGCCAGAGTCCTAAACACACGCCTATCTGAACCTCTTATACTAGAAAGGGGTCCTCGCCAAGACTGCCCTGTATTGCCCATCCTGTTCGCGCTGGTGAATGAGCCAATGGCACACCTAATTGGGGAACATCACGTGGTTCGGTGCTCCACCTAATGGGACCCCCTGAGATCATCGCTACACAAACTGTGTTGTATGTAAGAGACCCATATATAAACCTTGACCCAATAATGAGAGATCCCACAATTCAGAGAGTTCTCACGCTTTACAGGAAATTACACCAAATCCGAATATTCCCCTTAACTGACAACACGACGAGGC
Organism: Ambystoma mexicanum; assembly: GCF_040938575.1. Classification (NCBI taxonomy): domain Eukaryota; kingdom Metazoa; phylum Chordata; class Amphibia; order Caudata; family Ambystomatidae; genus Ambystoma; species Ambystoma mexicanum. The sequence goes on along the minus strand of NC_090936.1, from coordinate 18,968,024 downwards.
CGCAGGAAATATACCCCTTGAAATGGGGGCCTGACAAGGTTACATACTTGGGTGTACTGATATCCAGGGACAAAGGTTTTCTCGTTTCAGACAACTACACTGGAGACGCATGTGACAGAAAAATTGCATAAATGGGCACTTTCATTGGCAGGCAGGCTAGCTGTGGTCAAAATGATTCTCCTTCCCGAATTACTTAATCTATTCACGAATGTACCTCTATGGCCAGGCAGGGATTATTTCACTAGGCTGCATGGGTACCTCTCAATTCCTTTGGCATGCAGGGGCTGTTTAGGAAAAAATGGGAAGAAATGGCATTATCATATGACTGGCAAGGGTTCTCTGTCCCACATTTTAGAATTTTACTGGCTGGCTGCCCAGGTGCAGTTTGTGTCTTCTTGGTATTGCAGTGAAATCGCCCCATCTCACGTTAAACTATAATGTCTAGCGGCTGATAAAACGGACATGAAAACGTGAATACTAGACACCACATACAAAGAGGACTGTCCGTATGATCCTGTGCAAGCCACAATCTGGGTATAAAGAGGTAGAAAAGTGGGGATACAGACATCTAATGTGAGAGGGCAGTGGGCAAAAGAAATGTAGATCAAAATTTCTGATGAGCTATGGGGTAATATGTGCTCCCTGACTAGGTTTGTGTCGATTAACACAAGATTCAAAATGATTCCGTTCAAGATATTGAACAGACTGCATTATACACCTAGGAAAATTCATGAAATATACTTGGGCAATTATGGTAGCTGTCCAAGATGTAAATGTGACCGTGCTGATTACTGGCATATGTATTAGAACTGCGGTAAATTACAGGATTTCTGGGGCCAAGTGTTTGATACGCTGTGCATAGTAGTGAAGCGCCCAATGGCTCCGTCTCCTATGTGTGCACTGTTTTGGATCTGTAGGGGGGACTCGGAAAGGAGGCTTAGATCCTTCCCAAACATAGGATGTGTAATTGCCAAGTGCTGTATACTGCAAAACTGGAAGGACTCTTGCCCCCCACCACAGGGGAAGGACTGGTTGAAAGACTTTACATGGGAGGAGAATTGTGAGGAATTGTTTATAGGAACACTGCCAGGGTCGTTCAAGCCTAGAGGCATAAAGTGCGAATATTGGGTGTACCTAGATCACAGTGTGATGTAATTGTAGTACCTCCCTAAAATGGTGCCTTGCCTCAGTTCAAAGGAGTTGTTGGTTGTAATGAACCAGGGATTGATTCTGATATGTATTGACACGACCTGTGCTAGCTCACATAATACTGTATCATTGTTTGCCTGATTGCCAAGCATAAATAAAGTTTAAAAAAAATTAAACAAAATAATTTAATCACTCACCATAATATCCAGATTCGTTTTTAAATCTGATATTCATGGAAGGCGTGTAACGTATGGAGCAAGGGCAGGAACGAGGTGGCGGCATTAATTAAAAAGAGGAAGATGTGATCTGCATACACAACAAATCTATGGTGGGTTCCCACATATGTGATCCCATAGATTGAATCTGAATTTGCCGCCATGGTGGAAAGTAGGGGTTAAATGGGGCATCCTTTCCTGGTGCCTCTTGTTAAGGAAGCTGTTCCGACCCTCGCCAGCAGGTCACAATACACAGCAAAGGCCACCTTGATAAATCCCTCTGCAAGTCCACAACTATATATCAATGCTCTTCGAAAGGGCCATTTGATGCGGTAGAAGGCCTTTTCAGTGTCTAAAGTTGGGATTACCACCAGAGACCTAGTAGTGCAAGCCTAATCAATTAAATCCACCACCTTCCTCATGTTGTCAGGAGGCCGACTCCCCAAGATGCAGTCCAATTTATTCCAAACCCACAATATTTGGGATAATCTTGTCCAATAGACTAGCTAGAATTTTAGCATACATTTTCTGTCAATATTAATGACCATGTTATTAGGAGAAGAGAGTAGGATCACACCCTCGTTTATGGATCTGAGAGTTTGTAGCTTTGCACATTCTTTACTTGTACTTAAAATATTTGTAATGCGTGGCCATGAACCTGTGGGCTTCAGGGGGCAACAGACAATTCTACCAGAAGAGCCCCCCCCAGGAACCACAGATGACAGAATAGATCAAATGGGGGCTCCAGCAGTTTTGTATTGGAAGCTTTACAGAAAAGCGGGGTAAACCCACCCAGTCCTGAAACCTTTGTAGGCTTCAACCTCGAGATGGCATGTAAACCTGGTCCTTCTTTGTAGTTGCAGAAAGGCTGCTTCCTTGCTCTTCAGAAATATGAGCGAGGGGAGGTCATGCGTCTAAATATCGGTCAATGCTGAGTCTTCCGAGGAATGGAGGTTCTGAGAATAGCGTCTGAACTCCTCCATTTTGGAGGATTTCTACGACCTAGTCATGCCACCCACATTCTCCATTGTTTGTTCAGCCCTTAATCTGGTCTTTAAATTCCAAGCTGAAATTTTCCCTGCCTTGTCCACAAATTTGTAATATTTCTGTTTGGTCCTTAAGGAACAGAATTCGGCTCTGTTCTCTTGTGAGAGATTATCTGCATCTGTTTGCTGGGGAGTTTGTGCAGTGTTTAAGTGAACCAGTGATTCTGTACGCTTAGTCAGGAAGACCACTCTATGCTTTAAAACATGGAATTAACCTACGCCAATCATTGGTCCATGCAGTCGGAGGGGAAAAACAAGAAAACACTGATATTTGCACTATGTTGGGTCTGCCTGCTATTAAGGGGCTTTTCAGATGTGGGAGTTGCTCAATTTGTCGACTTCCTGTACAAACTACAATATTTGAGGCAGCAGGCAGAAAATGGGCATTGCAATACTTTCCAATTGTAAGTCCTTCCATGTGGTCTACGTAATCATTTGCAGTTGTGAAAAATATTATGTTGGCAAAACTGTATGCCCAGTACATCAGCGCATAAAATGAACATAAGTGACAATTTCGCAATATGGTGGAGATGGCTCAAATGGTGACTAATCGGCTCTGCAACGCCCTTGGCATCACAGGTATGGCACTTGACTGGTTGACCTTATTCCTTTCGGTCTTTTCCAGGTTCAACTGGGCCTTTTTTTTTCTCCCCCATCACATTCTTCACCTGGGGCATCCTTCGAGACTCTATCCTCTCGCTGTTGCTCTTCAACATCTACCTCGACCCTCTGGCCCATCTGATCTCCTCCTTCTCTCCTGACATCTAGTGTTATGCAGACGACGCACAGCTCTCCAAGTTTCCCTCTTCTGCCTCCTCTCTCATCCCGGACTGTCTTTTATTCAGGCATGGTGTGATGCCAATGATCTCTGCCTTAATGCTCCCTCCTACACTCTGCCCAACCTCCTTGGCCCCCCGCCCAACCCTCTTGTGAGGCAAAAATCCTTGGTGTCATCTTTGACGCCTCTCTCTCCTTCTCTCCTCACATTTTGGACCGTGCCAAGAAGGCCCACTATCACCTGCACCTCCTCAGAGGCATTCTCCCTTTCCTCCCTCCCCCCCCCCACCAGAAACTCGATGTCTCCATAGCTCTGGTCCTCTCTAGGCTGGACACAATAGATCTAGGAAAATGGCAAATGCGCCACACTTAAATGAAACCCGAAGATAGCCAATGTGTGAGGATTTTGAGGGGAGCCAATGTGTTGTATTGTTTATTAATAACTCTCTAAATTCCAGACAGTCCGCATATCCACCACCCATTACATAACTAACTTGACACAAACCTTCGACACGCCGAAACTACAATCGCTCTTCCCTCTCCCATCTGTCCACAACACCCAACACCCACACTGTATAGAACATACAAACACCAAACTCCTACTGGCACAAAGTGACCGTCCCTTCCGAACTGAAACTAGCAACAGCACATCAAAGCTATCCCTCTCTTCTCAACTAACCTTCCCAATCCCCTTCCTTTTCAGAGGCCCTGGGGACCATGCTAAATGGCATTGGTGCGCTGTTCAAGTCCCAATAGCATAACAACGCTGTACTTTTTCGCACCACCACTGAATAGCTTTTTTCCTCTTTCCTTCTTCACAATGCCTTTCTCGCATCTACAGACTCGGCCCCCGGTGTCTTGAATGAGACGTTCTCTGCCTCATTTAAAGTCGCAGGCTGCGCAACTTGCCTTTGGTCCACCTCCACAAGGTGTAATGATGTCTGGGGGTTTCCTCTACGCACCAGGCACTCTTCCTTCACTCCTACGTGTACCAATTAAATGTATGTATCTTGTTAAAGAGACATCTTTCTTTTCTTTTACAAATGGATTTCTTTTTGTATTGCCTTCAGCCAACAATAATAATGCCACATTATTCGTTCCAACAGGTAGTCCCGTGTATGCGGGTATGGTGGATGGTCCAGGGAGCTCCATACAGGAATGGGAGTCCTTGTCCCCAAAGGGGGTAGTCTCTCCTGGTGTGGTCCCACTTACCCCCTCCCCTAGGGGGAGGCTCTTGAGCGCTCTCCCCTCCCTAGCCTCACAGGAGGGGGGAGGCTCCCTTTTGGGGACAACAGACTAGTAACACACAAATATACTTCAATACTGTATACTCTTAAGAGGTAGGTAAAAGGCAGTATGTAATGCTGACTCAACCCTAGGCGAGTTGAAACCTAGATATCCACACTGTAACAGCCTATCGAGTCGTCTTACCAACTGACACCTTTGGAATCTGGGCTCCAGAATGTCCAGCACAATTTTATAGTACATATCTGCATTAGAACTCCATATATTTCCCCCTTCCATTCACCAAATGGGGTCCTCTTATCCTCCCCACCCCCAACTCTGAAAGCCTCAACTATACCGGAGACAAGGCAATGTTTGGTTGCATTAACAATATCACTCTAAATATTTTGGCCTCCTAATTTCTCTAGTTGCCCTCTGTGGATTCATGCCTGGGAATCTACACAGGGGTTCATGGAGGCAAAACATTTCCTTTGTCCTTGAGTAACTCCTCTCCGATGCCAGACCACTTTAAGCTTAGGAATACCCTGTTCAAATGCCAGAATTTCCCATCTGCCATCTTCACGAAATTGCGACACTCCTTAACCCACCAACTACATGCTCTCACACTGACCTCTTTTACCTGCACCTCCTTGTTTTAGAATTGCATTCATAGTATTTTTCTCTGTATTAGCTCCTGATCCACCGCCTTGGTTCTCTTTAGTTGCACATGGCACCGTTTAGTAGTGGGTACTCTGCCGTAGAGGGAACTCCGATTTAGGCATGTAGTGGCGTATAATGTGAATCTGTGGTAGTCTCTTTCACGGTATCAGTTAATGCAGGTTACCAGAGCCCACAAATAACATTTTAAAATCACTGGCCTTTGCCTTAAAACACATCCTTTTTCTTCATGCATATCTTGTATGCACTCAAACCTACAGATTCCACTCTAATGTGGCAACATCTCTTGTTCTTGCCTGCCTACCTGCCTAAAATGGCATTAGCAGCAATGTTTTGTCTACCTCATACCTTGCCCCACATGCAGCTTTCAAATTCCTTGTGTCACATGTCCCACTTCACTACCGGTTTACTGAGTGGCAGCAGAAATTGAAGGGGTGGGGGAACAGTTGCATTTTTGATGTTCGTCTTTCCACCATGATTTGCATTTTTCAATTGCTGGCTCCCAAGGCACAATTTGTTTACAGGTCCCCTCTAACGCTGCCTGGACCAACACGCTGACCGGCGGCAGTAGCTGATGCACAATTCTGCACCTGAGTAATCCCCAGTGCCCAGTCTGACACTCTAGCTCTGCACACCACTCCTTAACCGGTCACACTTGTCTAGAGAGCCGGAGTTGCCCATCATCTCTGGCTGCTCTGATCTTTTGAGTCCTTCACCTCCTTGGGCTCAAAGGTGGCTCCTCTTATTCCGGGGAAACGTGCAGGGTAGGGTTGCGTACCTTCTATACTAATGCCATTTGCCTGGCCCCTGCAGGATGACAAGTCTCCTTGGATCATGGTCAGGAGCACCATTGGCACTACACCTTTGTGCTCTGCTTTGATTTATTGGTCCTCATTGTACGCTCTCTTCCATTGATATACTTATTCATTTCGTTCCTATTTTTATTTTCTTCCCTCTCCTTCAATATTGTCACCATGAATTATTGCAGGGGTAGGGTTACTCTTAATCTTATAGCCACAGCCTGCTTAGACTGCTTCCTCCTTTCCGTTTATGACCAGGAGTGTGCTCCAATTTCACTGCATTGCAGAGGCTACTGCATTGCGTCTATGGTTGCTTAGTGACGTGCGCACAAAGGCAGAAAAGTTGCCTAGATATGATGGGCACGCTCTAGAAGGGACTGGTTGAACACTGCCGGCCTCGACGGTCCTCCATGCCAATTTGAGTCCATAGGCTAACTGGTGTCTCAGATTTCCTGGGCTCATACCAGCAATCTTCTCGCTACTTAATGCTTGCACTGGGGGTCCCAATGGTCTTCCTCCATGAAAGGGTCATTCTAGCATTCTGCTCTCACTGCTGGCCTGGCTAAGCTGCAGCGTCACCTTTCTCCAGGTTTTCCTTCTTTGGGGGTGCTATCCTCTTCAGAACTCTGCACCAATTGTCCACTGATTCACCTGGGCTATAGCCCATATGTCAACAAAAATATTCTAGACAGCCCGTTAGGCAAAGTTTGTATGCAGTACCCTGTGGGAACACTACACACAACTATGACTACAGGTGTAAGCAAACCAACCTTTGGTATAAGTCTGTACTACACAGTTTTGGTAGCGTGTGGAGCAGCCAGGCTTATCTCAAGACAGGAATTGTGAGCTGTAGTGGAGTTACACAAAGATTCACAGTTTCAGGTATTCAAATAAACTCTTACCCTCAAGGTTTCTTGCATAAACAATAATTTATCAGTCAGTTATAAAGCCTTCAGAAGGGAGCAATAGACTAGTAACACACAAATATACTTCAATACTGTATACTCTTAAAAGAGGTAGGTAAAAGGCAAAAGTAATTAGAATACAAGAAATACAAATAATCTTACACAGTGCAAATATTTTGAGTTCACAAGAAGAGTCAATTCAATAGGCTAGGCCAAAGTCAATGGGCTAAAGTCTTGGATAGGATAAAGTGGTTCTGGTAAGTAAATGGAATAGAAAAGTCTTGGCACAACTTCTCAGAAGTAGTTTGTAAAAAGAAGAATCATATATTGTGTCCTAAGCTGATTGTGCCTGTGAGTTGCAAAAGTTTCAAGCACTTTCACCGTGAGAGGTAAGTTCTCGAAGTCTTGTTTTACAGTACCTTACAATGAAGAAAAAGATGCAGCTGATGACTTCTGTTCCTGGCAGTTCCTGGGCCTCAGTCGTGGGGACAAGAAGGACGACGTCGGGGGGACTCCTGCATTGGCACTGGTCAAAAGCTCGCAACGGGCAAACTTCAATTTCAGTGGCTGTTACACGTTTCAGCTATGGCACTGGTAACAACGCTGGTCCTGGCTTTCAAGGGGGACTGTCCTTGCTTCTGAAGTCCCACACACAGCTGGGGTGGGGGGGTCAGGCTCGGTCGGACCGACGTTGTGGGAGTCCGGAGGATCTTCCAAACGTTTTCGGCCAGTTTACATGTAACGCACACAATCTGGTGTCCTCCTCCCTGGCTCTGTGGTTTCCTGCAGCACTCCGAGGAAATGCAACAGCTCCGAGATGGGTGTCCAGGTTACTTAGTTACTTACTTGGGAGTTGATTGGTCCTACCAACTCAAAGGGAGAAGTCGTCCTTTGCAGGGCTTCTCTGTCAATGCAAACTTGGCGATTTGGACCTGCAGCAGGGCTTCACCGGGCAAACCAACGATCCAGGAGCTGTCCTCTTCAAGCTCTTCTTCGGTTCCTTGACTCGCCTTTTATCCGGTTTTCTCCCATTCATTCCAGCCTAGCTGCCACTCACCCAGCAGGGTGGCTGTCCTTGCCGGACAGTCGGAGACAGCCAGCCAATCACCACAGAGTGCATTTGGGTCTCCTAGGAGACAAAGCACAGGAAGTTTTGGGCACCTCCCACACTTCCTTCCTACCCCAGACACTCTGGAGCCAGAGGCGGGTTTCACTTCTGAAGCCCGCCAAAGGCGAATCAACAAAGAGACCAAATCTGGTTTGGTGTGCAGAGAAAAACTCTAGGAGGACCTTTCCACAAAGATAAGGCAAAAAAAGAAGACCGGGAACCATTTTAGCAATGATGGCTGGGCGCCATCTTGAAAGACATGGCTCCCGCGATTTACTGTTACTGGAGCTACGAATAGTTCACGGTCGGGAAGAATCATGGTAGTTTGGTGTAAAACCACTGCCACCAGCCATTCTGAGAGGAAAGGGTAACATTTGACTGTTACATGAGTAACTAGACATAGGGGATACTAAGTAACCCCTCCAGCACTCTATTGTAAAAGAGGGTGTGCTGGGTTTAGAAATGTACAGGGCCAAGTGAAGTCAATTCCACTCCACTGTTCTGGGAAACAGTTGTTGATCCCAGAGAAGGTATTTAAACCTTGGGAAGTCTTTCAGAAACAATTGTAAAAGATGATGCCTGGAGAGTTGGTTAGACTCCCTATCCAAGAAAACACAGAGGTAAAACGCATGTCAAAATGAGAGAGTGGGAAAAAGGGTCACACACTCTCCAGGTTAAAAAAAGAAGTCCTCAAAATCCAGCAACGTTGCTGGGGGGTCTCTTAGGTAGAGGGAATTAGCACATTTTTGAGAATTCTCCCTAACAAGCCCTCCAGCCAATCACCCTTGGGTGCATTCCTGTAACCAAGGAGACTAAGCACAGGGAGTTTCAGGCACCTCCCTCGTTTCCTGCGCCTGCCGGACACACTGGAGCCAGAGGTGGGCTTCACCAGTGAATTGCACCAAAGTCAAAACAAAGTGGCCAAACCTGGTTTGGCGCGCAGAGTAAATCTCATGAAGGACCATTCCAACAACAAATGGCGAAAAAAGACGACCAGGGCCCTTTTGACAAAATGGGCACCCATGGGTGTCTTACTGCAGCTGCAATAGCAGCCCACGTTAAAAACACACAATGGTAGGAAAAAGTAAACCACAGCCACCAGCCATTAATTGTAGACAGGGTAACATAAAACTTTTACTTAAGAAACTACAGGGTATACTAAGTAACCCCTACAGAACCCTATTATAAGATAGTGTGTGCTGGGTCTAGAAAGTTACAAATGTAAGTAAAGTCAATTTCACTTCACTGCTCTTGGAAACAGTAGTTTATCCAAGAGAAAGTATTTAAACTTTTGGGAAATCTGAGAGACTTCCCTGTGTCACTACACTGAAGGTTCTGTGTGACACAATGCAAAGATGATGCTTGTGGAGTTGTCAGACTCCAAAGTCAAAAGAAACAGAGTCCAAATCATAGAAGAAATACATGAGAGAGTGGGAAAAGTTCTCACTCTCTCCAGGTTAGAAATTAAACGTCCAGCAAAACTGGGGTAGAGGGGAATTAGCACATTTCTGAGAATTCTCCCCAACGGGTCCCTTGCCTGATCTCAGAATGGCTATTTAATGCATAGTGTTGCCGCCCACCCAATATGACTGTTCTCAAACGGTGTCCTTCCCACTTCCACTTATGTATCTTCTACAGAGTGCACATGTGGCCCCATAAAACGTATACATCTTCTGCGAGGTAATCATTATGAAAGGGGGACTCTCAATCAGGAGGGCAGCTCTTAAGGTTGCTGACACACTGAATCCCAGTGGATTTTGAATCTGCCTCCTCATTCACTCCCTCATCCTCAATCAAGGACATTTATTGAAGAACACTGGGGGTATGGAGGGGGGAGGAACACACCACTATTTTCTTTAGCTGGCTTTCCTCTTTAATACAGGCATTTTTTGACATTTGGAAGCTTGATCCACGTTCAGTGTAGGTAACCTCGAAGTAGCAGAGTACAGAATTCCTTGGGAATTGCCTCCAACCTACCGGCCTACCGTCCCTCCCCACACTGTCTGTCTGTAGACCACATTTGGTGACCATCCTATATAACCTGTAATGACTTAAAATGTCGTTCCCTCTTATTTAAAGGTTATTTTAATTCAAACCCAAATGTTTGCTTGACCGTAGCATAATTAGCCAAGGGAGAGAACACTGCTTGGGTTGCAGTTAGACCTTCTGCTTCGCCATGTGATGCTTTTACTCAGCCTGTCAAGTGTACCTTCGCCTGGAATATATTGCTTAATTGTTATAAGGAAAAATAACTGCTTCTCCCACTCCGCTAATGCAGAACAAACTAATCTCAAGCTTACAGCTAGTAAACGACTCCACTTTTATCGCACACTCTTAGACTGAATCTTGTCCATTTCCATTCTAAACACAATAATAGTCATGTTTGTTGGTCTTTGATAGATTGTTTCTGTTTAATTTCAGGAAATCTGCTTTGTTTGAGCAATACAGACAGCAGTTATTTCAATATGATTGTATTGTAAATGAGCTGATGGTGGAAACCTTGTCCTGATGACTGTACTTTCCCCTTAAATTTCAGGATAGAATAATCAATTTAGTGGTTGGTGGACTAACTTCTTTGCTTGTTGTAGTAAGTATTTTTCATTGATTCTTCTGTGTACATATTTTAAAAACATTTGACAAATATTCAAACAAATGAATCTGCGGAAGTGGGAATAGGGGGTTGGCAAGAAAAGTAAATTATAATTCATTAGGCTTGTGATCAAGTCAGGGTGATAACAAGCGTCTCTTGGGGAGTTATAAATAAGCGCTGTCTCAACAAGCAGAATGTGACCGCTCAGAGCAGTCAAATAACTGAATTTGACAGACTTCTACCTTTGGGAATTTGCAATAGGTGATTCAAATTCCAAACCTCAGACTATCTGGTATACAAGTTGTTAATTTCTGGATGAGAAGTCTGTGGATCAAGGAATTTCTCGTATTGCAGACACCAAGGTTTTAAAAATGATTGCCCTTTTCATTCTTTGTTTTATCCATGGCTCCCAATACATTTTCACAAATCTGCCACTTGGCGAATAGGTTAATCCTCCGTCCAATACAATTAATTCACTTTTCAGTACAAATTGATGAAGTACTCTAAACTGAAAAATCTCAAGTTGGGTGATGGGTCCCTAAGATGCACTGTCACTCTTTATTTGAGCAGATTAATAGTTGTATCTGTTGGCACCAAATAAAATAAAAAAAAAACGTCTAAAGAGCTAGGGAACAAAGATGTGCACTTAATAGCCATTTGCTTTCACTAAATAGGTACAGAAATATTTTGTTAATCATTTTTCAGTCTGACGACAAATTGTTCCTGCAGCTTTCTGTAATTGATTTGGGGTGCCCTGTGTCAAGTATTATTTTTTTTAGAATGTGTTCTATTTCAAATGTGTGTGTTAGTGTATAGAATTTTGATTTAATTTCTTCACCGTGTAAAATGCCCCAACACCCTTTGGTAGTGAAATGCCCCAAACTAAAAAAATGAAAGCAACCATCAATTCTTGAGCTTCTGAGAACGATACGCTGGCTTTGAGTATTTGGACAGCTAGAGTGAATCTTAAAAAACTCTGGCTAAAAAAAAAAAATCACTGTAATGCTGACCTAGTGCTTTGACACAATGCATGTACAAACATGGCTTGCTATTTATTTTTGTTTGAAATGCACCATGTTTTAAGGTGTGAACACACGCACAACTGAGATGCCTTGAGAAGGGATTGGATTTGTACATAAATTATATCATGAATGTCGATTTAGAGGGATAGACGAAAGGGTAGGAAATCTAATTCAGCAGTTACCTAGCATATTTATCACACTCCGTATTTGGTAGTTGGGTGTGATATGTTCACAAAAGGATCAAGGGGAAGATTTCTTCTGTTTACAATCTTTCATTGGAGTCTGTGAAGAGATACCTCTAGTCTTTCTCTCATGGAGTAATATATTCTGCTCAATCTTGTACGAGTTGCATCAGTTCTACCCCAAATTGCTAACAATGTTAGTCTCGGGTGGTGGGAAGGTAAATGCTTCAATTTAACACCTTCCATTTGGTGTGTTTAAGAACGCTTTCAGTTATTTGGTGTAGCTTTGAATGTGATGACAAAAACCTATTTCAGATTAGATGTTTTCAGTTGGTAGATCTGTAGAAATTTTAGAAAAATAAAATGGTTCATTTGTTTGGCAGACTGTGCTTGCTTTTTCTTGATCTTCCACATCCAAGGTCAAATTGAGGTTGCCTCTTCTCCTGCATCTCTAGCCCACCCTCTTTATAGTTTACGGTATAATGTTTATTTCACACAGTTTTGATCTAGACACATAAAATCCCAACTTGGCAGTGGTGCTGATTCTTTCTGTTGTGATTTTTCCCTACAGGTAACTTTTATCAGTGCTTTCGTCTTTCCTCATCTATCTCCAAAACCAGTGAATGTTTTCTTTGCCGTCTGTATCCTATTGAGTTCTCTGTCTGCTCTTATACTTGTAAGTATTTTTATTAAACAAAGTTGTATAGGATTTTTTTAATGTAATCGTTGAAACCCAATCCCATCAGAATAATTTTGAAATAATCCAGTACTTATGTTGGGGGTAAACATTTAAAGTTGAAAATTACTAGCCAGCCATAAAAATTCACTTGCCACCTTAATTCTACACAGCACATCGTTTCGTACTGGCCAAGAGATTGTGTTGCATGCTGATTATATTACTGTTTACAATTGTTTTTTGCCTATGTGACCCAATTGGATAAACAGCACAATATAGTGAGAAGTACAACATGTACATGGATTCAGACACTCTGTTAGAACTCCCCTTTGCCTGTTGGTCCAGAACTATGCTCTCTAGTAGGCTCAGATGGAAACTGCTCCCAGAAAAGGCTGCTGTATGTGGTAGAACAAACATGAGCTTTTGGAGATAACTGGGCATCTGCTGTGAAGGTTCAAAAGCAAGTTGCAAGAGTCCTGCAATCACCATGGGAAAATAATAATTTAAACAGTCTACCTCCTGGTTGGGAATGTAATTGGCTCCACAGGCTGCCTGCAGACTGTGCCTCATAGATGATTATGGGACACTTGACTCCTTTTAAGTGATACCTACTGGTTGGGAATGTAATTAGCTCCTCAGGCTGCCTGCAGACTGTGCCTCATAGATGATTATGGGACACTTGACTCCTTTTAAGTGACAAGTGACTATTTAGGCCCTCAACAGTGACTTTTTTTTGGGTCCCACTTGGGTCCCTGCAGGTTTCCATAATGACTTGGATTTTTAGCAATTGCCCTTGATTTACTGGACATTTTTAAATCATTGTATTATACTCCTGCCTATTAAGGTATGGTCTGTCGTTACTTGTATTACTATTTTTTAGAGTGTAATATGGATTTATGGTAAATCTGAAGGAGTCTTATATTTTGGTAGCTCTGTGGGTTTTGTTTGCACTTATGTATCCCATTTTCCTCCCGCTAGGAGCTCTACGGCTGTGTAGTGTGCTTTGGCAATTTCTAGAGGGTAGGATATGATTGTTTATTTATAACACGCTTAATACCCAGAGGCTTCTAAGCGCGGACTCGGGATCGAACCTGTGTTGCTCAGCGTCGTCTTGCTTCCAAGGCGAGTACGTTGCCCCTAAGCTATCCTCCCAAGATGATATTGGAGGAATACTACTATTTTCTGTGTGGCATTTTGAGTCCTTCTATAAATGTATGTTTCTATTATCTATGGTTCCCTTTTCTTCCTCTTAAGCCTAAATGCGTTGTGCCTATGGCCAGGTAATATATTTACTTTTTAGTGCTAGGAATAGGTAAGATCTTCACTGATAGTTTGTTTTGCTGTTATATTTAACTCAAAGTAGCTATTGAAACTGTTACGAGTGTCTGTGCGACTGCCCCATTTTGTATAGTTTTCAATATACCAATGTAGTGTATTCCGAGAGTTCACTATTGAGAATAGCTGTACTTCACTGCCAGCCCATCCACCTCTCTTGAATTAAGTCCAACTGCTCTGCTACAGCTACCATTATAGTCTGCTTTCCTTTTGGTTGGAACCATTGGGTTAGATATTTTTCACATCTCTTCCCAGGAGGTTGTGCAAAACATGATACCATGTAAGAGAAATCACTTACCAGTAAGTCTGTCTGAAGCGTGTATCTGCTTAGTCGCATTAAGCATGCTTTTCATAGCTCAGTAGTTGATATGAAGCCCTTGCATGCAGTGTGTTGTGCCAGGGGCCTTTTAGACCAGAGTGGTTTCTCATTTTAGAGCTGGTGATCCTATTTTATCAGACTGTTTCAGATTCCTTTCATGTACACTACTGACCAGACTTTTTTTCCTCTTGCCCCTTCTAGATCTTCTGGTACCGACAAGGAGACCTGGAACCTAAGTTTAGAAATCTGATTTACTATCTTTCCCTTTGCATAGTGTTGCTATGCATCTGTGCCAACCTATATTTCCACGATGTGGGAAAATGACTCCAGGCGTCTTTAGTAATGAAGATGTACCAAGACTATTATGACAATGGAAAATAAGCCACACAAGCACGGTGGGGGGTGCACGTTGGTTTTTGCAGTTGGAATGCAGATATTTTCACGGATAAGCACATCAAGTCCCTCCTGTCGAGAAAGTTACTGCCATAGCACAAGACTCACTGACCAGTGTTTCCTTCCTGAGCCAACTTGCACTTACAAGACGTTTCAAGGTAGCCACTGTTGAAGAATGGCACAAAAGATTTTTCTACTATGGAAAAACAATACTGTAATTTTTATTAAGACTATAATAGCATTGCCAAGCTGTGTGCTATGATCTGAATGTATCGCATCTTAGAATGCATTAACACAAACATTCTTTATTTTGTTTAAACAGATTACAATTGTTTCTGTTCACTATACAACAGTTTAAAGTGACAACTTAATTTCACATTAACAAAACTCTATTATCGGACTGTGAAAAGACGAGCTTGAATATAAAGATTAAATTACAGAAATAAATAAAATAATTTACACACCAGTCTTTGCATTTTTATTTACACACTCCCGACCCAAAATTCATACAAACTAGACTGCCATATTTTTCAAAAATCCCGAATTTGGGAAGACACCTTTCCTTGAAATAAAATGCAAGTTAAGTGCCAGGACTGGAAAGGGCAGAGCACTCTTTAATAGCTGTGGGGAGAGGGGTGTATAGTCTCTCTTTAAGTGAGAAAACCTACATTGATAACTGATGACATTAATTCAGCTCTTCCCTAACCATCCCAGTGAAATCAAAGCGCAAATTTGCTTCCCTGTACATCTTTTAAAATAATTGTATTAAATAGTGCAAGTATGTATGTGTTGGCAAACAAGGATGGACATCCCTGTCAGTATGTAAACTGTGTTTTATTTAATACTGTAATAAGTGAAATCTATATTTTCCTTTATTGCTTTGACTAGTCCATCTAATTCTACACAGCTTTCATCTTTGACATTTTCCTACCCCGAAAATTCAGAAAAGCAAATGGAAATGTAAGTCTTGAGTGAAGGGGCTTTGTTTATAGAAATACTGCTCTATCGCTAAGCACTTAACATGTATTGAAACCGGGCCTCTGAATGAATGGTTTTTACACTGAGGGAGCTGCAACACGGAGTTACTTCCCGGAGGTCTACTGAGGTATATCGTTAGCATGAAGCTTGTACAGCCAGAGTAGATGTTCTGTTTTGCTACAGATTATACAACAAAAACCTGCTGTGAACGTTGTGCTGTAGGAAGACATTCGTTCAGCTCCAGCTATTGCTTCACACAGTGAAGGGCTGCTTTAGTCACAAGTTCCTAAATCTCCAGCATCTTGCTTTTGTACGTCTTGACATCCTTAAAATGGGATCGCGCTTCATGGTGCTACAGTATAGGATCTAAAATAAAACAAAATAGTTTAGACAATCTCACAGCAGGACTCTTTCAGATACTCGAAATACCACTTACGAAGCACACGTTGAGGGAAATGATCCTTTCAAAAAGTACCAGGTAATGTCTTTTTCTATATACCCGCAACGCTCCCAAGGACAATCTTGCTGCCCCCACCATCTCAAACCCCAAAGTAACTAAGAATTCAGAGCACCATTAGAGCGCACACTAACTTTCTTGCACCCAGAAGTAGTTGCAGCTTTAACAAATGAAATCTAGGATTCTATTTAGGATTTTTTTTTTAAATATTGAATGGGATGGTTTTCTTCAAACTCTTGGACTGTTGCACAACTCTTCAGCAAATGATCCATGAAGATGGTGAACCTGAGTCTGGTTCATCCTGTTTCCCCCGCAGAAAGGGACCTGGCTTGGTAGAGTCTCCCTCAGGGACAGAATTCTCAAGTTCTATCAGAAGGCCCCCTCTCCCCCCCCCCCCATTCTTCCACACAATTTATTTTCAAATGTGTTTATTATCTGTCCACACTGAAGATGAAAGAGATGTTCAACATGCTTGAATTTTATCGGTGCCAACAATTGGAACTTTAATTCTGTTTAGTGCAGTTGGGCCTCCTATACTGGTCCAAAGAATTCCAATTTATATCTGGGTTGAGTGGATGGGGGTGGGGGGCGACCTGCTGTCTGCACATTACCAGTTGCATAGCAACCAACCATTGGGGGATCGATAAAATAATCTTTACATTATATATGGTGCTTGTTTTGTGCATGCCCTAAAACTGTCCATAAGCAGTATATTACCTAAATTAGCCGTTTTTGTTGTTTATGGCCTGTTGAAACTGTGCATGTGTTTGTGTTGACGTATGTGGTATCCTGAGCAGTGCATGGTGGTGGCAAAGTGAGTTCTGGTTGCTTTAAGAATACTGTTCAGTGAATTTGATCGGTTTTTGTTTTGGGCTTAACCAAAATGGCCCAAATTGTGCCTGCTGGGCATGGTCTTCATATATGCCTCATTCTTACCGTACCCGATGGGCCCACTGGATGCTCTTCACCGCAAGCTAGCTTAAGTGACCACTAGCCACTTAAGGGATATTTATACCGCGCACGATCACTACCATAGTGGTCCCCATGCACTCTGGCGGATCTTAAAGAAATTGGGGCAGGTTATTGAATTGTTTATTTGTATAGCGCCTATACACAATGTGTTTCAAAGCGCTTCAAGGAGGGAGGGGACATGGGAGAATACAGTTACATTCTTACAGGTCCTTGAAACAAATCAGAATGTGAATGTGAAAAAACGATCAACTATCAAGACAAGGAGGGAAGGGGGAGACGGACAAGCTGTTATCAGAGGCCAAGGGACTCAAGATAAGAGTAAGTGCTAAGATATATAGAAGAGGTGGCGGGCACTTGGAGACACACGCGTGGGGCAAACTGAAGTCGGCATTGCAGCGTACTGTGGTGGACAGGGGTAGACGGGGCATTTGTCAGGGCCTTAGATGGGGTGCCGGCTCACGCCTCCCGGTTGTGATGATTGGCCCATCAAGTCCCACAAATGTGGAGGGGGGGGGAGGGAAGTGCAGGCCAGAAAGAAGCACAAAGCCCATCATACAGTATAAAAACACAAAGGCAGAAGTCTCGGAGGGTGATAAATGTAAAAGAATAGCTTACCCTGCATCAGAGCGTACTATTTCCAGGATGTTATTGTAGGCGGTGGGAGGGCTGCCGTAGCCCAGGCAGCATGCTCCCAGCAAGATGAGGCAGAAAAAGTGAATGAGCAAGGCCTTGTCGGGGCCTTAGATGGTGTGCCGCGTCCCGCCTCCCGGTTGTGCTGATTGTAGGTTAGGGCGCGTTAGTAGGACAAAGTTTGGAGAAAGAGCAAGGGAGCTGTGATGTGATGTTGGCAGCTTCAGTTCGATTAACACTGTTCGCTGAGCTTTTTGGTGTGGTATCCGGTTGGAGTCCGTCGTGTAAGGCTCTGTGTGGTGTATTTGTTGTTGCAATGTAGTGAAGTGCGTGCAGGTTGCTGTGGTTTAAAAGGTATGGTTGTGTTTAGTTAGTGTTTGAGAGGTGTATGAGGAGGGGTGAGGTTTTAGTAGTGTTGGTTATTAGCATTGTTGTCTGGAGAAACGCGCACTCATTTGTGTGTCTTTCGAGATTTTGACACATTTCTTCCTTACAGTGATCTAGTTTCAGCATGACAAGGCTGTCTCCCAACTCTGTCCATATGTTGCGTGTGCTAGTTAATCACTACAACTTTGTTGTTACTCAGACCAGCCACTACATCCCAGTCTGTGCCTGATGCAAGCTGATCTCTGTGGATCTATCTAGATGTGACCTGTGCTCATACCCATAGCTCTGTCTGCGTGTGACGCAGTACAGTTCAGTCCTTACTAGCAGGTCTGGATGATGCAAGTGTATCACCATACCCATGTCTCAGATGATTTTGTTGTTGTGTGTGTTGGGTTAGTCGTTTAAGCAGTCTGTACATTTCCAGGAATACTGCTAGGGTTTCTTTTATGTCAGTCTAGTGTGTTCTGTCTTAGCTTGGGTGTGGGTTTCTTAGTGTGGCGCTAGTGGTCTAATTTTGGCTGGCGGGTTAGCTTATATGGAGGGGTGGTTTGAGGATGGTTGTCTTGTGAGCATGAGCTAGTAGTTGGATAGTATGGATGCACAATAGCGTTGGGGTTTAGACATGGTTCATGTTGTCATGTCTGTCAGGGGGATGCTTGGTGGTGGGTATGGTTGATAATTATGCCTGTTTTGCGTCAGCCTCGTTAGCTATTATTCTGTCCTGATTGGATTGTTGCTCGTGGTCAGTTTCGCCTTGCATTGTCTCTTTAGTTTTTGCGAGTGGTCCTCTTCTCTGTCGGTTCTAGGTGGTATATGTACCGTCATGGATTCTGTCAACTGGTTCTCTTTGCATTTTTGGTTTTATTGTATCAATTGTTTCCGAGGTCTTGAAAAGCCAGATTTTTAGTAGTTTTCTGAATTTTATGTGGTCTTTGGTGCTTATTTCTTTTGGTAGGTTGTTCAGGCTTTTACCCACCTGGTGGGAGAAAGAGGAGGCCCCGAAGTTTCTTCCTGGCGTATGGCTTTGGTTCCAGGCGGATTTCATTGCTTGATATAAGGAGTCTCGTCGGCTTCGAGATGTTTGTTTTCTTTTGTAGGCATTCTGCTCCCTGGCCGTTGATTGCCCTGTGTGTTATGCACATTGTTTTGACAGTGATATGTTGTTTGATTGGACGTCAGTGTTAAATTTTAAGCGCTGGTGTGATGTGGTCTGTTCTAGATAGTTTGAAGAGGAGTCTGGCCGATGCGTTGTAGTTTCTTCAGCCGATGTTCCGGCATTCCGAGCTAGAGGCTGTTGGCGTAGTCGATATTTGACATGAGGGCGACGACTGTCAGTGTTTTGTGGGTGAAGGACAGAAATGGTAGGATTCTTTTTGTTGAGTGAATGAGGAAGAGGCATTTCTTAATTATTGTGTTTACTTGTGGTTCTAATGTTAGTGCATTGTCCATTAGGATCCCAGGTTTTTGACTGACTGATGGTGTGAGCGCGGTTCCCAAATCAGACTTTAACTGGTGCAGGGTTTTAAACTATGCCTAGAGCCACTCTGACCAGGGCATGGCTTTGGCCATGATATAATTTATTTGTATCGCCCCAAAAATGGTAGCATGGTCTGGCTACAATGCCCCACCCCCTTGATTCCATTGCAAATCACTGGTCAGGTCTTTGGCCCATAATCCACCATTGTGGGTCTACAAGACGCTGGCCAGGGCCACAGGTATGGCCTAGCGGCAACACGAGCATCAACCGCTCTATGGATTTATTTATTGTGCTTATGTAGCTCTTTTAGCCAAATCGCTTTAACATAAAAATGGTATTACAAAATGAAATGACAAGAGGAAGGATCAAGGACCAGGTACAAAGTCAACGTTGGGGAAAGAAATGTGTCTTAAACCGAGTGAGGGATGAGGAAGAAGGAATATGGAGTTCCAAAGCTCGGGAGCAAGGAGCTAAAAAGCTTGAAAAATGAGAGGCAGCACAGGGATGACAAGTGACGGAAAGAACTGGGGAAGCAGAACTGAGATTGCGAGTAGGGTGATGCACAGAAGTCAAAGGAATTGCATGAATATTTTTAAAAACCAAGTAACCTCTTCACTGAGGCACAGTAAGGAGAGATGTGGGCAAATGGAGAAAGAAAGTAAAGAATACTAACGGCCAGAAGAATAGAGCAAAGCAGAAAAAAACATAATTGGGTAAGCCAACATAAAATTAACTGCAGTAGTAGCGAGAAAGAACCGGGGACTGGAAAAGTATTTTGGTAGAAGAAAAGTTAGTGACTTTGGATTTTCCTATTCAGCTGGAAGTGACAGGAGTGGACTACAGGTGAAATGTGTGCTTTAAATGAAAGGAAGGAGTTGAAAATAAACCCCAAATAAGACAAAGAAAAAAACAAAGATGGAAAGTGAATGGATAATGGAGGAGTAATGTCGGAGGAAGCAGGAAAGAAAAGCAGTTGGATTGTCTTGAAGTTCAACCCCAGAAAGCAAGAGGAAAGTGCTGAACGGTATGAAGATAATCGATGGTGGATAGAATCATTGAGGGTCGGAAACAGCCGAAGTGTATCAACGGCATAAAGATGGGATTGAAACCTGATTGCAAGGAGGGACGGAAGAGAATTGTAGAGTGAAAAGAACAGGCCTAAGAAGGGAGTCTTGAGGAACAACATGAGCTGGCGAAAACTAGCTGGAGGTAGAACCACTCCAGGTAACAGAAAAGGACCGACTAGTGAGATCAGAAGAAAACAATGTTAAGACCGAACCAGACAAACCAATACAAGAGAGCGTTGACAGTAGAGTCGGATGGTCAACCATGTTGGATGTGGCACTAAGGTGCAGCAGGATCAAGAGAGATTGAGGTGCTGCCCATGACAAATGGAATTGAAGACAGCCAAGAGTAGTTTCAGTAGAAAAGCCAGATTGTTGAGGTGGAAGAAGATTAAGATTGAGATAAAACCGTTGTGAATTAACATAAACTTCCAGAAGTTTCGATAAATAGGGGACAAGTGAAATGGGACAAAAGTTGGAAGTATTAGGGACTTCATTATTTTAATAGGCCCAGGGTAACCACTAGTTGGATACACCTAGTCATCAACCTGAATTTCCATGCTTGGTGGCTGGGCATTCCATTGGTCCTGCTAGGTCAATGGGCCACTACTTTCCATTGCACTGCAAGACTAAGCAGAATCTCCAATACAACCTTTGTGAACATGTGTTCTGCCTCCCTCACACCCTGTTGCATCCCTTTGGCGGATCTGGAAAGAAGCAGAAAGTGCTTTGTGTGATGATGGTGCAGATTGTAAGTACCCAGAGCTCTGCATGTATGACTGCTTTCTAGGTGTGATGTGTTAGCATTGAGGATTGTGTGTCCTGAGACGCATATTTATGATTGCAATGTGGGCATGCTTTGCCTGGGGTTGTCACTTGGTGTTGGAGCAGTAGAGCTGTGTTGCTTGGAGTCTGGGGAGAAGGGTCTTTATGGCTAGTTTTAGTTCAGGTGTGGTGAGTAAGCTGGAGAAATACACGGTTACTCGATACCTTGGGATGTTGGTCCTGCAGGATTTCCTGACGTGTGCAGGTGCATGTAGCAGGCCGATGTCCTGTTTTTGATATTAAAGAAAGGGGGAGCAGTGGCTGGTGCCTGAAGGTATTGCCATATTGTAGTCATGTGTACCTTTCTTCGAGTGCCATTAGTTGGTTTGGAAATGGGAAGTCGGAAGCCAGTGTTTTGTTCCCTGGGTGTTGGTCGACAAGGAGATGCTATTTCAGTGTGTTGGGGAGAATTCTCAGAAATGTGCTAATCCCCTTCAACCTTAGAAACCCCCAGCTCTTTTTCCTGGACTTTACACTTTTTCCCACACTCGGATGCATTTTATTTTGATTTGAACTCTGTTTCTTTTGGTTTTGGAGTCTGACAAACTCCATAGGCATCCTCTTTTTACATTGTGACACACAGCACCCTCAGTGCAGTGTCACAGAGAAATCCTTTGGATTTCTGCTAAGGTTTAAATACCTTCTCTTGGATAATTACTGTTTCCAAGAGCAGTGAAGTGAAATTTACTTTACTTACATTTTCCTCTTTATGGGCCCAGCACACACTATCTTAATATAGGGTGCTGGAGGAGTTACTTCGTATCCCCTTTGTCCAACTTTTTTATGTTACCCTTTCTACAATTAATGGCTGGTGGCAGTGAATTACTTTTTCCCACCATTGTGTGTTTTTACCGCAGGCTGCGTTCGCACCTGCAGTATAGCACCCATGGGAGCCCATTTTGTCAAAATGGCCCCGGGATTCTTTTTTCGTCATTTTTTGTTGTAAAGGTCCTTCTTGAGATTTACTCCAAACCAAGTTTGGGCCATTTGCTAGTTTTAGCGGGGTTCACTGGTGAAGCCCTCCTGGCTAGCGTGTCTGGCAGGGCAGGAAGTGAGGGAGTTTTCTGAAACTCCCTGTACTTAGTTTCCTTGGTTTCAGGAGTGCACTCAAAATCGATTTGCCGGCTGGCTGTCCTTTGAAGGACAGCCACCCTGCTGTGTGAGTGACAGCTAGTCCGGGAACGGCTTGCATAAAAGGCGCAGTCTTTTGTAAGGAAGGCAGAGTCGAAAACTGGACGAAGGAACCGGAGAAAAAAACTGGAAGAGAAGCTTCCTGCACCTTCTGGAACGTTGGTTTGCCCGGTGAAGCCCTGCTGCAGTGCTGAAGCTCCAATTTCGACATCGACTAGAGAAGCCTGGAACGGTCGACTTATCCCCTTGGGTTGGTGGGACCAATCGTCCCAAGACTAACTCGACTGAAACCCCTCTCTCTGCTGGCTGTACTTCCCATTGCTGTTGCAGGAACCAAGTGCCAAGAGACAGGAACACCAGAATCAAGTGCATTGTTTTTAAGCCGGACCCGGGCTCCACTAAGATACTCCCTGGAAGCAGGGCTGACCAAACCTTGGCCACGTCAACAGACTGCTGGACCCCAAAAGCAAGGAAAGTCCACAAGGTGTCCAAGAACTGCAGTGGTGCTATTTGCGAGTAGCTGAAAACACAGTGTGCTGATCTGAACTTTGCCCATTGCTGCCACCGACCTTGGAATTGTAGTGCAGTTGTCCCCAGACGTCCTCCCTCTTGTCCCCACGACTGAGGCCCAGGCACAACAGGATCTGCAGGAAATGCAACAGGAACAAAAGCCAGCTGGAACCATTTCTTCAGACCTAAGGTATGGTAAACTAAGGGGTACCTCTTGTTTGTGGAGCTTGCTTGCTCTCAGTTGAGACTTGCATTTGCTGCCCTTTGCAGAGTTGCTTGCATGTTTGCCCTTCACAAGTCTGCCAGCTTGGGGCCCAACAGTGATTTCTTTTACAACAAAACTCTCTCTAACATTGTGCAAGACTTATACCTACCTTCAAGAAGTGCCTTGGCTCCTCCAGACTTTGTTCAATTTACATTGCTGGCCTGGCTCCCACCTCTGACATTTTAACTGTCCCTCCAAAAAGTCATACATACTTTACTTGTATAGCTGGGAAAGGGTTATTCTACATTGCATTGGGGGGTTCAAATGCGCTTACCTGTTTGAGAAACTTGTTAACTATTGTTTCCTTCCCTAACCTTTTCCTTTTCGTATTACCATTTAAGTCTGAAAAGTGATATATTAATGTCCAGTGTCCTAGCTATTGAAATCTGTCTGTCATCCCAAAAGGATATCTACTTACTTTATTGAACTGAAGGAGTGCATATTGAAGTGTCTTTATTGTTGGCAATGGCTCTCTTCTAGAGAAGGCTTATTTTAAAACGGACTGTTAAATTAATAAATAATCATCAAATCAGGAAACCTAGAGTATAAGTGTTATTTGATTACATGTCACTGTGAATCTTTGTGTGATAACCCTACAGCTCACATTGATCCCTCTTGAGATACAACTGGCTGCTCAGCCACTCTACCAGTGCAGAGTGCTGAATCAGTTGGAGCTTTCCGAGTTGGTATGTAGGAGCGCCTAGGTAGAGGGAGTTAGAGTAGTCTAGGCGCGAGAGGATGACTGGGTAAACTCTATGGGGGTAGGAGAGATCTGGAAAGATCTGCTTGAGGATGCGAAGGTCGAAGGTGCATGATCTGGAGACCGGACGTACGGGAGAGGGTCAGGTGGTCTGAGCTAAAAGTGCATCCATCACTTTCATGAGGTGGGGTCGACTGTGGGCGTGGGTCCCAATTAAGGTGTGCATCGGAGCACTGTTCCACGGATTTCGGTTTTTCAGGGGTTGAGGAGCTGGTGGTTGCTAGTCATCCAGAGGTCAATGTCTGAGAGGCAGAATGCCAGGTCTGGGTGGTGAGAGGAGGTGGAATTGGGAATCTTGAGGATGAACTGAGTGCCGTCAGCATAGTTGAGATTGTGGAAGCCGATGTGTGGGCACGGGTGAAAGGTAGAGGTTGAAGAGGAGGGGGCTCCCTGAGGGACTCGTGGGGGACTGGATGGAGGGCAGAGGAGAAAGGATCGATAAAGACTATTTGGGAGCGTTCAGAGAGGAAAGGAGATCCATCTGAGGGTGGAGTCCCTGATGCCTAGGTCAAAGAATCTGTACATAAGGATGGAGTGGTTGATCGTGTCGAAGGCTGTTGCGAGGTCAAGGAGGATGAGAGCAGCACCGCTTTCAATCTGCTGTTCTTTTCAGGTCGTCCCAGATAGACCAAGGGAGGATTCAGTTCCATGGAGGGGTCTGAAACCATACAGGGCAGGGTCAAGAAGGCCATAGGATTCAGCGAAGAGACTGAGTTAGGAGTATGCTGTGCAATCTAGTTATTTGGCTATGAATCGATTGTTGGGGATGGGAAGGTAATTGGAGCGGAAGAGGGAGTCAAGAGAGGGCTTTTTTAGTAGTGGTTTGAAGTGAGGTTTTTGTATGCTGGTGGGAAGATCCCAGCTGTTGGTCAGTGGTTAATCTATTGTATTTATTCATTTTGACATTTGTAGAGCGCACCTAACTGCGCCATGTGGGCGCTACCTGGTTGATTATAGATCTGGCAAGGGTGCCTGCACAGGTGGCAGAGAATGTTTTGAGGTGGGCAGGAGTCTCAGGGGGATCCTCCGGGACAGCTACTGGAGAGCAGCCCTGAGAACTTAGGATGGGAGATTGCAGAGAAGGAGCTGAAGAGGGTAGTGGGGGTTGGGGAGAGGTCAGTGACGGGCGAAAGCGGGTGTTAGTTTAGCGTGGATGGTGAGGTTCCTTTTATAACGCGCTTAATAACTGAGATCTGTTTCTAAGCACGAGACCGGGATTCAAACCTGTGTTGCTATGCGTTCACTTGCTTCCAAGACGCACACGTTGCCCCTGAGATACCCTCCTGGCCTTGAATGGCTATGTTGAAGTAACGGTCAGAGGGAACCACACAGTTCTTTGGCGAAAGGGGGGGGGGGGGGAGAGGAAGAGCAGAGGGGGTCTTGAACTCTGAGATCATTTTGTGGAGTTCTTTGCAGGGGTTGTCTGTACTGGCGATGTGGCAGGTGTAGAAGGCATGTTCGGCTTTTCTAAATTCGAATCTGTAGGCTCTCGTTTGTCTAGCAAGAGTGGCTTTGTTTTGGGCAGAAGGGTTGGTCCGCCAATGGCATTCCAGACGAACAATGGTTGAGGGTTTTGAGGCGAGGGCTGAACCACCTGCGTGAAGGCCCTGTGCAATGGGAAGGGGGTTTAGAGGGCGTTAAGGGAGATAGAGCCATTGGTTGAAAAGGTCTGGGACAGTCTGGCCAAGTGCCAGGCTGTCCATCATGTTTGAATATTACAGGTTCCTTCCATTGGTGGGATTATGTCTCCTCAACTTGATGTCTGGATAAATGGAAAGGTCCTGTAGCTCTTGGAATGGAGTAAGCTGAAGGAGGAGATATCGGGTAAAGATATCCCCAACAAAAATATCCCCGTAAATATAGCCGTTTGGTTCGCCATAGACGATATTTTTATTGGGGATATTATGTGGGAGCAGCGGTTCTGGGGGGTGTCCCCCGCACATTAAAACGTGATGCGGGGGTGTCCCCCGCAGGGTCCATTGTGAATTTCGCCGCAAAAATATGGCGATATTTTTGTGGCGAAATTATCGCATGGAATCAAGGAGGACCACCCGAGATCTCCTGCAAGACTGCTGCTGCAACCAGCATTGGCAAAGCCGACCACAGTGTAGCAGACCTCTGCCTTCACCTGAACCAAGTATATTCAACCCCTTGACTAGTGGGTCCAACCTGTCTGATGCCTTGCTCTGCGCCCATCACTTTCATGAGGTCCGAGCGACTGTGTTTGCCCTGCATCTGCCTGGGATTGGGCTGCACTGTTGATACGCACTTTCCAGCTTTTTTGCTGGAAGCATTACTGGTAGCTTCACTGCTCTGCTGGGACCTTGATAATCTGCTACTGCTGCCATCTCGCCACTAGTAAGGGTCGGCCACATTGTCCCCGCCAATTCCCTGTCCCATGGTCTCGATAATCTGACTCCTAGAGTTGTGATATGGCTCCAATGGTCCCTATCTCCATTAACTTGCATTCAGTGTAAAGTCCTACCCCTAAAACTAGGTAAGTTACTGGGCTATATCAAGTGAAGCCTGGATCAAAAGTCCTACCATAGTTCACCTGGGGAACTGACAACCTTTTTACTGTGAGGTACTTCAAGTACATGCTTGATAAGGTCACCTATCTTTGACAGAACACACTCTGAAAAGTTTATGCAAGTGAGTTTGAAAGCAACTGTTATTTTGTACTAGAGTATATTAGACTTTCAAGCCTTGTGAATTCTCTCTAACCTTCACCCCCATGTTAGAAATATTCTCCAGCATTGGATCTTTCATGGATTCACATGCTTAGAATATTCCCCGTCGTCAGACTGGGACCCTCGGTACACATATAAAGCCTTTTCCTATAGGAAAACTTCCGACACTTTTGTGTCCTATCTACGTCCTTTTAGGACCCGCCTACGCATGCTCCGTAGGCCGTCCCAGTATAAGAGGCCCGCCCCCGCGGCTCCCCTTCAGATTTCAACCGTCTCCAAAGTAGTGGGATCTCCTCGCGTCGTCTTACTATTTTGTACAAGGTTGTGTACTGGAGTTGGAAAAAACTTTTCCTCCACGTCAGGAAAAGCGCTGTTCCGTCCATGCGCGACGTGCGGATTGAAAAAAGTTTACGAGGGGGACAGACATATGGATTGTATATACTGCCTCCACCCTCATCATTCGGCTGATAGCTGTGCATATGCAAAGGGTTTTCTCAAAAGACCCTCAAAGACCGAAACCGACGGCTGGTGGCATGGCTGAATGATGAGCAGGGGCATACCCCCCTTCGGAGGTAGGCTCCACACAATCGGCGAAAACATCACACCGCGCTGCCTCGTCGGAACCACCGACGAAGAAATCTCGACCGACGGAAAAAGAGTCATCTCTGAGTCATTCAGCTAGAGAATCCTCGTCAAAAAAGTAGTCTTCTTCATCAAAAAAGTATGACAAGGAAAGGCCGAAATCCTCCTCGGGCGATCACCATAGATCGACCTCGAGTCGAGTAAAGGCAGGCCAAGTGTGGAAAAGGCGGGACCGCCTAAGCCACCGTTGTCGACGGGGGTCCAGTCACCGGCCTCCACCCTGCCACTGACGCACGTGGTATCCACCGTCCCACCGACTGCGACGGTGGCCTCGTCAACAGGGATTCTACAGGAAGCCTGGAGGCCTGAAGTTTTTGATCCGATCCCCCCCCGGATACTTTATTGCAAGAACAGGCTGTGTCACTGTCCTCGGGGGAGGGCGAGAGCGGGAGAATAGCTGGCCCGGCAGACCTCGGGCTACGAGTGGTTGACAAGTCGTCGACGAGGGGATCCGGTATACCGGTATCTGCCCCTCTTCTCAATCCTCAATCTGTTTTGTCGTTGGAAATTCTGTCCACGCTTCAGTCTTTGGTACAGTCGTTGGACCAGAGACTACCTCAGGTAAACCTGCCACAGTCACCCGTCGACGAGCCGGGCCCGTCCCGTCCACCGATGCACTTACGCATGCCAATCTCAGCACTGGCACCCCAAGAGGAAGGTGAGCTGCCAGATTTGGAGTCGGACAGGGGAGCCATGTCGGATATCTCATCATCCCCCTCCAGGGATCCAACCTGGGAGTCAGAGTTGGAGTTAGAAACCCCAAGAAAGCCCAGCTCACCCGTCCCTTCCCGACGACATTGCATCATTCCATTCTATGATGGAGAAGGCGTGTAAGGAATTTGGTTTGTCCCAGGAAGAACAGAAAAAGGACTGTTTTTTGTTTGACCACATGGGTAAGAGAAGGAGGTCTGTGTTCTTAATACCAATACTAGACCACGTGTGGAAGGAAGGGTTGCAGACAATGCGTCACCCCTTTTCGGAGCCGGCAGTGAAAGGACGCCTCGAGAAAAAGTTTAAGGCTCCAGACTCTACCCCCAAGTGTTTATCCTCCCAACCAACGCCAGAATCGGTGGTGGCAGCAGCGGCGAGGAAGGCAAAGGCCCAGCACAAGTGCACGACTCCGCCTGAAAACGAAGCAAGACGCCAGGATGCCTTTGGCAAAAAAGTGCTATCCGTGGGAGCAACAACAGTAAAGGGCGCAAACTCTCTGGCTATTGTAGCCAGATACGACAGAGAGATGTGGCACAGGCTAGCGCCGTTGCTGGATGATCTTCCTGAAGAGCATAGGAAGGCAGCGATGTTACTTGTCCGAGAGGGTGAGGAAGCCTCCAATCACGCAATAAACATCCCGGTGGACCTCGCTGAATCAGGCTTCAAGCAAGTCAATAATGGGGTCGTATTACGACAACAGTCATGGCTCAAGTGTACCTACTTCAGACCAGAGGTACAATACAAAGTATTAGATATGCCTTTTGAGGGAGACCTTTTATTCAGAGAGAAGGTAGACGAGGTCCTAAAGGGAATGAAAGAGGACTCGGACACGGCACATTCATTGGGTGCCCTCCAGAGTGGCCGAAGCTACAAGTCTTTTCGTCCCTTTAGAGGGGCTTCGGGTAATTCCAGATTCTCTGCGTCTGGAGACAGATCCACCGACACTAGAATAAGCTTAAAGGGTTTTATTAAACAAATGTAAAAGCATAAGAATGTGGTTCAGGATGGCTATAACAAAGATTATTGGGAGATGTAGTGCTTGATTAAAAACGAAGGACAGAAAACAAAAAGGCATTCAGTAAGTTTCAGATAGGAAGTGCTCCTGTTTTAAGTTGGTCAGCATCTAGTCTTCCTCACTATGTCTGGGGACCACAAGACTCCACACCCCCACCTCTATCAGGATTTAGGGCTTCTTTGCTTTGCCAAGTGTCCAAAAGGGCCTCCCTTTCACTGGGGATCTCCTCTCCATATTCTACTCTGTATATGGTGCCCTGCTGACCCTCTCAAACCGAGGGATGTAGTGCCCTGCTCACTAGTCCTCACCTAGGGATTTAGTGCCCCATTACTCTCAAGGATATAGTGCCACCCCCACACTCTAGCACACCCCTATTGTAGATGTACAGGGCTCTCCTCTTCTGCTAAACATACCCTACTGTGTGGCTAAGGTCTCTCTACTTCTCACCCCTTCCTTCTCTTGTGTCTGGGGCTTGTCTATTGGTCTCAAGGTGCTCTCATTAAAGACCACCCCCCTCCTGGTGTCCCAGGGGCTCACATGTTCATCACAGAATCATGCCACTCTTCTGGAATTCAGGGGGGCTCACCTCACTGGAGCAGACTCCACTTTTGGGATTCGGGGGTGCTCGTCCCCTCACTGGAGTTACACCCCTCTTGTGGGTCCAAGGGCCTCTCCTCTGCTCCCAGGCCAAAAAACACTTGTTTCTTAGCCTCTGGTATAAAGACCTCAACGGTCTCCCAATGGCTGAGGTAAACTTTTGAATGGATTGGATAATAATCTTCCCATTTCAAGCCCGGGTAAGGAAGTCTTTAAAAGGCTTTGTGCCATCTTGGGTTTTCATCAGTTGGCTGCCACGTGCTGGAGTTGGTGCTCTGCTCCTGGCAGTCCCCTTGCATAGAAGTTTGTTTTGTGTGTTTGCGATGTAAAAAGGGCCGTCACAATGGACATGCAAACCTCTAGTAAGTTCCATCCTGTGTAAAGATGTTATCCAGTTAGGCAGGGAGAAGGAAGTCTTACCCTAAATGCTGAAGGAGAGGGAGAATTCCTTTCTGCTTTATAAGCACTGTTGTTGGGGGGAAGTTGGCATACGTTAAGTTTTTCACTTCACGAATCCGAAACGGTTGACGGATCTCGCTGGATGTACTAGTGTTTCGCCATAGTATAGCGTTTCTTGTAAGACACTGCAGAACCCTGTTTCTTTGGGACCAGGTTGTTTCTAATTAGTGGTCTCTGGGGTTTTGGGAATAGTTTAGGGCAAGCCCTATTGATCCTACGGTCAGGTGGAGTGCAGACTGAATGCAATGTATGCAGTTTGACTCTTGTCATTGCTAACTGCAATTCACACCTACCCCCCACTTGAGTCTAAGCCAAACTGCTCAAGAATCTTTGAGCTCTTGGTCAAAGCCTTAAACTGGTTTCTCGGAGCCTATCGCCAGAGTAGGTTCTGAAAAACCCTCTTTAAATGGATCTCCCTAGTAATTCCGGCCACAAAGAATGGTTGCCTCGGTTAAAATAGTAAAGAGGGAGACACAGGCCTGCAACCAGAGCAGAGCAGATGGCAGCTCGTGAGAAGGCTCCCGCTAGTCAAAACTTGAAGTTTAAACAGGGAGTTTCTGATTCATGTTATTAAAAAAATAAAAGTTCGGTGCCTCTACCAATCATGGATAACCATTCGCGTTTTATCATGGAGGGCTGCATTCAGGCACTGCACACGACTGCAAGTTTCTCAAGTTATCCTATGCTCACAATGTATAATCGCAGCTGAAAACCATGGAGTGGCCGGGGGCCCTATGAAGTCCAAATGAACATATCCTTTTTTAGGGTGCCTGCCTTTAAGTTCACATGACTAGCAAAGAGATTCTGCACACCCACGCTGTTTATCAGGAGGTTGGATGTCTGTTCACATTTCTCGTAGGTTGCTTGTCGGTGCATGTCACTCTAATGTTTGAACTGCATAAAGGAAGCGGCCAGTGCAAATGATACTTCTGGAAAGGAGTTGAACAGTTTCATAATGAGCAATTCTGGCGTTTACCAGGTCCACATGCCTTAAGGTATTTCACGCTATGGCAAAAAGGTTACTTAGACGTTCACATTTCATTTACCTGATAAGGTTGTCAACGGTAAGAGAGGTTCTCCATGGAGATTGTTGGCTGTTTGGCTAAATCCATGTGGCGAAGGGACAACCAGTA
Source organism: Ambystoma mexicanum (assembly GCF_040938575.1). Lineage (NCBI taxonomy): Eukaryota > Metazoa > Chordata > Amphibia > Caudata > Ambystomatidae > Ambystoma > Ambystoma mexicanum. The sequence goes on along the minus strand of NC_090936.1, from coordinate 18,936,902 downwards.
TATTCACCCCATCAATTGCAGGTAGTCTTTCTTGGTCCTCCCGACCAGGGGATGCAAGGTCCTGAAGAATCAAAATCCCAATGACCAAGTTAAAGAGACTGAGTTTTGGGTGTCTACGAGCAACATATTTACAACATTCGTAGTTGCACATTGTAGTAGATTGTCAGAATGAAGTAAAATAGTTATCCTGGGAGGAGTGATTAAGTACAACAAAGATGCCGGTGTGGGAAGAATATATGTTAACCATGCAATTTTTCTTTTTACAGCAGATTTGTCTAGATATTTTGTTTACTGCAAAATGTGGGGGCATCCCCGCCCTTTTGCCTGAACTTCCATGGCCTCTCTCCTACTGTCACACACCCGTGCATTATCCAAACACTCCTTCTGTGTTTTTTCGGTTTAAAAAAAGAACAAAAAAGGATAAAAAATTATTGCGGTGAAAAAAACAGTAACAGACTAGGTCTCGACTTAATGGACCTGTCTACCAGGTTACGAATATCCTGTTTCCAAAGTCTTTCTCGTGCCGAAGGGAGCAGTGAAGCTCATTTTAGACGGCTCTATGAAATGGACAGACAGTCCAACCCATATTCCTAATCTGTTGGTATTTTAAAGGTTTATCCAGTGTTGTAAAGGCAGTCTCAAAATTGCACTTCTTGAACAGATCTTTTTAAAAAGCTTATTCCATTCGATTTTATTGTGGATAAGAAGACACTTCCAAGTCGAACAAATTGATATTGTAATTATCATTTTATAGCGCCTTTTGCCATTATTATAGTCTCAGGTTGGAACGCCCTCTCGGACTGCAGTCCACAGAGGCTTAGAATGCGTTTGTGCATGTAGCCACGATTGGGGATTGGTTGGGCTGGCTAGGCTCTGTTAAGCAACCCAAGAGATCAGGCATGTTGGTGGGTGCTTGAGGGCTGGGGGTCACGATTGTGGATCAGTGCAAGAGACTTGTGTCCAGCTAGACTGAATTCTGTCGTAGGTTGTAGTTTCATTCTAATGCGCGTGGATGGATCGCCGTGCTTGCGGCAGATGTCCACCGAAGTGGTGCGTTTATACGTATCTAGGACTCCGACATAGATTATCTTTAATGTGTCGTTCCATCTTCTGGAGGGATAAAAAGCCAGCTACCTAGGTGGAGTCATCCAAGCGCTATAGAGAGGCTACCCTCAAGTCTTCTAAGTGCTAGCAGCCATCTACTAACTGCAGTATCGGGACGCCAGTGCTGATCTAGGATCTTTAGGTGCAATGCCAATTACCAGCATAGATCTTGAGCATAAAGGGGGGGGGATAACATTCCCTGCTGTTTTATCAATCCCTCCCAAGCGCCAATTGGATATCCAAGTGCAGTAGATGTTGTAACTTGTGCCATTTGCTCCAGATGCAGCAGGCGTGTTGACCTACATGTGCATTCTTTAGTGTAGCGTCCTCCCCTGGGGGGACAGAGGGGGTGTTGCAAGGAGTGCCGAGCCTGATCGGAGAGTTCTGGCCGTATGGTCGCGGGTGATCTTGTCCTGTAGGAACTCTGGTCCAGTGGGGTGGAGGGTGATGCACATGGCTTTAAACTTGGCCCCTCTGCTGACATGGAGCCAGTGCAGTGTTCTGGGGGAGGGGGGGGGGGGGGGTAATGTGTTCTCTAGTTGGGAGTGCGAGGAGGAGTCTGGCCGCAGTGTTTTGGATTTGTTTCCTGAGCTGATGTGCTGGGACGCCTAGATAGGAGTTGGCATAGTCTAGGCGCAAGAGAATAATGGCAAGTGTTGCAGAGAGTCTGTGAGGGTAGGATAGGTAGGGGAAGATTTGCCTTAGAATGTATACATGGAAGTTGCATGTTCTGGAAACAGAGTTGATGTGTTGGGCGAGGGATAGCTGTGCATCGCAGGTATTTACAGAGGTGGAAACTGCCAGAGGGGCTCCTTGGATGTGTGAGCAGGGTATTGGTTGGGGGATGAGGGTGGTATTGCTGCATAGAAGTATGTCTGTTTTGCCTGAGTTGAGGAGAAGGTGGTTGGCTGTCATCCAGTGATCAATTGTATAGAGACAGGAGGAGTGGTCAGGTCAAGAGGAAGTTGACGTTTTGGGGATCTTGAAAATGATGCAAGTATCATCTGCATAGTTGTAGCATGAGAGGTTGAGAGTGAAGAGTAGGGGTGACAGGGAGGCTCCTTGAGGGACCCTTATCGGGTCGGGGGAGGTACGGAAGTGAAAGGCAGAAGGAACATGATTTGCGATTTATTGGAGACTACGGAGGAGAAACATTTCTGGGCACAGTCTCTGATGCCCAGTGTATGAAGTCAGTCCAAGAGAATTGTGTGGTCAATGGCGGCAGATAGTTCAAGCAGGATGAGTGCCACGCATCCTTTTGAGTCGGCTGTTCCAGATGGACACAAGAGCAGATTTGGTTCCTCAAAGGGGTCTGAAGCCAGATTGGCCTGGGTCAAGGACCATGTTGGCTTCTGAGAAAAGGGCCAGCTGCTCGTAAGCCACGTGGTCATAGAGTTTGGCAATGAGGCGGGTGCTTGAGATAGGACTGTAGTTTGAAGGGACGGCAGAGGATTTTTTGAGAAGGGGTTTGACATACAAAGTTTTTAAGACTTCCGGGAAGATACCAGATACGACTGAGTTGTTAATAATGGCCCGGGCAGTGTTGCCAGCATATGTTGTAGTTAGGAGTTTTTAAAGAAGTGTTGCCAGATCAGGATCACCAGGTGAGCAGAGGGCCGTCTTAGTGCTAGGAGTTTGAGGAATTCAGAGTGTGAGATAAATGAGAATGAGGAGATGAGTGGCTGAGTAGGCCATGGAGGGATAGGTCAGAAGGAAGAGGGGTGGGGAGGTGACCAGAGCTAGTTTGGAGAGGATGAGGTGGTGTCGTTCCATAGCAATGTTGTGTAAATGATTGGATAGTGTGTCACAGAAAGCTTGGGAATGTGCTGAGTGAGGGTTTGAGCAGCTCTGGGCCTGGAATTCAGTTATGATTTTGTGGATTTCCCTGCTCTGGGTTTTGGAGTTATAAATCCAGTTACTGTAGAAGTTTTTGTTTGGCTTTTCTCATTTTAGTCAAGTAGGCCCAATGTGATCATGCACAAGCGATTTTGTTTTGAGGTGTGTGGTTAACCCTCCAAGTACGCTCTCAGCAATGCTTGCTGGTTTTAAAGGATCTCTTGATCTCTGGGAGGTGCGTCGGGTCGGTGTGGGGGTTCAGGGTGTTGGTGAGCCAAGAAACGAAAAGATTGATGGACGGGTATCCATCCTGCGATGGGAAAACTGGAAGGGTATGTAGGAAGAAGTTGGGCAGTTCGGGATTTATGGCAACTTTATTCCAGAATAGTGCGGTGGGGTGGGGATGGCGGAGCGGGGCGAGAGGAGGGTGCACAAGGGAGAAGGATATAGCGTGGTAGTTAGGGAGAATTTTCATTTCTGTGCTAATTCCGTTCAACCTTGGAGACCCCGAGCTCTCTTGCTGGACTTTTCCTCCTGAGTGAGTGGGACCTTTTCCTCACTCATGTATTTTTCCTGACTAGGATTGTTGTGTTTCACTGTTTTATGGAGTCTGACACGCTCCATAGGCATCTGCTTTACGTATGGTGACAAACAGCAGGTCCCTTGGACTTCTCTGAATGCTTAATTACATTTGATTACATTTTCTTGGGTGACTACTGTTCCCAAGAATAGTAAGATGATCCATGTCTTACTTACTGTTCTCTTTGTGGGATCAGCACACACCACCCTGCGTGGAGTGCTGGGGGCTACTTGGTGATTCCTATCCCGCTTCTCATTTAAAAATTTTTGTTACACTAGTCTACCTTGAATGGCTGGTGGCAGTGGTCTAATTGTTAATGCCAGTGTGCATTTCTACCGCAGGCTGTACCCTCAGCTGCAGTACAGCCCCCATGGCTGTGCATTTTACCAAGATGGCCCCTGTCTTCTTTTTTCACAATTTTCTGTTTGTTTCTTCTGGGCTTTTACTCTGTTAGTTGATGCAGGTTTGAGTCCTTTGTGTGTTTTGCCTTTCGCAGGCTTCAGTGTGTCTAGAAAGGCAAAAAGTGAGGGAGGGTACCGAAACTTCCCTGTCCTTTTTCTCTAGCTGTGCCTGAATGAAAGCAGTCCTGATTGGCCGGCTGGCTGTCCTGAAAGGCCCGCCACTCGGCTGTGTGATTGACAGTATAGGCCGCGAATGAACGGGAAATCGCATAAAAAGTAAGGTTTTTGGGACTATAGGCAGAGTCGACCACTGGAGAGTAACATCCGAAGAAGTAGAAGATGTGACGAGACGCCAGCAGCACCTTCCTGGACCGCGAAATGCCCAGTGAAGGCCTGCAGCTGTGCTGACCCCGTTTTCATATCGACTGGGAAGACCTGTACATGACGACTTCCTCCCTTAGGCTGGTGGGACCAACTAGCCTCGAGAAAAGCTTCCATTTGGCGCAACCCCTGACTTGCTGTGCTTCACCAGAGCTGCAGAAGCCCAATGCCAGGGATCCTGTGACCATTAACGAGTGCATCATCATTCGAAGTCCGAATCCGTCCAAATCATTGTGGGCATCCCGAGGACCTTATTGAAGCAGGAAATCTTGATCCAGAGTCCCCACACCAGAGTCCAGGACAGAGGGAGCTAGCTTCTTCCAACCAGAGTTTTCATTCTTCATTGACGCAGAGGAAAAGGCACCAAAACACTGAAGTGCCGCTGAAACAAATGAAATCCATTGCTGGGGAATCCCTCTCCTGAGTACTGCCACAGGAGTCCGCCAATCGTCTTCCCTTTCGTCATCACCACCAAGGTCCAGTAACAAGGGTCTGCCAAACTGTAGCAAGGAGGAATTACAGCTGGAAACTGTAGCAAGGAGGAATTACAGCTAGAACATTTTTCTTCACATTAAAGGTACTGTGGGGCTTGGTGTTTTCACCTTTTAGCCATAAGTGTGTTTCCTGTCTTGCAAAATATTTTTTGGAGTACCTGCACTGGCCTAACAGCTTGTGCTCGCTACAAAGTAGCTGACTTGAGTTACAGTGATTTCTTCTGAACTTACTAACTTTGTCCATTGACATTTGTCCTAGCTCCCTAGGGGCACTCCTCTGAACCTACTGACCTTGGCAATACTTGTTCTCTCATAGGTTTTAATTATTGACACTATTATTGCTGGGATAAACGTTTACTTGCCTCCCTTTAGGAGGTTGTAATTGTTTTTACAAACTATTTAAAGTATGATCTAAATCTTGTTCTAAGCTTTCCTTCCTTTAACAACTCAATAACTGAATTGGTAACTGAAATTAGTGCAATACTGACCTTTACTGAAGTCACTCCGTGTGCTGGGAACATGTGTTAGCATAAGAAGTCTTTGCCAACTTTTATTGTCTTTTAAAAACTGAATCCAAACTTTGAATGTTACTAGTAGATAACACTTTGTAGGGAGGGAGATCACCTGAGAACTTCCAGGTTGTCATTTAGTGAGCCGTTCATAGGGTTGGTTGCGACGCCAAACCAGATGTTGAAATCTCCTAATGTAAGGTTGCTGATGGGGAGTGGCCGAGGGGGGGAGGGGGGTGGGTTAGTGAGGTACCCGCTATAGCCTGGAGGCCTATAGATGGGAAGCTGTGGGTAAGGTGGATCTTTACTTGTAATGATTCACAATCAGAGTTACCAGGTAGATTCTCTGTGGATATGACTGAGGGGTGTTTGTGGTGGATCGATAATGGCATTCTGCTGTCTCAGGGTTACCTGTTGTATCTCCATTAATAGGTTGCTAACCACCAAGTGAAAGAATAGTGGTAATCTAGGTGTGGACTGTAGAAGTGAAGCATTACATGAGAATATATTGCCGAACTTCGAATAGACCATCAAAAGGTTTCTAGGTGCTGTCGCAAGTGGGCTATCAACCTGCAACTAAATAATGTAGTAGATGTTGTTAGGATGGAGGGAGACAAAGGGGAACGGTGTGATGCGACTGCCTACTTTGCGTAAGCAGGATGGTATGAACTTCTAGAAGGTTTGGTTTGTGGGCTTTAATCTGAATTACATGTTTTTTCTCCGGTATTGTGGACGGCTGCATGGAGCCAACATTTCCAAAGGAAGGAGACAATCAGGTGATTAATAAACCACCTAGAGATGCATTGAAAACTTTGGATCCACCTGTATATAAAATGAGCAATAAACAGTACTTCTGAGGACGTAGGTGCCTCAGAAGTGCTCCGCAGATTAGTTTCCTGGCACACGTCAAGTAATCGGCCACTGCAGATTGGATGTACTTGCTGTCAATCTTTCCACCTAATAATGCAGACTGCATGGCTCTAGCGCCACTGCAAGTCGACCAGGACATTAGGGCTTTGCAGAGCTTGAAATAACAGTTTTTCACATTTGGTCAATTAATGCATCACCTTTTTGCTGAATGTGAATTGTCTCGTTTCAGCCAGATCTGTCACTCTTCCTAAGACACTTGTTTAAAAAAAAAAAATATTAACTGTTTGAGCTTTCCTCATATATAACCTGTTTGACAAATATCCCATTAGTCCTGTTTGGTGATATTACTGCAATGTTGCTGTAAAAAAGACTATTCTTGTGAGACCATCATTTCTTCAACATGCTAACCCTTTCTGAAAGGGACTATTAAAACCAAATATCACATCGAATGACAGATAGGCTTTCGACTGTGTACTGGGCACTTCTAGTGACTGGGCAGCACCGGTGGCTGCTTGCAGCACTGCAGAACCTTCTAGACATGCACACTCTACAAAAGGCAAGTTGCACCCAGAATTTAAGATTACTTTAGACAGCTTTCACTTCTCCCCTTGGGTTGGTGAGACCAATCAACCCCAAAGTGAACTAGTTTGGACATCCTCTTGGAGCTGGCTGTACTTCCACTGCTGCTGCTTGAACCGAAGTGCCAGGGAGAGGAACACCAAACTGAGTGGATCGCTTTTAATTCGAAGCCGAGCGCCAGGAAGATCCTCCAGACTTCCCTGAAGCAGGACTGACCAAGCCTGAGCCACCTCAACAGAGTGCTGGAGCCCAGAAGCAAGGAAAGTCTGAAGTGGTATCCGAGAACTGCAATGTTGCTATTTGTTGTCAGACGCGAGGAGCTGAAACCGCGAAGTGCCGCTGAAGTTTGCCCATTGCTGCCGCTGACCTTCCCATTGCAGTGCAGGAGTCCCCAGACGTCCTCGCTCTTGACCCCACGACTGAGGCCCAGGAACACCAGGATCTGCAGAGCTGTACAGGAAAAGAAGCCACCTGGAACCATTTCTTCTAACCAAAGGTACTGTAAAGTTAAGAGGACTTGCCTCTTGTGGTGTTGCCTTAATTGTTCTCAGTTGAGACTTGCCATGGCTGCCCTTGCAGAGTTGCTTACAGCTTTGCCCCTCACAAGCCTCACAGCTTGTGGCCGTTCAAGTGAATCTTATTTCTACAAACATTTCTAAAAACATTGTGCAAGACTTTTTACTTACTGCAAAGAAGACCTTCAGCTACCCTAGACTTTGCTCAACTACGCATTGGCTGGCCTGGCTCCTCCAGAGACTCTTCTTACCTCGGACTCTGTGACTTTACCATTCCCCCAGGAAAGGGTTAAATGTACTTTGCCTTGGAGGGTTCCAAAAATTACTTTCCCGTTTATGAACTACTTGTTAACATTTGTTTTATTCCCCTATCTAAACTTTGCACCAAAGTCAGTATTGCTCTAAATGTACCAGTGATAAATCAATGTCCACAGTGTCCGAACTATTTAAGTCACCTGAGGGTGTAGGAAGTGTCTGTGTGCCATCCCCAATGGGTGTCATCTGATTTAGAGAAACAGAGTGTGTTTTGAAGTATATTATAATTGATACATGTTTTGCTCCCTTCTGAAGAAGGCTTATATAACTGACTGTTAAATGAATAATTGTTTAATCAAGAAACCTTAAGTGTTTATTTGAATAACTGTCACTGTGTTACAACCCTACTGCTCACATTGACCCCTCTTGAGATAAGCCTGGCTGCTAAGCCACACTACCAACCTGTGAAGTACAGACTTCTACCAAAGGTTGGGTTCCTATTGCCAGGAAGTCAAGGTTGCTGTAGTCTTCCAAAGGATACTGCACACAATTTTGTCTAACAGTAGGAAAAGGGGCTACTAAGTAACCCCAGCACTCCACATTAGGTGGGATGTGCCAGATCTGCTGGATCTACAAAGAGAAAAGGTAAGTAAAGTCAATTTCACTTTACTATTCTTGGGAACTGTAGTTCACCCAAGAAAAGGTATTTAAACTATGAGAAATCTAAAGGATTTCTCTGTGACACTGCACTGAAGGTGCTGTGTCACCATACAAAAATAGATGCCTATGGAGTTTGTCAGACGCCAAAAACAAAGGAAACACATAATTCAAATCAGATCAAAATACATTAGTGAGTGAGAAAAAGGGTCCACTCAATCCAGGATTGAAATTAAAAAGTCCTAAAGTGCAGCAAAAGAGCTGGGCGTCTCTATGGTTGAAGGGAATTAGCAAATAACTGTGAATTCTCCCCAACAGCCTGCATGTGATGTTAGGGCTCCATGTCATGCATGTGTCCAAGGGCTAGCAACACACGGCACTGCCACACTGTGTGGCACCAGACAGAAGGGGGTACTGCTACCACTTGGGAAAAGGAGGAATTAACATTTTAAAACCTTGTTAGGTCTTTTCACATACATAACAAGACAGAATGTAGGGATGTCAAATGCATACTTCATTTTTAATGTTGGTGCAAATGCAAACATTAAAAGGTGTTCACCAAGCCTCTTATATTTTACAGTAAATCCTCTTTCTCGGAGCATGCAATAGCCTCTGAGGGTTGGATCCACACAGTGTAGGTCTCGCTCACCTCGGATACTAGATCTTGAGTCAAGTCTCGATGCAAGCTTTCTTCCTGTTTGTGATCAGGATTGGCAATGTCTTCATCTGTCGCCACCAAGTGCTGCAGTAGTTCCACGCTGCTCTTATAATCCATTTGCTGATCCATGCCATAAGTAGAATGTTCCATGGGATCAAGCTTGGACGGTTGAATTTCCCCAGGAAAAGGGTCAGCATCCAGAGTGTTCTGATTGCTTGTTAAAGTCACCTGCTGTTCTGGACCAATGGAAAGTCCTTCGCGGGTCATCACAGTGGAGGCAATTTCGTCAACTGGAGTATGACACTGCACTTGAACACTGTCGTTCAGCAAAGTATCAGGCTGTTAAGAAAACATTGATTATTTCGTTTTCTATCCAATAACAATAATGCATATTTCTTTCACACTCTAAACATTTGTGCAAACAGACCACACTAAACATTTTAAGTCCATATATGTTACAAAAATAGCATCTACAAAGTACAAGTTCACTTCATTTGACAAATCGAGAAGGTCGTTACTTGCCTTCTTCCTTGTTTGTACAACAAAAATGTGCACAGAATATATTAATATCCTCGGAAAATCCTCAAATACATTTTAGATGCTAACAACAAAGATGTATTTTTATACCCGACAGTTTGGGAATCATTTATTGAGTGTGATGGGACCCCAAACATCACACTGCTGGCTACTCAAGGGATTAGCAATATGCGTCTTATTCCCAGGTTTAGCAGCAGAATCAGTTTTTACAAGAGCTTGCTCACTTTGAGATGGAGGCCTTATTCGGAATTTATTCAGTGCAACATACTAGAATTGTGTCAAGTTGGCGCTTACTGGCAATGTCATAGTAGGGACGTAAGAGGTCTTCTGGGAATGTCGAATCGGCAGCTTAATGGAAATTACATATTTGCAAGCAATCTCGAGCTGGACGCCTCAACAGAAATTGGAAACTGGGAGCATAAGGAGAACTATTAGGTTAATTCACTGGAAATGTCAAACTTGGCGCTTACTTGTATTGTCCGGCGTAGTGGGAATGTTTTGCCAGGTTAGGACATACAATAAGAGTATGATAGTGCAGGTGTATAGAGTGTGTGAGTACCTGGACATCTCAAATTGGGCACAAGTTATTTTTTATGCATTTTGATTTATAAAGTGCCTCACACCAAAGTGCTGAATAATGCAATACACGGTACAACAACAGAAAGTATGCCATCAGGGTGGAAGGTCAGATCAGTGAGATGGGACATGGTCTTTGAGGTGGCTTCTGAACAGAGTTAGGCAGGAGACGCAGCAAATTGAAAGAGGGCAAAGGATTCCAAAATGTTGGAGCAAGCAGAGAAAAAGATCAGAAGCGAGAGGGTGCACATGGACAACGGGGATCTGATGGAAGAAATTGAGCAGGGGAGTAAGAGGACCAGAGAAGCCAGATAAGGAGAGGGAAGGTGGTTCAGACATTTACAAACTACACAAAGAAAGTGAAAGAGAAGTCCCGATTCAAAGGGGAGCTAACGTATAGAGAGGGCAGGGAAGGGGTGGATGGAGAGAAAATAAGGCAAATAGAGGAGTTCTATTACGAGCGAAGGGGGGCAGGTTTGTAAGTAGGGAGGCCAAAGAGGATAGAAGGACAATAGAATAAACAGGAAAAAACAATGATGAAAGAAGCAGTTTTATAGCACGAGATGGACGGTCTGTTTGTATATTGCGCAGCTGATGCCGACATGATCAGAAAATCGAGGATATTTGGTAATGAGACAACATATAAATGGATAGTCATCTGATAGCTAGATTGAAACAGTTTTTTCATCAATCTTTGCTGTCTTAAAGTGGCTTTACCACCTTCATTTAAAAAGCAGTGTAGTGGAGCGCTTACATTCCAATTCTCTATACTCCTCCCTCTTGCTGCGTTGCGTTTATATCTAGCAACATATTTGTATTTTGTATTTATTTTTGCACACAACATATTTGTGTGCAAGACAGTTACTTTTAACATATAAGGACAGTGGTTATGTCTGCCGATTAATGTGTAGTTGTTTAATGTATCACCAACTATTAGACTGTTGTGGTAAGTCAGCTTTTTACAAAGCCAGCGATTTCGTCTTGTGTTCGAAACCTGGCATGGGTGAGACCTCGTGGTTCTACGCCAGACCAGGGCTGCTGTTAAACATTTCATGCATGACTTTGTTCCGTTTGCATTGCACAGCCCGAGGTATTCATTTATACTAGGGTAGGCCAATTCATTCTCCAAAGGCACTAAACGTCAGCCTCTAATCAACTAGGTGTTAGGGGAGTTTTCCTAAAGTTCCACTTGGAGGTAAGACTTTAGTAAGCTATCCCAGTGGTTTGTAGTTCCCAACTCTTAGTATCAGTCTGTACTACTCAGGCACCTTAGTAAAGTGGCAGAGCAGCCAGGCTCATTTTAAGAGGAAGATGTGAGCTGTAGGTAAATATACTGAACCCGGTCAGCAATGCACATCAAAGAAACACACACACATTTATATTGGGTCAGAGCTAAGAGGGGGTTGCCCTGGACACCTCTACATGCACTCCAACCCTCTGGAGCGACTTTCTGGAATAAGGTAAGCAATACCTTTTCCCCACAGTACCTTTGGTTAGAAGAAAACGTTTGTGGCTGGATGCTCCTCGATGTTGCTGCTCTGGACCTGACCTCTGGATTCCTTGGTCTGATAATGAAAGGCAGGCCAATGGATGGGACCTCGGGCACGGCTTTCCTCAACTTTTCTGGTCACTTTGTGGTTTTGGCACCTTTTTTGCAGCACCAACAAAGGAAGCGATTCGCCTGGTCAATCTTCTACGTGTTGGATTGTGTCTCCGGAGTGCCCTTGAGGGTTCAGCAAAGACTTGGACGAATTCGGACTTTCCACGACAATGCACTTAAAATGGGCCGCCAGTCTCCTGGTATTAGGGTGCCGCAGCTCTGGAAAGTCACAGGACCTCGAGGGATGGCTCAAATTAAAGTTTGTCGTGGGACTGGTTGTTCCCACAAATCAAAGGGAACAAGTCGTCTCTTAGGAGTTACTCTGTCGAATAGAAAAAAAGGTCAGGATAGCAGTGGTCTCTTCACTGCATTGCAAAGGGTCTGCAGGCATTTCTGGTCGCCTTCTTCTTTGGTTTCTTCAGTTTGTAGTGGTGAACTTGCTTTTCACTCCAAGAGCTTCACCTTACTAGAGGATACAGATTTTTTTTTAAAGGAGGACCATAAGGATCCCCAGCAACACTGCCCATAATGAGCTGTGTGCTGCAATAGTAAAATACAGATGCCGTGAAGTATGGAGAAATATAGACTCGATAGCACAGATAAGATACAGAGAACAGAGTTCCAAAAGACAGAGCCCATAGGAATGAATGAGTGGAAAAAGGCTCCACTCATTCAGGATTAAAGAAAAAGGTCCGGAAGTCCAGCAAAAAGTGCTGGGGGTCTCAGTAGGGGAGGGGATGAAGCATAACAATGATACATCTGCCCAACACTAGGTTTTTGATTGTATTTCAGACATCTTGAGGAATAACAGAGTTGGCCAGGATGTAGTGGATCTCGGACTGAAATGTGAAGTGGCCTTGTACAAAGCACCATCTGCCATTTCGGAAGACTCTTGGTGTTATGTATTTGGGGGCACACTGTAGTAGACCATGCCATACCTGCACTTTTCAGCATGGTAATGCTGCAGTTACAACGTGGTGTGTTTTGCTATGTTAGTTGCTACTGTGTGGCGTGTGTCATGCCACATTGTATCTTGTTAGGCTGAGCAGAGCTGTTGTAGACGTGTATCTGTGAGGTGTCCATGACCGTTGGAAGGGAGACCACAGCTAATTAACTAAAAAATTGCAGGCTATGAGTTTGCGCAATAGCATAGTGTGGGGGCGTACCAGAATATTGCATAAGGGAGTTTAGCAAGGCAGAATAAGGCCTGGAAAAGCATGAAAAGGACTGATATCTAATAAAAGGCACTATTTTATGTTTTGTGGTGCAATTCCTTGCCTTGAAGCTAGTTCCAAACCTCAGGCTATTTCCATCACACCCTGGTTGTTTGAGAGTTGGTTTCCTTGCTGGTTCTCCCTTGTCCCCTTCTGCACTCCTAATGTGGGGGCTACCTTTTGAATGCCCTTTTTTCAATGAATGGGACTATTTGTTTTATTGGTGCACCTAAACCCCAGTATCTAACAACATTGCGATGGCAGACCACCACGTTGCGACTAGAAGGGCCGATGAAGGTACCCTTTGTTCACGTAAAAAGATTTTACAATGAAGTGGGGTTTACAGATCCACGTTTTAGAGAAAACCAGGGTGACTGCCATCACGACAGAAGCATATTACATACTCACAGATAAGGAATGAACCAAGATCTGATCCTGAGAGGCTGGAGAAGCAGTGGCGGCCAAACCCATGGTTGGGCTGGAGGTCAGCGTTAATGGAATGCCTTGGTTTGAGCTCGTCTGAAGTAAAAAAGTGCCTGGTGTTGTAGTTGGCTGCAGATGGAAAGACTGAACATAAAAATACTTCATTGTTAAAGTTATTATAAGCAGGGAGCATACATCCATCCATTTTATGAGGACTATCGAAGCACTTGCATTAACAACTCATACAAGATAAACAAAACCTAATGTGCGAATAGTTCAGTGCGGCCAAGCAAGATCATTAAGCTGGAATTAGACTACTCTTGGGGAAGGATCTCAAACGCCATCGTTTCCCACAGAGATAGTTATACATAAACTATAAAGCCCCAGCTGACGACAGCCAGGGAATGCATACATTTTAATCTGAACTTTTAATGTTGTTCGTATCATTAGAAAACATCAAATCCCTGAACCATGCCTTAAGAACACCTGTGATGGCGAGAGGCCATGTACTTTTGTTTTCTCCTGACTGTTGCACCACACCATATTCCCCTACACAGTCCAATCTGAGGCCCACCCGAGGATGCAACTCTGATACAGCATTGCATGTCTGTTTAATAGTGTTTTATCTCTTACCTTTTTTCTATTTTATTTGCCTTTTTTTTTTACAGTGCACATCACCCCATAGTGGTCCTCAAGCAACCGAGCCTTGTCTAAAGATTATATTTGTATAAAAATATAGTGTGTGGACATTCTCTCATTTGGTATTTGTGAAAAGTGTGTACTGTATGCATTACCTCAGCCTCCTAAGAATTCAGCCTGAACTGCTCTAGATAAAGACTTGCCAGTTGTGCCCGACAGTCGGGGAGAGCAAGGGTCCAAGGAGTCCTACAGCAAGCAGTTTTGTGGCGGTCACTGTGCACATGGTTTGGCAAACACTAAGCATTCTAACAATGACACAGCACTGTGGGGTGGGTGTCGAGACCCTAGGGAAGAACGATTAATGAACAGTAGGCATCTTCAAGGTTGAGAGTCCAAACCAGAGGAACAGAAAGCCAAAACAGCTGCGGTCGGCAATAGTCTGCAATGCATAGATCCTCCATCTCGTTTCTTGAAGATATACACGAGAGAGAGAGAGAGAGAGAGAGAGAGAGAGAGAGAGAGAGAGAGAGAAGATGGACTGGGAGGAGCGTTCAATGGTGCAGTTGCAAAACAAAGGGATGTACAGTGCTCAGAAATGTCCAAGTTGGGGAAAGATGGAACCAAGGTGCTTGCCCGATGTCCTGGGATGAAGAAACTCCAGTCTAGATGGGGTGGAGAGTTTTCTATGGGTAATATCTGCAAAGGAGCTCCTGGGAGACAGAGCCTTCACGTAGGAAGTGTGATCCAGTTCTCCCCACTTCCTGGAGGAGGGGTTCAAAATGGACCTGACCCAGGAAAAATGGTACACCAAGCTGGAAGCCATTTTGTAGAAGGGAAAAGCCACCACTAGTCTAGCTACATCATTGGGTCTCTGGAGGATAGCTCAGGGGCAACACACTTGACTTGGAAGCAAGATGACGTGAAGCAACACAGGTTCGATCCCCGGGTCCGTGCTTAGAAACCTCTGGGTATTAAGTGTGTTATAAATAACCAATTACAATTACCGAAAGAGTAGAGGGTACCCTCTCTGAGACACTATGGGGGTACCCTTGCCATAGGAGTTATAAGGATTCTTATGCTAAGCACAAAGGCAGAGGTACCCTCACTTTGCATTAAGCCTGGATGAGAGGAAGAATAAAGTTCAAAACCTAGAAAGGCCACAAAAAGGGACATGGGCTTCATCATCATCATGTAAAAAGTGACATTTCTACCCAACACACATCAACATCTGCTGTTGATACCTCTGCCGCCACCCCACCTCTATTCCCATCCTATCGTAGCCTCTTGGTTAGCTGCTCTTTACCTCCTCACAGTACCGTCTAGCCCTCTGTACCCATATTTTGTATTTATTACTCTTAAGAGTTTAGAGCACCACTTATCGCACCGTTGCTGGGAAGGAGATTACTCTTTTACAGCCAGTCGTTTTTGTCCCACTCCACCGCCTGCCCAACTTCCGACTCATCAATGGGAACCTTTTCTGACGCTTCCTCTCCATCAGGCATCTTTGTTTACCATGCTTTACGTGCCTGCTGATGTAAGCAAATGGCTGTAACAAAGGGCGAGCAACTAATTTATTACCAATGAACTTGTAATGTGATACAAGTAAACGGTCGAGATACCATGATAAAAAGACATATCGCCAGTGGCAGCAGCTTTTCGTGCTGGGGTGGTGGATAGCTCTTGAAGGGACAGAGGATTCCTAAGGGTTTATGGTTGGTCACATTGGTGATATTTGTAGCGGGGAGGCATAAATATATCCCTAAATTGGCACGAGTGACAGAGTGTATGAGGGAGCCCAAAATAATGCACGGGGTGAAACGATGGAGTACCATAAAAAAGTAAATATATATATCAATACAATGTATAGGTGATTCTCTAGGGTAACATGAAAAAATCCAATATATGCCATGCCACCAACTGTATTCACAGGCTGCAGCCACAATCTATTCCGGTGACGTTCACTGTAAATCACTTGCATGAGGACCATGGTCTCGTTTAGCGAGCACTGTAAGACACAGGCTGCAGCCACAATCTATTCCGGTGACGTTCACTGTAAATCACTTGCATGAGGACCATGGAAGACACAGGCTGCAGCCACAATCTATTCCGGTGACGTTCACTGTAAATCACTTGCATGAGGACCAGGGTCTCGTTTAGCGAGCACTGTAAGACACAGGCTGCAGCCACAATCTATTCCGGTGACGTTCACTGTAAATCACTTGCATGAGAACCATGGTCTCTTTAGCGAGCACTATAGGACACAGATGGCAGCGTTTTGTGCTACTTGAAGATGTTCTAGAAGCTTACTGGAGATGCCGGTGAAGAGACTGTTGCAGTCGCGATTACTTGTCGAATGATCGCTCCCACCAAACCAGCTCCATCGATCGTACGTACTGTGGGAATTAGTGGTTGAGAATGTGCATCCACCTACTGTGTCAACATGGGCTGTGCTTAGTTTTTTTCAGATCCCCATGCTCTTTACTTTATAAGCCTAGCAGAGCAGGTGAACTGTTAGGCAAGATTGTGTGCAGTACCCTTTGGGAGACTACAGCAACCTTGATCTCCTGGCAATAGGAACCCAACCTTTGGTATAAGTCTATACTACACAGGTTGGTAGTGTGGGTGAGCAGCCAGGCTTAGCTCAAGAGGGGTCAATGTGAGCGGTAGTGTTTTTACACAGAGATTCACAGTGACAAGTACTCAAATTCTTACACTTAAGGTTTCTTGATTAAACAATTATTAATTTATTCAACAGTCATTTATATAAGCCTTCTTCAGAAGGGAGCAATATAAAAGCAACACACAAATACACTTCAAAATACACAGACTTAGTTTCTCTAAATCAGTACCCATTAGGGATGGCACACAGATGTTTCCTACACCCTGAGGCGACTTAAATAATTAGGACACTGTGGACGTTAATATATCACTGGTACATTTAGAGCAAAACTGAGTTGGTGTCAAAGAAAAAAGGTATTGGAATAAAACAGAGGTTAAACAAATATTCTGAAGCAGGTAAGTTCTTTTGAACTGCCAATGCAAAGTAAATGAACCCTTTCCTGGAGGAAAGGTAAAGCACAAATTCAGAGGTAAGAGGAGTCTTTCAGGGAGTCAGGCCAACCAACGTTAATTGAGCAAAAGTCTAGGTGAGCTGAAGCACTTCTTGCAGGTAAGAACAAGTCTTGCACAATGTTTTAAAAGTCTTTGTAGAAAAATAGAATCACTGTATGGCCACAAGCTGGGAGGCTTGTAAGGGGCAAAGCTGCAAGCAACTCTGCAAAAGCAACCAAGACAAGTTCCAACTGAGAACAAGCAACACTACACAACAAAAGGCAAGTCCCCTTAGTTTGAGAGTACCTTTGGTTAGAAGAAATGGTTCCAGCTGGCTTCTGTTCCTGTCTAGGTCTGCAGATCCTCTTGTTCTTGGGCCTCAGTTGTGGGCAAAAGAGGGATGACGTCTGGGCACTCCTGCACTACAATGGGAAGGTCAGCGGCAGCAAAGGGCAAACTTCAGCTCAGCTGCACTTCGCGGTTTCAGCTCCTCGCGTCTATAGCAAATAGCGCCACCGCGGTCTCTCTGATACCACTGTGGACTTTCCTCGCATCTGGGGTCCAGCACTCTGTTGAGTTAACTCCGGCATGGTCAGTCCTGCTTTCTGTGAGTCGGGAAGACCTTCCTGGAGCTCGGGTCCGACTTAAAGACACTCACTCGATTCTGGTGTTCTTCTCTCAGGCACTTCGGTTCCTGCAGCAACAATGGAAGTACAGCCAGCTTTGAGAGGATTTCCAGATGAGCTCGTCTTGGGGTCGATTGGTCCCACCAACCGAAGGGAAGAAGTCGTCCTTTGCAGGTGTTCTCTAGTTGAGGCAAATTCGGAGCTTCAGCACAGCAGCAGGGCTTCACCGGGCAAACCAGCGGTCCAGGAGTTGCAGCAGACTTCTCTTCCAGGCCCTTCTTCGGATTCCTTCGTCCAGTGGTCGACTCTGCCCACCAAGCCAAAAAGCCTCACCTTTTATGCAAGTTTCTCCCATTCATTCGCAACCTAGCTGTCAATCACACAGCAGGGTGGCTGTCCTCCAGCCAATCACCCTTGAGTGCATTCCTGTAACCAAGGAGACTAAGCACAGGGAGTTTCGGGCACCTCCTTCACTTCCTGCCAGACACGCTGGAGCCAGAGGCGGGCTTCAATCGTGAATCCTGCCATAGACAAAACGAGCAAGGGGACCAAACCTGGTTTGGCGCGCAGAGTAAATCTCAAGAAGGACCTTTCCAACAAGAAATGGCATGGGTGCCTTACTGCAGCTGTGATTGCAGCCCCGGTAAAAACACACAATGGTAGTAAAAAGTAAACCACTGCCACAAGCCAGTAATTGTAGAAAGGCTAACATAAAAATGTTACATGAGAAACTAGACACAGGGGATACTAAGTAACCCCTCCAGCACCCTATTGTAAGATAGTGTGCTGTGTCTAGAAAGTTACAAAATGGAACTAAAGTCAGTTTCACTTTACTGCTCTTGGAAACAGTAGTTTGACCAAGAGAAGGTATTTAAAACCTTCAGGAAATCTAAGAGATTTTCCTGTGTCACTGCACTGAAGGTGCTATGTGTCACAACGTAAGATGATGCCTATGGAGTTTGTCAAACTCCAAAGTCAAAAGAAACACAGTTTCCAAATCACAGAAACATACATGAGAGAGCGTGGAAACGCTCTCACTCTCTCCAGGTTAGAAATTGAAAGTCCAGCAAAAAGAGTTGGGGGTCTCTAAAGTAGAAGGGAATTAGCACATTTCTGATAATTCTACCTAACAGTGACTGAGCAGCCAGGCTCATCTCAAGAGGGGTTAATGTGAGCTGTAGGGTTGTAACAGAGTTTCACAGTGACAATTATCTTTGGATAATAACTCTTGCACTCATTATTAATTTAACAGTCAGTTGAATAAGCCTTCTTTAGAAGGGAGCAATATATGTAACAAAATATACTTCAAAATACACCCTCTCAGTTTCAATAAATCAGCAGATACTCATTTGGGATGGCAAACACACACTTCCTACACCCTGAGGTGACAAATAACTAGGACACTGTGGACAATGATCTATCACTGGCACATTTAGACCAATACTGGAAATAAAGCAAAAGGTTACACAAATATTCTGAAGCAGGTAAGTACTTTTGAACCACCCCCCCCCCCCCAATGCAAAGTAAATTAACCCTTTGCCAGATACACAAGTTATAGAATGTGTGACTTTTATTGAGGGCTACAAAGTCAGAGGATAGAAGAGTCTTTCAGGGAGCCAGGACAGCCAATGTCAATTGAGCAAAGTCTAGGGGAGCTGAAGCACTTCTTTAAAAAGGTAAGTACATGTCTTGCACAATGTTTTAGAAATCTTAGTAGAATATTAAATCACTGTTGGGACACAAGCTGGGAGGCTTGTGAGGGGCAAAGCTGCAAGCAACTCTGCAAAAGTAACCAAGACAAGTCTCAACTGAGAGCTAACAAGGCTACACAACAAGAGGTAAGTACCTCTTAGTTTTACAGTACCTTAGGTCTGAAGAAGTTGGTTCCAGCTGGCTTCTGTTCCAGTTGTAGGTCTGCAGATTCTGTTGTTCCTGGGCCTCATTCTTGGGGACAAGAGGGAGGATGTCTGGGGACTCCTGCACTACGAATTGAAGGTCGGCGGCAGCAATGGGCAAACTTCAGATCACCAGCACTTTGCGGTTTCAGCTTCTCGCAAATACCACCACTGCGGTTCTCGGATCCTTACAGACTTTCCTTTCATCTAGTGTCCAGCACTCTGTTGAGGCGGCTCAGGCTTGGTCCGTCCTGCTTCATGGGAGTCCGGAGGATCTTCCTGAATATCGGGTCCGACAAAGGCAAAAAACTCGATTCTGGTGTTCCTCTCCCTGGCAATCTGTTCCTACAGCAGCAATTCAAGTACAGCCAGCTCCACAAGGATTTCCAGATGAGTGTGTCTTGGGGTCGATTGGTCCCACCAACCCAAGGGGAGAAGTCGCCCTTTGCAGAGCTTCTCTAGTCAAGGCGAATTCGGAGCTTCAGCACTGCAGCAGGGCTTCACCAAGCAAATCAACGGTCCAGGAGGGTGCAGCAAGCTTCTCTTCCAGTTTCGTCTTTGGTACCTTCGTCCAGTGGTTGCCTCTGCCTTCCTTGCAAAAGACCTTACCTTTTATTCAGGTCTCTACCATTCATTTGCAGCCTAGCTGTTACTCACACAACAGGGTGGTTGTCCTCCAAGGACAGCCAGCCAGCCTGCCAATCACCTTTAGGTGCATTCCTGTAACCAAGGAGACTAAGCACAGGGAGTTTCGGGAACATCCCTCACTTCCTGCCCTGACAGACATGCTGGAGCCAGAGGCGGGCTTCACCAGTGAATCCCGCCAAAGAGAAAACCTGGTTCGGCACGCAGAGTAAATCTCAAGAAGGACCTTTCCAACAAGAAATGGCGAAAAAAGAAAACCGGGGCCATTATGACAAAATGGGCACCCATGGGTGCAATACTGCAGCTGCGAATGCAGCCTGCGGTAAAAAGGCACAATGGTAGGAAAAAGTAAACCACTGCCACCAGCCATTTATTATAGAAAGGATAGAAAGGTAGACAAAGGGATACTAAATAACCCTTTCAGCACTATGTAAGGTAGTGTGTGCTCGGTCTACAAAAAGAAAAAAGGTAAGTAAAGCCAATTTCACGTTACTACTCTTGGAAACAGTAGTTTATCCAATAGAAGGTATTTAAACCTTAGCAGAAATCCAAAAGGATTTCTCTGCGACACTGCCCTGAGCGTGCTGTGTCACAATACAAAAAACATGATGGCTATGGAGTTTATCAGACTCCAACACCAAAAGAAACACTGGGTTCAAATCAAATAAAAATGCATGAGAGAGTGGGAAAAAGGTCTCACTCTCTAGGATAAAAAGTGCTAAAGTCCAGCAAAATAACTGGGGGTCTCTTAGGTAGAAGGGAATTAACACAAAATTGAGAATTATCCCTAACAGACAGTGATTCATTTAGAGGAGGAATGCAGTTTTAAAGCGAAAGTGAAACTGTTTTTTCTATACCGATGAGTCCCAATCTGACAATGTTGAATATTCATGAGCATGTGAATCCACGCCAGACCCATGCTGGAGAACAATAGTTCCAGGTAAGAAACTTGTTCCATGTGACAACAGTGCTTATTTAAAGATGGAACTGCGTGTACGAATATGAAGAGAAGTTGTGCATGCAATCATTGTGTGGCTTTCAAGAACAGAAAGATGCAGCATTTGCAGCAACACTGCTTTGGTGCAGAGCAGTTGCATTTTGTAAATCATGTTGAAATTGAAAGCATGGAAATGATGTTGCAATGTCACCATTACTCACGGGAAGGAGCTCGAAGGTCTGCAGCGTACTGCTATTCAGCGTTATTGCGTCCGAATCACCAGCACAGGGAGAATCTGTAGAAGCTGCAAGAGAAACCGGTAAATACTACAATTAAAATCCAGCCTAGCTCACATTAGAATAGAATAATGTGAGATATGCATTTTGCCCTTTCAGTGCACTCATAAGCGCCTTGATGTGATGAAATGCAAGTGTCACCGCAGAAGATCTAGCAAGTTGCTGATGCTTGTTTGCAGCTGACATACATCTGATATTCCAGATGCATTGGGAAAATAAATAGATGCAATTAGGATTGGTCTGTAAGGTGGAAACTAAGGCCTCAGCCCTTGCATGTGGCGGTAACGCTATTACCGCCGCATTTAAGGGTGGGCCCAATCATGGGTCAGGCGCTAAGTTGGAGTTTTACCTCCAGTGGCAATAGTGCCGGACCAAGTAGCGGAAACAATATTTGTGCTGGCGGTATCCCGGCAGTATTACCGCTGGGATAACGCCAGACTCCTGATGAGGACCCAAGACTTAAAACAGGCAAAGGGAAGTCTCACATTCAAAGAAAGTGCCTCTTCACTCTTTAAGAGGTGGAGAATTGCAACCATTTGTAGTTTTGGCTATAAGCTGGAAGTACAGCATTGGAGTGCAGATAGATGGGATGTTGTAATGAGGGCTAAATAGCCTATGGATGTTATTTGGTTATTTACTTGCCCAATTTCCACGCAAAGCCATAGTACTCCCTATGGCCAATCCCACCCACTACCTTTCCAAACATAGCCTTCTATGATTCCTTGGAGTGAGCTCTATTCTGCAGTAATGGTAATGTTAGGGAGAATTCTCAGAAATGTGCTAATTCCTCTCTGCCTTAGAGACCCCCCCCCCCCCAGCTCTTTTGCTAGACTTTAGGACTTTTTAATTTCTAACCTGGAGAGAGAGACCTTTTTCCCCACTCTCTCATGTATTTTACTGTGATTTGACAAACTCCATAGGCATCATCTTTACATTGTGTCACACAGCACCTTCAGTGCAGTGACATAGGGAAGTCTCTTAGATTTCCCAAAGATCTAAATACCTTCGCTTGGTGAAACTACTGTTTCCAAGAGCAGTGAAGTGAAATTGACTTTACTTACGTTTTGTAACTTTCTAGACCCAGCACACACCATCTTAACATAGGGTGCTGGAGGGATTACTTAGTATCCCCCTTGTCTAGTTTCTCATGTGGCATTTTTATGTTACCGTTTCTAAAATTAATGTCTGGTGGCAGTGGTTTACTTTTTACTACCATTGTGTGTTTTTACCGCGGGCTGCGTTCGGAGCTGCATTAAGGCACCCATGAGTGCCCATTTTGTCAAAATGGTAACGGTCTTGTTTTTTTGCCATTTCTTGTTGGAAAGGTCCTTCTTGAGATTTACTCTGCGTGCCAAACCGGGTTTGGTCCCTTTGTTCATTTTGTCTTTGTCAGGATTCACGAGTGAAGCCAGACTCTTGCTCCAGAGCGTCTGGCGAGAGCAGGAAGCGAGGGAGGTGCTCGGAGCTGGGTGTACTTCCATTGCTGCTGCAGGAACCGAAGTGCTCGGGAGGGGAACACCAGATAGAGTGCATCTCTTTTAAGTCGGACCCCGAACTCCAGGAAGATCCTCTGGACTTTCCTGAAGCAGGACTGACCAAGCCTGAGCCACCTCAACTGAGTGCTGGATGCCAGATGAGAGGAAAGTCTGAAGTGGTATCCGAGAACCGGAGTGTTGAAATTTGCTATACACGCAAGGAGCTGAAACCGCTTAGTGCAGCTGAATTGAAATTTGCCCATTGCTGCCGCCGACCTTCCCATTGCAGTGCAGGAGTCCCCAGACGTCCTCCCTCTTCTTCCCACACCTGAGGCCCAGGAACACAAAGATCTGCAGAGCTGTACAGGAACAGCGAGGTATGCCACCTGTGCTTCTGCTCCCAGGGAGGCCTGCATGAGATAAAAATTGAGAAATTAGAGTGCTCATTTTTTCTGAGATGCTCACTGGTGAGTTTTAATATTAAAGGTTGCATAAACTGGATCTAATTGTGCTTGAGGGGAACCAAACACCATGAGTTCAGTTTTCCCTCCATTGAGGCACATCCAGTTGGTCTTCATCCATGCCTCAATGGAGTTGTAGACCGAGTCAAGCCTACTATTGTCCGTGGTGTGGAAGCCAGTTAGTTCTAATACCAACTGCGTATCACCTGCGAAGTTTGTGGAATATATGCCCATGTTAGTCAGAAGGGTGAGGAGACAACGCATATAAATGTTAAATAGCAGCGGTAAAAAGCTGGCTCCTTGGGGGACACCACAATCTACCTGCTAGGAGGCCGATGTGTGGTCCCCCCCATTGGATCCTGGAGCTCCTATTTCCCAGGAAGGAGGCTATCCATTCAAGGGCCTCTGGTGAACAATTGCCTGACTTCTCTAGGGTCTCTCAGATCTTCTGATGATCTAGCAGATCAAGCTGCCGAGAGGACTAGCAGGATTAGTAGTCCTGATTTGCCTTTGTCCATTATACCCAACATTTTGTTCTGGAGGTCTAGTAGGGCAGATTCTGTGCCATGGGCCTCTCTGAATCCTAGTCGATATATTTTTGCAGCTAGCTTGTTGCAACTTTATCTAGAATGTTAAGGATTGTTATGCTTCATCCCCTCTCCTAGTGAGACCCCCAGCACTTTTTGCTGGACTTCTGGAAATTCTCTTTCAATCCTGAATGGGTGGAGCCTTTTTCCACTCATTCATTCTTCTGGGCTCTGTCTTTTGGAACTCTATTCTTTGTACTCTACCTGTACTATGGAGTCTGTCTGCGCAATAGCTCTTAAAGGCATCTGTGTTTTTACAACTGCAGTACACAGCTCCTTATGGGCAGTGTTGCGGGGGACCCTTAAGCCCGCCTTTAAGATTATTTGTCTGTATCCTCAAGTAACTACAGTTCTTAACAATAGAGAGATCCTTTGCATCTCTCCAGAAACTCTATAGTCTGAGATTGGCACACACCACCTTCAATGGTGTGCCAAAGTGATACCTAGTAACCCTTCTCTCTGCTCCTGTGACTTGTTTTGTCACATAGACAATCGCCTAGTTAGGACTGGTGGCAGTGGATGTGTTCTACCAACTATTGTGTATTTTTCATACCGCAGACTATGTCCATAGCCCCGGTAGTGCACAATAGGGGCACTCAAGTACCAACTTGGGGCCTCCCTTCTTTTTTCATCATTACTAGCGTGGTTGTAGATTGTGTCCCCTTCTGAAGTCCGTTTTAAGGTCTTCCTTGTTAGTTGTTAACTTGCTGCTTCTTCTACCGTTCTGGGAGGGGGCGGTCTGTGTGTGTGTTGTGCTTTTGGTGGGAACCCTTGGGTATCCCCGCCTAGGCTCCAGAGTGTCTGGGCAGGCAGGAAGTGGGGGAGGAGTCTTCCACCCCTGTGCCTTTTGTCTGCCAGAGCGCCTGAATAGGTCCAGCTCCCACAGGGCGTCTGGCTGTCCTGATTGGACTGCCAAACACCCCTTTCTGTAAAATGCTTAGAGAGATTGCAGAGGAGTGTGTGCTGGAACTGTATGAAAGGTGAAGTTTCTGGAGTGAAAAAGTCAACCACTGGAAACTGAAGTAACCGAATAAGACGACCAGAGGCACCTGCAGACCGTAAAGCGACCACTGCTGTCCTGACTCTGTTTTCTGTGCGACAGAGGATCTCCGAAGAGGATGACTCCTTCCCTTTGGCTGTTGGAAACAACCACTCCCAAGATGAACTTTGAAACTAGCCATCTCCCGAGGTCCTACGAGTTTCTAGAGCTTCAGAACCCCAATACGAGGAGACCTGCTGCCCATTTAGAGTGCATCGTCGTGGAAAGGCTGAATCCGTCCAGACCTTTGCTGAAACCGTAGGAGGCTCCCGGGATCCGATCCAACTCGCCCAGAGCGCCTCATCAGAGCATGAGACTGCAGGAAGTGAAGAAGATTGAACGGGTTATCCGTCTCCTTTTTTGGTGCGGGAGAATTGTCATTCCTGTGCCAATTCCATTCAACCTTAGAGACCCCAAGCTCTTTTGCTGGACTTGGGGCTTGTGATTTTTTCCTCCCGAGTGAGTGGGACCTTTTTCCCCACTCTCTCATGTATTTTTCCTGACTAGGACTGTTGTGTTTCACTGTTTTATGGAGTCTGACACACTCCATAGGCATGTGCTTTTCGTATAGTGACACACAGCACCTTAGGTGCAGTGCCACTAAGAGGTCCCTTGGACTTCTCTGAATGTTTAATTACATTTTATTGGGTGAACTACCGTCCCCAAGAATAGTAAGATGATCCCGGTCTTATATACCTTTTTCTTTGTGGGACCAGCACACGTCACTCCATGTGGAGTGCTGGGGGGTTACTTAGTAATTCCTTATCCCACTTCTCATGTGATATTTTTGTTACACTATCATACTTTAATTGGCTGGTGGCAGCGGTTTACTTTTTACGAGCCGTTAGGCAAGATTGTATGCAGTACCATTTGGGTGCACTACAATACCCTTGACCTCCTGGCAATAGGGACCCAACCTTTGGTATAAGTCTGAACTACACAGGTTGGTAGTGTGGCTGAGCAGCCAGGCTTATCTCAAGAGGGGTCAATGTGAGCAGTTATGTTGTGACACAGAGTTTCACAGTAGCAGTTATTCAAATAAACACTTAATCTTAAGGTTTCTTGACAAAACAATTATTAATTTATATCACAGTCAGTTGTATAAGCCTTCTTCAGAAGGGAGCAATATATATATAAACACTTATAATACACACTGTTTCTCTAAATCAGCTGATACCCAGTGGGGATGGCACAGACACTCCCCTACACCTTCATGTGGCTTAAATAGCGAGGACACTGTGGACATGGGTTTATCACTGGTACATTTAAAGCAATACTGAGTTAGGTGTAAAAGGTAGAATAGAGGAATAAAACAAAGGTCAACAAATCATTCACAAACTGGTAAGTACTTTAAAAAACCTTCCTCCAAAGCAGAGGAAAAAATGGTGGGGCTTCTCTTCTTTAATGAGGCTGAATTAACAGCCTGCGAGTAATGAAGACTAAAAAAGTAATTAAATTAGTTAACTGCCATCAGCCATTCAAGGAAACTTGCAATTGTAACAAAATGTTACCAGGTAAGTAAGAAATCCTCCAGCAATCCACATAAGGTGTGGTGTCCTGGCTGATTTATACAACATGTAAAAGGGATGAAAATTACTACTCTGGAATAGTAGTTCACCAAGTACATGTACGGGACCTTAACGGGGGGAGGGGGCAACACGGCTTAAGCTCAAAAGTTGTAGGAAACTAGAACTTCAGCCACACACTATGGAGAGACATAAAAAGAGTAAAAGACTAGGTGAGAAAGGGTCTCCTTCACCCAGGGACAAGGTAAGATAGTTACCGAGTCCAAGCTAAAAGTTCTGGGGTTGGCACAGGTCAGGAAGGTTTATCATAAATATGAAAATCTTAACTAACTATATCAAATTCAGGAACGGCTTTGAGGCCCAATTCTATATACTCAGAGCTCAGTGCCAAATGTCTAAATCATGCATTCTTTAAATAATGAGAAAAAATACATTTGAAATGAAAAACCACACACGCCTAACAGCTTGGTGGATTCTTTAGCATTTGGTGCAAGAAATACAAAAAGGAACAAACCCAAACATATTCAACATGAGTGAGATTTAATAATGCAAAGGCACAGTGATGGGAAACTAGTTATCTTTTACCTCAGTATACCGCATAACATGGATGTATTTGTGCAGTACTCGGAACAAGTGCCTATAACTGATCACCAGCTCGAACAGTCGAGGAATTTGATAGCGCTACCAGATTCACCTGTATTGTTTTAGAGTACTTACAAACGTGAGTAATCTGCACTGGAATTTGCAGGGCTCCCATGGGACTCTGGGGGAAAACAGAATTCTCGTCCAAGCGCGTCAGGCGAATCTGTACATGCTGGACCCCCGCATTTGAATTAGTGTAGAATCCAGTTCCAAGTTTTTTCTCTGAAGCCAATTGACCTGAAAGCTGATTCTGGGTTTCGTGCAAATGTCGCAGTCCTTTTATAAGCACTAAAGGGGCAAAAAGCAATTCTGTTAACCTGCAAGGTGGAAAAACATTACTGTGCACCAGATTCCCATAGCTGCAGCAATAAAATCCATCCCCAACCTCACATGTTCCTTGTCAGATTTCAATTCAGTGCAAACCACACTTTGTCGCTTGATTCTGAGAGGGCACGGGACAATCAAGTGGGAAAATGTAATCAGAAAGGATTACATGATCAATGTTTACACAGTGGAAATAGTGTGTCTTTGACACCCATCTGCAGGTAACCTGATGCTCACATGTTCAGACGGTTAGGACAGTGTTTCTGAAGTCCAAGGGCTTAGTACCACCATTCAACTGAGACAGTACAAGACTCCACTCTTAGAATAAGGTTGTACCACCTGAGTGTGTTGGTAGCCTAGATAGAGCAGCCAGGCTTATCTTAGGAGGGAGAGAGGGCTGTAGAATTAGTACAAATGAAACTGTAATACAAATGGTCCAAAGAAACACTGAAACACTATGTATTCTAAAAATAATTGGTTTATTTAAATACAAGTAGGCCAAGATAAATCTTGGTTGAATTAAGTACTATCACATTATATGTAATCACAATTATAAAAACACAAAACTATGCTTGAAGGTAGACAGACCAAAGCATAAACCTTATTTGGAACACCTAACAGTAGTTATAGGGAAGTGAAACCTTTTCATACACATTCAGTATAGGTCGCACCTATTCCTGGGGAGTAAAAACCAATGGTTACATTCAGTAATTCAAGGGTAGTAGACCCTACCAATTGTACCGTGACGCTCAGCAACAAATCACAATCAGTCAAATGGAAGGTATACGTTTCATGACTAGTGTGACACTTATTCTAGGTACAGTAAAAACCTATAACTACTTCAGTGATAACACACAGTTATACTAGGTGAGTAAAACCTAAGGATGTAATATTCAATTACAGGTGCTTTTGAGATCAGTGAAACACAGATTGAGATAAGCAGTAACTCTTGTAACTTATTTTAGGATGGCACACAGCTAACTCAAGGTACGTAAAACCCACATTCTATTTCACGGAACTATCAGCATCTTGGGGCAGGTTTAAACCTATGACTCTTTTTGAATCTGTCTAAAACAGACCAGGGAAAGCAAAAACCAATGTTACTCTTTATAAATGACTCAAGGTTTTTCTAGGTAGGTAAAACCTAATGCAGACTTATTCTAGACAGGCTAACAGCAAGTCAGGAAAAGCAAGACCCAGTTGGGAACACTCATACAATTCAATTATCCTAACAGGAATAATAAAGTGAAACCAACAGCATTACTTTTGGGAAGAGGCACAGCCAAATCACAGGTGAGTAATATACCCTTATATCTACTTTCTGTTAGAATGGCGAAACAGTTTCTAAGGAAAGAAAGATGTTGCATATATTTTTCAGAATAGTGCAACACATTCAAGGTAAGTAAGAACTTTTTTAACTGTTCACTCAGAGTTACAGTTACCAACCAACTCTTTTACACGTAAGTCACTTTTAAACACTTATTCTCTTTTGTAAGCAAAAGGCCCCATTGCTTAAAAGTTTTTCCCTTATTCTTGGAGCATGAGTGTTCTCAGTGGCAGAAGGGGGTCACTAGGTTCTAGTGTCCAACAGGCAGTGTCAGGATAAGTTCTTAAGTAGCGAAAGTCAGAGTTCCTTAGGAAGACTGTTCAAACAGGTGAGTATTTTACTTTAGAGTTAGTTGGGGGTCCAGGGGCTTCACAGAAGACACACTAGGAGGGTTCCAGCAGTGTGACTGGGTGAACTGGATGAGAGGCCTTCCAATCACAGAAAACCCCCCTCATCTACACAGGAATCACAAGAAACTTAAGTTAAGTAAATACCCAAGTCAGCACAGAAGAAGATTTTGCAGCAGGACGACTTCAGTTTTTGGTTGCAGATCCTGGTCGGTGGATTACTTGTCGTGGTTACTGAAAACAGGACCTTGGAAGGGACTTTGCAGCATGGATCAACAGGGAAGGCTCTAGGCAAGGTTTTCCTCGCGGCTGGAAGCGGCTCTGTGGATTTGGCGCCTTTTGCAGGAACACTGAAGAAAAAGACAGAATATCGTTGGTCAGATTCTCGTAGTTACAAAGGTCCAGTACTCTGGCAAGGGAACTTTTCAGACTTGATTCGTGTCTCTGGAGATCCAGCAGGATTCCAATGAAGTTTCTGAGAGATTCTGAAGACAGTGCACCGCACAATGGCTCGAAGTCCCAGGCTATTGAGGTATTGCAGCCCTACAAGTTCTCAGCACAGCGTGGGATGGCTCAAAATGCAGGTCTTCTTGAGTGTAGTGGGTTTCACCAGGCTCTGGGTCGTCATTTCCGGAGTCCGCAGGTCGATTGGAAGGAAGGGCTACAGCACGCTCAGGTTACACAGCAGGCTCTCCGGTTGCTGGAGATCGTCTTAGCCTCTTTTCCGTCATCATCCTCTTCGGTGTTGGTTCCAGTGGTCAACTTGTTCTTCAGTTTACAGGGTCGGAGTATTTAACAGGAACTACAGCACAACTTCTGCATTCTCTTCAGGCAAGGAGGAAGACAAAGGGCTGTGGAGTTTTGGACTCCTCCCCTGCTTCCTGCCTTCACAGACAGACTGGTGCCCGGGCAGGATAGGGGACTCCCGCCAAAGATAAAAATCACACAAAGAAATTTCCCACCCTGGATGCCAGGGGAAGGAAGAAGGAAGGACAAGACTAAATGGCGAAAGAACAAGGCGGGCCATTTTGGTAAAATGAGCATCTTGAGTGCCTTTACTGCAGCTGTGAACACAGCCCGTGGTAAATCTGCACCAAATTAGTAAAAGGTATCACTGCCACCAGCCATTGAAGGTAAGCTTGTCCCTGTAACAGAATTGTTACAGTTTTAGTGTGAAAGGGGATGCATTGTATTTCCCCAGAACTCCACATAAGGTGGGGTGTGCTGATTTCACCAAATAAAATGTAAAAGTGATCCAAAGATCCTTTCTACCCTTGGGAACTGTAGTTCTTTCAAGGTTAGTCTGAGAAAGTTAAAAGGGGAGCTCCTAGGGCAACCCAGCAACAACAGGCACTTATCCTAGGGCAACCCAGCAACAACAGGCACTTATTGCCAAAAAGTTGTCAAAGAGGATAACTTTAAAAAAGACACTATCGAGAGTCTAAAAAATGACACCCATAAAAAGTGTAAAAGATTCTGTGAGTGTGGACAAATGTTCCCATTTTACAGAGGTATAAGGAAAAATAATCCACCAGTAAAGAAAAAAAGTTCTGGGGTTGACACAGGTCAGGAAGATTTACCATTACTATGAAAATCTTACCCAACGCTGCTGGAATTAGGAATTCAAAGAAACCACGAGACCAAAAATGGTAACTCCTTTCAGGAGTGTTCCGCCAGATGCGAGACTGGCATGGTATCACGAGAGAGATTGACTCAAAGGTGTTAGTTTTAAAACCTTTATTTACTAAGGTTCCTGGGTTGGAATGCCTAACTGGCCCTAACTCTTATTTATTTTATTTATTTGCATTTTTAAAGCGCTCACACAGCCTGGGGGCATCGAGGCGCTGTTACAGGAATATGTATTAGTTGCGTATTTATAATGCGCTTAATACCCAGAGGTTTATAAGCGCGGACCCGGGAATCGAACCTGTGGTGTTTCGTGTCGTCTTCTTTCCAAGGGCAGCACGTTGCCGCTGAGCTATCCTACTATACTCTAAAGGGGTGTTTCCCTTAACTGATGTTTCTAAAGGCTGTCAGGGTCTAATAGTCCAAAATAAAAGTCTGTCTGTGTCTAAACCCATGCTTGCCCTCACTCTTTACAAAAATGTAATAGGAAGTCTTTGAAAAAGGAAAAATAGTGGTTCAACAGAAAATTGGAAACCAAAGATGGTTTCAGGTGGTCATTCCACAAGGCATGGTTTGGTCAATGTCACAAAAATGAGGTCAATGAAAAAGGGGTTGTTCGTAAAACCTTCTCCACAGAGCCCTTGCAGTGGTTTCAGATACCTTCAGTGTCTCTGGGTTCCGTCCCCCCAAGCTTTTTTTTTTTTTCCTTTCTTTCTCACTCCAGCAACTCCTCTGTATTTCTTACTCTGCTTTAGACTTTTGCACACTTGCACCTTTCCTTTTCTGTTCCTTTCGTTTCACTGTGCCCTCATGCAGTTTAGTTTTCTTTATCATGCCTCTTGCGCACCTCACATCCTTTTGCTTCCTCGTGCACTATTGCACTATCCGTTTCTTTCTCCTGCACGCCTAACACACTGTCCTTTAACCGGTTACGTTTAGCATTTCTCTTCATCGTACACGCTTTACTCTTCATATGCCTTTCCTTTCGCTTTTCTCCTCTTCCGCGCGGTTAGTGCAACATCCTTTCTTCTATTTCTTTGGCTTACTTCTGCTAGTTTCTGTCCTTTGCACACTTTCAAACCTTTCTGCTCCGTGCCGCTTTACAATTGTGTCTTTCACCAGCTTCGGTCAAATGCACGCTCCAGAGTTTCACTCACTCACTCACTCACTCACTCACTCACTCACTCACTCACTCACTCACTCACCAGTCAGCGTTGCATTGACGAGCGGTTCAATTGGATACAAGGGGTTGAGGTCAGCGTCTCACCACCTGCCCCTTAGACACGCCTGGGACCAGCACACGTCCCAAGGGAAGGAGCACTTTCCAAAACACCACCAGCAGGATACAGCTGGCATCCTCCAGCTCCTTGGAGGCACTGCCCCCTTGCCACCTGAATAGAGGACTTTCTGGGTTTTAATGGCAGAATACCCCTCAGTTTCTCATATTGAACCACACATACTTTCCGGGCATGTGCACAAAAGCAATTCACAACTTCCAAATATCACTATGAAATTAATATGTGCATTGTACTCCAAAATGGCACATCATCAAGAAGCCAAATTCACTAAGAGAAAATCTTACCGGGAAATGAAACATCCTTGTGATTTGCAATCTGCCTTTTAACAGTCCACCATTTACTGCGAAGCCACTGGGGAGAGCGGACACTGCTCCAGCCTTCGGCGAGTATGTCCCAGTTTATATCGTTTTCATCCAGGACATCAAGTTCGGTTATTCTGACAGGTGTGCAAACGGGCATGTGTTAGAAAGGAAGTAGACACGCTTTGCAATCCTTCATAGGACACACTGTTTTGTTTGAAAATTTAAATTATATTGCAATTTGGTAGTTCGAAGAAAAAGAAACCTTGTATTAAGTTTACTTACATTTTTAAACCCTGCGATATATTAATTTATATAATATACTGGGGCTCCAGTTGCTGCAGTTTTCTGTGGTAATGTCCTTGAGAGCAGTAGCAGGTGCATGGTCTGCAATGTTGATTGTACACTTGGTGAGGAACCATACCAATAACTTAAAGGGCCCTACCAGTGAAATAGCAGAACACGAGGTCAGCAAGACCAAGTACATACAGTACGCTATTCTGCAGAAAGGACCATGCGCCACAGCTGCTATGACACAGCAGAAAGACGTTTGAAGCTTTCCAACGTTGTAATGGATGTTGCCACCCATCTGGAGGATGGCTGAGAAGTTAGTCATTTTGCATGTAAACTACTGCAGAACATAACAGGTTTTTCAATTCACTGCTTGGAATAAAATAGGGCCGATAAGCAGCACGTGTAGTGTGACAAATCCTATGGCGTTCTCACGAAAACCATACCTAAAGTCTCCTCTCTCATGGCCAGGTAAAGGCAGATGCATCTTGATCCTGAAGGCGGTGTTAGCCGGGAGGATCACCTGGGAGGAGCAGGGCCGCAGGGAAACAGGAGGACTTCGTGGGATGAGACACAGTTCTCGTCTACCTCCAGGAAGGACACATCATTAATGCCAGTACATGTATTGGCATGTTGTCAAAGAGAACGAGGGTTAGGTAAGATTTTCATATTAATGATAAATCTTTATGACCTGTATGCTTCTTCACTTACTACACTCGGTGATGACTTCCATGGCATTTATATGTCACTAGTTATACTTTGCAGACTCTGAGGTTGCATAAAGGAGAGGTTTAAGGAAGGAAAAAGGTTAAACAGGTCCTCAAGGCATGTGAGGACAACTACATCTTCCAATGAAATCTAGACAAGCATTTGCCAGCAATAACGGTCTAAAACAAGTTACCACCTCTGAGGGACAGGAATATCAAAGTCAATGGGCTAGAAGAGTCTGCAGGGAGCCAGGACAGCCAAAGTCAATTGGAGCAGAGTCTATGGAGCTGAGGCACTTCTTAGATAAAAAGTTTTGCACAAAGTTAGAGTTTTGTAGAAATCATTTGTAGGGTCACAAGCTGTTGAACTTGTGAAAAGCAAAGTTGGACTCAACTCTAAAGTAAGCCAATGCAAGTCTCAACTGGGAAAAGCATAGCTCAAAGACACTGAGGTAAGTACCCCAAGTCTAAACGGTACCTCTGGTTTGAAGAAGAGTGGTCCAGCTGGAATCTGTCCTGTTGCAGCGATGCAGACCCTGGGTTCCTGAGCCTCAGTCATGGGGACAAGAGGGAGGACATCTGGAGGGCTCCTGCGGCGGCAATTGGAGGCCGTCGGCAGCTACGGCCTCTTTTCGGATCCGCTGCACGCGGCTTCCTTCACTCCTCAAGTCCTACACTCTGGTCAGGGGACTCGAGCTCTGGTCGTCCTGCTTATGGAGGGTCCTTAGGAGACTCCTGGGGCTTCTGGACGGATTGCAGACGTTGCACTCGACTATGGATTTCTCTACCCCTGGCATTCGGTTCTTGCAGCAGCGAAGAAGTACAGCCAATCATGTAAGATGGTCCAGTGGAGCTCATCTTGGGGGTTAGTTGGTCCCACTAACCCAATGGAAGAAGTCGTCCCTTACGGAGATTCTCTTATCGACCAGGAACAGGAGTTTCAGCACAGCAGCAGGACTTCACCTGGCAATTCAAACGTCCAGGAGGATGTAGCAAACTTTGTTCACGGTTTCTTCGTTGGGTGTTCCTCTCAGTGGTCGACTCCGACTCTAGTCCCAAAACCCTCACCTTTTAAGCAGGTTTCTCCCATTCATGCACAGCCTAGGCTGTCAATCACACAGCAGGGTGGCTGTCCTGGAAGGACAGCCAGCCAGCCAATCAGTACTGGTTGCATTCAGGCATTCCTAGAGACAAAGGAAATGGGAGTTTCGGGAACCTCCCTCACATCCTGCTTTTCCAGACACACTGGAGCCAGAGGCGGGTTTCAGGACTGAAGCCCGCCAAAGGCAAAATGAGCAAAGGGCTCAAACCTGGCTCAGCGTGCAGAGTAAAACCCAAGAAAGACCTCACAAACAGAAAATGGCGAAAAAAGAAGACCGGGACCATTTTGACCTTGGCTTCGTTTTCTCAGTTTGACTGTGTGCTAGCCATGCAAATATAGGCTTGCTAAGCAGTTCTTACACTTTCAGTGCTATACAATTTTTCAGAACAGTGCACAATTACTGACACAGATGCAATGCTATTACCACACACAAGTGCTTTCTATGTCCTTATTGGAAGCTGATAGCAGCTCACATTACTTCACACATTCTGCAAATGATCCTCTCCCTTTTTCATACTGAAATGAAAGGACTGCCTACCTACTGCTCAGAAAACCAACATGAATAAAACGGGGCAATACTTCAAGTAAACGATCAATATCATGCAAAAAACCCAATACAGAAAATGTACTTTCGCCAAAAAGAAATCATTGCCATAAAAAAGAAAAATATATTTAGTGCAACTGATCGAGAATACAACTACTAATGGCAAACATGTCTGATGTGAGATAAAAAGTAAGGTCACATGGGTGAGTGTATACCAGCACAGCACAACTTGTTCAAACATCCTTCTATAATGGTGGAAATAGAAACTGAATCTTGCCCACTGTAAGGAGTTGCTTTTTGCCACATGATGACAACTTCAAATAGGTCAGTTAGTCTAAGGAGCCCAATATAAACCATAGCACAAACCAGAGTAAAAAGGCCCATGTTGTATCTTTAGAACCCGGCCAGGAGATGGCCTACAGGAGTACAAAAGCAGTCAAGTGTGGGGCCCTTCAATTGACAATTTAGGACATTCCCGGTCTTTGGTGGGATTTCTAAAGGTCACACAAGCAGAAACATTGTGCACAGGAATACAAACTAATGTTCAAGTCCCCTGGTAAGCGACGATACCGTCTGCTATGGTCATCTGCAAGTATAAGGCGACAAACCTAAGAATGAGAGCCATTTCATCTTCCTTGGTCCACTCTGTCCCCCCACTTTGTTTCCAGTTCAGATAATTCAGCCACTTGGACCGGCATTGCTTTTCTGATCGAGATCCAACTCTCTCAGCTACGGAAGCCCAAGACACGCCCTGCGTGACTGCGTCTCCTGGATCTGTGGCGGTTAAGTTGTGAACCACTTCTGCCAGTCTTCTTTCCTCATCTTCTGTCCATTTCCCTGAAGAAAAGAAAACTTAACATTCACTGGAAGCTGCGTAAACCATATTGCAGTATGGCAATTTCCTGCACTAAAACCACATTTTCCATCATTTTTCTCAAACAATTGTAGACTGTGGTTGTAAATAACTCTTAATACGAATTTCTGGATGTCCTACACAGGCTTCATCCTACCAGATTGCAGTCTCGGAGACCAACCCAGACTGCACACATTCAACTGATCTCTCTCAATACCAACACACCTAAGGTTAGAATGCAGCTACCATCAAGCAATCGCATCAGCTGCTCACATATGGAGTGCTTGCACCCAAGCACCCTTTAACACCTTAGTCTCTCGACTGACTTGGACTGCAGTCCCTGAGGGCGTTCAACCCACAAGCACTTTGAGGTCATTCCAATGATATATAGAGAGCGCTATATAAATTCCAAATAACACAACCTAATATTTTTTTAAAAAGGTATCCTCCGAATACTTTAAAGGGGTAAGGTAGAATAAACAGAGTATACATATACTTTGTGCTTATACTTTATGCACTTATGTCATGCCTCCTGGCCAAGACATTACTGATTGGCTCCATGGTGTTACTTTATGCATTTACTAATGTGATGTTCTGTAATTCTATCCTAAAGTGAATTGTTATTTTGTATGCACAATGAGTATCTATGGGATGTCTAACAATATTGTATTTATTGCACTTGTTAATTTTAGTATTGAAACAGTGCTTTTAACTCCTTTCCAAAATGGCAGACTTGCTTACCATGACCTTTGTATTGTTTTGTGAACCATAGAGTGGGGATCACTTTGTATTTATTCACCTTTCACAGGGCCCGTTTTCAGTGTAAACAAGTGCCTGGTGAGGCACGAAAAGCATAGCTGGCTGCACTTCCTGCACATACATTGTCTGCCATGCTTTTGTAATCAGATCACCTAACGTATGTGTCTCCCTCTGTTGCCCTTCTGTGGACCGTGATACTTTTTGTAGATTTACATGCAATGCATAGGCTGACATCTAGTGGTAGCTGCAGAGTATTATTTTTTGTTTTCGAAACTCGGAAAAAGGGATGTCGACAGGGCGGGTCAGTAATACTGTCCCTAGTGTGACGCCCACTGTACCCACGGTCCTTCACGCGTAGAGGTCCCTCAGATTGTTTTGTTTCTGACATGAGGTAGCATGCAGTGTAGTGCGAGTACAGATGTAATAAAGCAGATGAGTAGATAAAGCCAGAAAACATCTATGCACCTTCTACTCCACAGGGGAGGAAGGGTGGGAGCATGTGAATCACCGATTGTACCACCTGTGAACCTGTTTTAGAATGTGTGTCAATACAGTATTGCCGAGTACAAATACGTATAGAACTTCATGTAGCCGCTTTGTAAATGGCGGGACGTTTGCAATAAAGGCCAAAGTAGCTCCTGTACCCCTTGTAGAGTGAGCTCTTGGTGTGAAAGGCAGAGTTTTGTTTGATAGGGAGTAGCCGAGCTGTATGCATTTCACTATCCATCTGGAGATGGTGTTTTTTTTTTTTTTTTTTAATGGGATCTCCTTCCCAGCCAGGTGCTATGGTGACAAACAGTTGGTCTGTATTTCTTAGAGGTTTTGTCTTATTTACATAGTAAAGAACTCCCCCACCCCCTTACATCTAGTGTATGGAGTTTCTTCTCAGCCGCATTTTGAAGGACTTTGAAAGAAAGCGGATAGTTCAATGGATTGGTTAACCTGTGTTGGGGGAGAATTCTCATTTTTGTTCTAATTCCCTTCACCCTTAGAGACCCCCAGCTCTTTTGCTGGACTTTAGGACTTTTAATTTTTATCCTGGAGTGAGTGAGACCTTTTTCTCACTCTATGTATTTTTGATCTGATTTTGTTTTTGGAGTCTGACAAACTTTTTTATTGTGACACACAGCACCTTCAGTGCAGTGTCACCGAAGTCCTTTGGATTTCTCATAAGGTTTAAATACCTTCTCTTGGGTGAAAATACTGTTGCCTAGAGTAGTAAAGTGAAATTGACTTTACTTACCTGTTTATCCAATGTAGGTCCAGTACATTTTCCTACTTACTCATGTTAACATTTTTTATGTTACCCTCACTACTTTAAATGGCTGGTGGCAGTGGTTTAATTTTACTACCATTGTGCGTTTCTACCGCAGGCTGAATCCTCAGTTGCAGTAGTGCACCCATGGGTGCCCATTTTGTCAAAATGGCCCGGTCGTCTTTTTTCGCCATTTCTTGCTTATGAGGTCTTTCTTGGGTTTTACTCTGCGCGCCAAATCAGGTTTAACCCTTTTGTTCGTTTTGCCTTTGGCGGCCTTCAATGCTTAAACCCGCCTCTGGCTCCAGTGTGTCTGGCAAGGCAGGAAGCGAGGGAGGTGCCGAAACTCCCTGTCCTTAGTCTCCTTGGTTACCTGAATGCACCCAATCCGGATTGGCTGGCTGTCCTTGCAGGACAGCCAACCTGCTGTGTGAGGGACAGCTAGGCTGTGCATGAATTGGAGAAACATGCATAAAAGGCGAGGCTTCTTAAACTGAAGGCAGAGTCGACCACTGGAAGAAACATCCGACAAAGGAAACTCTAAGAGAAGCTTGCTGCACCCTCCTGGACCGTTACACTGCCCGGTGAAGCCCTGCTGCAGTGCTGAAGCTACAATTGCAAATCAACTAGAGAAGCCACGGAACTGACGACATCTTCCCTTGGGTTAGTGGGACCAACTAACCCCAAGACGAACTTTGCTGAAGGACCTTCCCCAACTGGCTGTACATCTTTTCTGCTGCTGAAACTGGGTGCCAGGGGTCGAGAAATCCGTAGTCGAGTGTATCGTCTTTAAGCCGGACGGTGTCCAGTCAACTGGTCGAAAAAAAACTGGTCGACTGCAATTTGGTCGAAAACCAAATGGTCGAATTTTTTTTTATTTATATATTTATTTTTCGGGTTTTCGTTTAGTAAAAAAAGGGGTGTTTAGAGAAAAAAGGGGGTTGGGGGGGGACCCCCCCAAAAAAATGAAAAAAAAGGGTTAAAATAAAAAAAATAAAAAAATTTCGACCATTTGGTTTTCGATCAAATTGGTTCGACCATTTGTCTGGTCGACCAATTTATTTTGACCAAATGTCTGGCAACCAGCCGGACCAGAGCTCCAGGAACATCCTGGGGACCACCCCGAAGCAGGACGACGGAAGCCCGAGTCACCTCACCAGAGTGCTGAAATCCAGAAGCAAGGGAAGCCTATCAAGTGTCCAAGATCCGCGGTGGTGCTATTTGCCAGAAGCTGAAACGGCAAAGTGCCGCTGAACTGAAAAGAGCCTGTAGCCGCCGACGACCTTCATCCTACAGTGCAGGAGTCCTCGCTCTTGTCCCCACGACTGAGGCCCAGGAACCCAGGATATGCAAGACTGCAACCAGAACAGAAGCCAGCTGGATCCTTCTCTTCAAACCTAGGGCACTGTCTTAACTAAGGGGTACTTACCTCTTGTCTGTAGCTTGCATCCTCTCACTTGAGACTTGCAGTAGCTGCTTTTTGCAGAGTTGATCTCAGCTCGGTCATTCACAGGCATAACAGCTTGAGGCCCAACAGTGATTTTGTACAAACTCTCTAACTTTGTGCAAGACTTTGTGCTATCTAAAGAAGTGCCTCCGCTTCATAGACATTGTTCAAATTGACTTTGGCTGTCCTGGCTCCCTGAGGACTCTTCTGACCCATTGACTTTGATTCTAACTGTCCCACATAGGTGGCGCATACATTTAACTTGTATTGCTGGGAAAGATCAATCTAGACTTCTGTGGGAGATTGAAAGGTGCTCACATGCCTTGAGAACCTGTTACCTTTTTCCTTCCCTGACCTTTTCCTTTTCCACAACCTCAGAATTTTATCAAGTACAAAAAGTGATTCTATAAAATGCCAATATTGTCCTCGTTAGTGAAGTCTCCTCAGGGAGTAGGAAGTGTGTATGAAGCATCTCTAAAGAGTATCTACTTGCTCTGCCTTGATTCTCAGAAAGTATTTTGAAGTGTAATTTTATTGTTGCACATTGCCCTTTTTAACAATGCTTATTTAAAACGGACCGTTAAATAATTATTTTAATAGAAAACCTTGAGTGTACATGTTATTTGGATACTTGTATTTGTGGATTTCGATGCTACAGCTCTGCAGCTCACATTTATCCCTCTTGAGATAAGTCTGGCTGCTCAGTCACCCTACCAACTTGTGTAGTACAGACCTTTACCAATAGGTGGGTAACCTAATACCAAGAGGACAAGACTGGTGTAGTCTCCCACAGGGTTACTGCATTCAATCTTGACTAACAACATGGAACATGGATATGAATTTAGGTGAAAACCTAGGGTGTGTTCTTAGTACCAACTTGTCTTTGAGGATAACAAAGAAATGGTATTGCACTGACAAAGCTTGTAGTTCACGGACTCTTCTTATGGAGGTAATGGCTACCAGAAAAGCTGTTTTATATGTTAGGTGTTTAAGGCTGGATTTGTGCATAGGCTCAAAGGGAGGACCTATGAGCTTTGCGAGTATCGCATTGAGATCCTGTGGGTTAGAAATGGAGGGAGTGTGAGGGGGGAGGGTGGAGGGGATCAGTGTCTGGTGGTTTGTATGCTTCTTTGAGGATTTCCATACATCGCCAAGGTAGTTTTAAATTACCAAATTCTATGACTTCAGGGGCCAAGCTGCCAAGTTCATAGATTGAGAATGTGGGTGTAACATTGTACCCTCCGTGTCGGGTGAGCATGTCGAAGGGGCATGGGAGTTTGTTTAGATCGCACATCGCCAGTTTGCGCAGATGTGGAAACCAAGGTTGTCTCGCCCACATAAGAGCAACCAGGATTAGAATTACTTGTTCCTGGGGTATCTTGTGCACTATCCTGCTCCAAAGCGGTGTTGGGGGAGAAAAGCGTAAGCAAATTTCCCTGACCAGCTCATCCACAGGGCGTTCACCTTGGATCCTGGCTGGGGAAACCTGGATGCGAAGTCTGGCCATTGTGTGTTTAGGCTTGTGCAAACAAGTCTAAAGGAGGATAGCCCCAGAGGGAAAAGATATTGTCTAAAATGGTCTGCTGGGCTGCCACTCATGCTCTTTGGGTAGGGGATCTCGCTTAGTGAGTCGGCTAGAGATTGGAGTTCCCCTGGAACGTGTTGAGACACCAGGAACACGTTCTGCTTGAGTGCCCACTTCCAAATCTTTTGGGCTAACCTGGACAGACTTGGAGAGTGTGTGTGCCCCCCTGCTTGTTTATGTAAAACATGGCAGTGGTGTGGTCTGTGAGGATTTGTACTGTTTGGCCCAACAGATGCATTTGGAAAGCTTGTAGGGCTTGAAGTATTGCTAGTAGCTCTAACAGGTTTATGTGATTTTGGGATGTGATATGGGTCCACATGCCCAGTGAGGAAGATGATGCAGCTGAACGCCTTCTAGATCCACAGCTCTCAAACCCAGTCTCCTAGTTCTTGGTGACAAAAGGGGGACCCTGCAGTAGTAGTCAAGAGAGGGACTCAACAGCAAAGAAGAATTCTTACTCCCGTGTCGGTTTATTGTTGGGTGCTTTTTTCTTATCAAAAGGAGCTAACAATCACCGCTGGTTGGACTCTTCTTCTTTTCTTGGTCCTGCACTGTGGTGCAGGGACACCGAGGAGAAGATTTGTGCTTTTGGAGGCCAACACGGATGACACCGAAGTTACAGCGAGATTTGTCAACTGCAAAGCAATGCATTTGAAGGTGGTCGAGGTACCCCGGGTATTGGAATTCTGCAGCCCGGGAAGTTTGCATGACATTCGGGGGCGGATCAAATTGAAGAGTGTCTTGAGGCTGGTTATGCCCACCAGCCCAGAGGAGGAAGCCATCCTTGGCGGAGCTTCGCTGTCGATTGGAAAACGAGTCAGAACACCAGCGGTACTTCAGCAGTGCTTCTGTGATTACTGGAGGTGCTGCAGGCATCTCTGGTCGTATTCTTCAGAGCTTCAGTTCCAGTGTTCGACATAGCCTGCTGTCCCAAAACCTCGCCTTTTATGCAGGAGCCCATTCATTAAGTCCTATGGACCTGCCAATCACCAGAATTTACAGGACAGCCGCCCAGGCCAAACTGGGTCTACCCAGGCTTACCCTCAGACAAAGACCAGGGAAGTTTTGGGATCCTCCCTCACTTCCTGCCTCAGCTGACATACCGGGGCCTTGGCGTGCTTCACAAAAGGGATCCGCCAAAGGCAAAATTCAAAGAGGCCCCATCCCCACCTGGAATGGTAGAAGAAGGAACACACAAATGAAAAATGGTGATAAAAGACAACTGGGGCTATTTTGGGAAAATGGCCACCCATGGGTGCTGTACCTAAACCGTGAAAACAGTCTGCGAGCAACAATCACTAAAATGGTAGAAAAATACCTCTGCCACCATCTATTTAAGTTTGCCTGTTACTGTAACTATAAAAGTTACAGGAGCAGTGGGAAAGGAGTTACAGTGTAGCCCCTCAGCACTCCACATAAGGTGGTGTGCGCTGATCCGACAAAAAATGGTACGAAAAAGGTATCCTACTATCCTTGAGAACAGTAGTTCTCATGGAAAAGTAATAATAAATAAAAAAGGGAAGCCAACGGGACAACCCAGCAACACCGCACACAGGGTGCTTTGTGCTGCAATCATCCATTACAGATGCCTGTAGTGAAATAAATGGAGGAAAGTATAATTCAAAGTAAAAAGAATTACAGTAGCAGAAAAATAGGTTTCCCATCTCAGAGCAAAAAGAATGAGCGAGTGGTTGCTATGGAGAAATATCATTTTTATGCTTCATCCCCTCCCCATCACTTTCTGCTGGACCTCTCAACCTCTTCCTTATATCCTGAATGGGCTTTGTTGATGGGGACCATTGGGGGGGGGGGGCTTTGAGATTATTTTCTTTGTCCTATAGTAACTACAGTTCTTAAGTATAGATAGATACTGTGGGCCTGATTCACAGAAGCGTCTTATAATGGAACAATCCCATGGGAATACACTTTGTGAATCAGGCCCTTAGTATCGCTCACATCACAAAAACTCTATAGTCTGGAAGACTGGCACACACCACCTTATGTGGAGGGCCAAATGGATACCTAGTATCCCTCTTCTCTCTCTGCTCCTGTGACTTTTTAGTCGCATAGACAATCTCCTAATTATGGCTGGTGGCGGTGGACGTGTTCTACCAACTATTCTTGGGGCTTCCCTTCTTTTTTAGCATTACTAGTGTGGTTCTTTGTTAGCCCTTCTACTACCGTCCTCGGAGGGGGGAGGTCAGTTTGTGTTTTTTGCCTTTGGTGGGAACCCTTGTGTGTGTCCGCGCCAAGGCTTCAGTGTGTCTGGGCAGCAAGGAAGTGGGGGGAAGAGCTTTCAACCCCCCCCCCGACCCCCTGTCCTTTGTCTGCCAGAGCGCCTGAATAAGACCAGCTCCCACATAGGGGCTGGCTGTCCGGATTGGGCAACCAAACACCCCTTTCTGTAAAATGCTGAGAGAGATTGCAGAGGAGTGTGTGCTGGAACTAAATAAAAGGCGAGGCTCCTGGAATGAAAAGCAAGTCGACCACTGGAAGCTGAAGTAACCGAAGAAGACGACGACCAGAGACGCCTGCAGACCCTTGGCAGCACTGTGAAGCGGCCACTGCTGTCCTGACCCCGTTTTCTGTGCAACAGAGGAACTCTGAAATGGTTAACTCCTTCCCTTTGACTGGTGGGAACAACCAGTCCCAAGATGAACTTTGATTTGTGCTATCTCCCGAGTTATTTTGAGTTTCCAGAGCTGCGGAACACCCAACACCAGAAGACCTGCTCCCCATTTCAAGTGCATCATCGTGGAAAGGCAGAATTCGTCCAACTCCCCTCAACAGAGTGCAGGACTGCAGGAACCAAAGAAGATTTACCAGGCAAATCGCATCCTTTATTGGTGCATGTAAAGGTGCCAAAACCACAGAGTGACCAGAGAAGTTGATGAAAGCTGTGCCAGAGGTTCTCCATCGAGACTGCTGCTGAGAGATCCCATCCCTTGTCCTGCCTTTCGTCATCAGACCAAGGAATCCGGAGGTTGGGTACAGAGCTGCAACATCCCAGAGCATTCAGCACAAACGTTTTCTTCAAACCTAAGGTACTGTGGGGAAAAAGGTATTGCTTTCTTTATTCCAGAAAGTCACTCCAGAGCGTTGGAGTGCACGTAGAGGTGTCCAGGGCAACCCCCCGCTTACCTCCGATTCAAGCCTTGGCTTGTGTCCCATTAGCATGTCCTTTAACTGGTTCTTCAACGTTCGTTAAGACTTCTTGCATCTTCCTTCCTAGACTAGAAAGTATCCACAGGAACGTTTGACTTCTGCTGCTTTCAAGACTTTAAGCTTCTCCGAATTGCTTTTTAGCTAGGGTTGCGTTTTGGACTTTTAAAGACTTGCTGTGCAGGGAAATTGCCTCTAGAACCTGAACCCCTGTTAGGATAACACCAACTAACTGTTTTCCTCCCTATAAATCACTCT
This sequence comes from Ambystoma mexicanum, assembly GCF_040938575.1. NCBI lineage: Eukaryota > Metazoa > Chordata > Amphibia > Caudata > Ambystomatidae > Ambystoma > Ambystoma mexicanum. The sequence continues at coordinate 18,892,710 of NC_090936.1, read as the reverse complement.
CTTATATGTGTATGCTACCTTCATTCAATTAACATATTACTTTGTGGGTGCGCTTCATTACTGAGAATACGGTAGACCCGTAAAACTCCTGTAACAATTGTAAGCGTTCAGCAACTATCAACTAATTGCTATTTTTATTTTTAACTAAGAAGTTACCTTTTCAAAGTATTGAAAGGTATATCTGTGTGTGTTGGTTTATTGTGCTAAGTATTTAACAGTGACTCTTGTGGAAATATAATAAATGTATATTTTAATATAAATGTATGTTTAAGTGTTTATTTGATGTGCATTACTAACTGGGTTCAGTGTACGTAACTACAGCTCCCATCTTCCTCTTAAGATAAGCTGGACTGCTCTGCTACTCTAACAAGGTTCCTGAGTAATACAGACTGATACTAAGAGTTGGAGGATCTACAAACCACTTGGATAGTTTACTAAAGTCTTACCTCCCAGTGGGACTTTAGGAAAACTCCCCTAACAATGGTAAATACTCCACCTCACTCTGGAAATAAGGCAACAAATCCCAGAAGTCCAGCAAAAGTGCTGGGGCTATCCGAGGTTGAAGGAAATGACCATTCTCGCTAACAGTCCCCTTGCAGTCCCTCCTGCTACCCAAACATTCACACATCACCTCAGCTCTCGCCCAGTTGCACTGTCCCCCGGTACCCAAAGAATTGTCTTCAAAGTGCTTTGTTTTCAAAGCCATCCACCCCCCACACCTGACCTTTACAACAAATTCAAACTCATCACCTACACACAAACACCAGGCAAGCCAGCCAACACTGTCTGCACATTCCACTCTGCAAACTCACATGCACACAAAAACAAGCATTTACCCACTGGATACCAAGGACATGGAACACTCTACCTCTTCTCATCCTCACTACACCCTCCATCACCACTTTCAGAAAGGGCCTCGAAACATACCTGTTTGCCCACACACAATCCAGCCGCTACCACTTGTCTAGCCTCATTTTTCTATCCGATCGTGAAAACATTTGTTTCACTTCCCACCGTTTCAAACTTTGAACGCTCTAAGGCACTCCCAGCCCAGCCTTTCCCAAACAATGGAGCCAAATAACCTAGGTGATGCAACAAGTGATGCAATAAACATCCCCACTCATGCATGCAACCCCACACTGCGATGAAAGGATGAAGCATGCGCTGTACCTCTATTGCAGGTTTCTTTCATCAGTCTACACCGATCCTTAACAGAACATGCACTTCTGCCCAAAGCTGCTCCTATCGTGGCCCAGTCATTCCCATGCTTTATACGAAGCCTAGGAATAAAAAGGTGCTTAGCATTTGTCAACATTGCAGCTTTAGAAGTTTATAGTAATCATACATCCAAAGAAAGAGTCTTAAAGTGCAATACGAGAGTTGGTGTGGAATCAGGCAGGCCAGTCTGTAGTGGACATGCAGGTTTTTGGTCTCTGTGGAAAAAAAACTCTCACTAGTAGATTGGGACTGAGAAGTAGTGATATGATGAGACATTTATAATGCGCCTGTACAAGTGTTTCTAGGTGCGACAAGACAATGTAGGGAGACACAGGGAGGACGAAACAAGGCTGTCTTGTCAAAGTAGAACACAGCTACAGTATACAGAACACTTACAAATGTGATGAAGTGGCCACACAGTTATACTAAAATGTATTGCACAAGAATAACTGAAATGAAAAACGACATTAAGGAAAGTAACTATATATACACAACATTGCAATGTCCAAAAGGGTCACCACATTTAAAACAGTATACAATTGCATCACAGAGAGTTACAATGTTGCAGGGGTAAAGTGAGGAGGAAAGCTAATTATTTAACGTATTACAGGCATCCGAAGTGACAGGCCCCCCTAAAAAATCACCAACACCGACTTAAAAGTTCAGCCCCCATCAATTGTTGAACAAATATCACAAGTTAGTAAGTAGTTTGGCTTATTTCATAGAGGTTTTTATTCAAAACGGAAAACTTCACAGGCTGCCAGCGACAAAGTAAATAGCAAGCATGGTTACTGTGCTGCAAAGTTTAAGTATAAACGTACAGCAACAGAGATGGGGGGTCTCCGAGGTTATCACAGAAATGAGAATTCTCCCTAACGAGGGGATAGAAAGAGTCTAGATGCATTTATCAGTGAAGGCTGTGTATTGGGGATTGAGCTTATTGAGCACGGAAGGAGGTCCAATCAACAAGATCTCTGTTTTAGCCCCGTTAAGGCACAGGTGGTTGTGTAGGCGGAATCAATGGTATTTTGAGTCATCTGGGTAGTTGCCCGAAAGAGCTAGGAGAATTTGCGCGTCGTCAGCATAGTTGGTGTATGCTAGGCTAAGGGAGTCAAGAATGCCAAAGAGGGGTCTGGTGAAAATGTTGTAGAGTGCAGCCGATATGCAAGAGCGTACTCTGCAAAGGATATGTGCAGATGGGGCGCTTACGATGTTGGAAAACACTTTCATGACTCTCCCCTCCAGTAAGGAGGTGATCAACGCTGTGGCTTCTAAATTGGTTGAGGTGGTAAGGTGGTGGCAGGGGATTTTGTGATCTACCAAGTCAAATGCTACTGACAAATCATGGAGGAGTAGAAAAGCTGGCTTCTCCATGTCTCTAAACCCGTCCATCTGTTTTTTTTATGTCGAGCAATGTTGATTCTGTACCGTGGCCTGAGCGGAAACCAGATTGGCGCATTCCTAAAATGTGATTGTTTTCCAGGTAGTGTAGAATTTGAAGGTAAGCTGCTCGATCTACGATTTTAAGAAGGAATGGTGTGGTTGTGATAGGCCGGTAATTATTGTGGGCTGTAGGGTCAAGGGATGAGATTTTTTTAGAAGCAGAAGAACCCAGGCTTCTTTGAGACTGGTGGGCACTATACCTGTGGCAAAGCAGGCATTGATGAAGGTGGTGATGAGGACTGCTAGGGCTTCGGAGCAGTCCTTGATAATGTTCACTGGGCATACATCGCCTTTGCACCTGGATAGTTTAAGGCTTTTTAATATGGATAGGACTTCTAGCTCTGTGACTAGCTGGAAGCAAAACTGTGGGAAGGTTGAGTGGGGGGAAGTGGGACCTGCTCGGGGTTGTAGGGTGGCTAAATTAGCATGGATTTCTTTTGTATTGTGTCTGTATATAAGGGCACAGGACATTAGAGGGAATGGTGATCGGACACTGGGCATTAGAGTAAATGGTGATCGGACACAGGGCATTAGAGTGAATGGTGATCTGGCAGTTAAAGTCTGCAATCCAGTCCAGCGTGCAGCCTTTAGTGTGGGTGGAATTCTTGATATGATGCCTGAAGCTCAGAGCTTTCAGGGAGTTTGAGTCAGCCTGGAGGTCTGAAGGATCATTGAGGCCTAGGTTAAAATCTAGGATGATGATTTGCGATGTAGCCATAATATGGTCTCCTAGGATGTGAAGAAGGTTCTCTTCAAAGGTTAGGATTGGAACTGGTGGGTGGTAGATGATGTGGATAGTGATAGTGTTAATGGGTGAAGTGGTCAGTTTAAGTAAGAGGATGTCCCCATTTTCCTCCAAGAGGGTAGCGAAAGGCCTTATGGAAAGGGCTCTTTGGCCAATAGAGCAACCTCTCCTCCTCTAGCATTCGGTCTGTCTTTATGGTATATAGTGTAACCTGGGGGGGGGATAGCCAGGGATAGTGTTGGGCCTGAGTCTTCATTAAGCCATGTCTCCGTGATGGCTAGGGCGTCTAGGTCATGAGACGTAAGGAGGTCATGGGTATCTAGGGCGTGGGCAGTAAGTGAGCGTGCATTCACTAGTGCACATTTCAGTGAGGTTCCCTTAGCATTCCCTTAGGGGTCAGTGGGGAGCGTTTTCAGCACTGTGTTGTTTGCTGGGATAGCAGTGCAGGCAGTGTACTCTGTGGTGCTGGGTAGCTTTCCCTGGACACGGTTCAATGGCAGTATGGGAGGAAAGGCCAGCTCAGTGGATGATGGGCTGTCTGCCATTGAGGTGGTGTGGGCAGTGATATCTAGGGGACATACTGGGGTTACACAGGGGCTGTTTGGAAACATACTATTAGCATTTGCATGGAAAGCAAGGTCATCGGCATTGGATGCAGCACAAACGCAAGCATGGTTAGCAGCAGTAATAGCATCAGTGGTAATATTTACGGGACATACTAAGATAACACAATGGCTGTTATGCCTAGTAAACATTTGTAAGGTGGGCATGCTTAGCAATTAGTGTGGAGCTCGACATAGCTTGAGCAACATAGCTTGAGCAGCGCCGTCAGCTGGGTATGCAACAGTGGCGTTTGACGAGCTAAGGGCATTAGGTACTGTCCTCAGCAGGCTGGTGACCTGGGGTGTAGGGACAGATGTCTGGAATGGGGTAGCAGGCTCCTGAAGATGGTCCGTGAGTAAACAAGGGGGTGTACATATTGCCAGTTGCCATTGAATGTTGCAGACCTTTGTGGTCGTAGGAGGTGCGTGGTTCAGGTGGGTCCTAGTAGTTCATGGTGCTCGCTGGAGTGTAGAGCATGGACGTGAGGCGGTATCTGGGGAAATAGAGAAGGGCAATCTAAGAAGAGCGTTTCTTGCTGCGGGCGTGGGAGGGAGCGGAACAGGCAATTAGTTAGCCTACGCCGGAGATTGGCATTCACTTGTGGTGAAAAGATTTGTTTGCATGACGTCTACATTTATAGTTGAGCAAACGATTCAGTAAATCTATGCATTAGGGGAAATTAGATTTTGTATACATTTTCAGTGAACACCAGAAACCATTACAAAAGAACATAGTTGATAAAAATAAGCAATCTGGTTAAAGGGAGTAGAAATTTACCAACTTACTCTCTGAGTCTTAAAATTTCTTCAGGAGTGTACCTGTGCAATGATAAAAAGTCAATGAATCAGAATAAAGACACAAGTAAAGAATTCAGTGTTGCAAACAAAAAAAACAGCAAGAACAACAACACTATTTGTCAAATGTCAAATCTTTATATATGCTTTACCAGAAATAAAAGTGCAGTACATTGCAGAGGACTAACTTTTTAGGAATAGATTTCTTAGAGGGGTAATCTCCAAAAACGTCACTGGAAAAAGTTCAAGGGTTCACTCGGGTCCCTAAAACAGGGTTTAGGGTTTTCAGACCTGAAGAAAATCCAATGGCTTTCACTGGTACATATTCAACAGTAAATCGCTGTTACAGAGTTTTAGACAAGTTGCTGTCTGTGACAGAACTTGGAAAAGCCCACCTTAGGTGAACAGGGTTACACTTCTTAGTCTAGGACTGAACCACACAAAGGTTTGGTAGAATGGCGAGAAGCCAGGCTTATTCTAAGGAGGGCGGAGGGCTTTAGAGAGGTACAAAGAACATAGCATACTCTTAATTCAAGAAAAAAACTGATATACTTAGGAGCTATAGAAAAAGAAATAGGCATTAATTATATATGCTATGGCAGAGGTGATCATTCATAGTAAGTACTTTAAAACAATAAGATAATATAAGATCGCTTTGTAATATTTTTAGATCATAAATCACAGTTAAAGTAACTTTAGAATGGTATTGTACGTTTTGACCATATCTAAACGGTTCCACGTACAAAAAGGTCTAAAACTGCTACCACCAAAGGTTTGAACCTTTGGTGGTAGCATTGCAGGTAAGTAAAAAAAAAAAGAAAAAGGACTGCGGGGGTGTCCCCCGCAACATCCTGCTCACTATACTTCATAGTATAGTGAGCGGGGGTTGTGGGGGGAAACCCCTGCAGCCCCCGTAAAAGAAAACGAAAAGGACCCTGCAGTGCCGGTTCCCAATCACAGAAGTGAAAGGGAACTGGCGCTGCAGGGATTCAGCGTGAAGAAGAAGGTAAGTGGGGTTTGTTTATGTTGGGGTGTGGGTGGGAGTGTGTTGAGGGTGTGGGAGGGGGGGTCATGTGGGTATGGGTATGTACATGTGTTCGCATGAGAAAGGTGCAAACTTTTGGTGGTTCGCACCTTTCTCATTCGAACTTTCCGGCCGTGGGCAAATCAGCCGCGGTCGGATCACGTAGATCCCTTTAGAATAGCATTAGTAGTAACAAATAACTTCGTAAAACCATCTGAGACATATATGCAAACTGTTCCAAATTTGTATAACTTTTTATAACTTTAATCCAGCCTATTTTAATGAGTCCAATACCTTCAGTGTTCAGCTCGGTCACCAGGGGGCAGGGGTGAAGTGAGAAAGCACAGTAAAGCGTAGGAGCATCAGGAGTCTCTTTCAGTATTGTAGGTGAGTAAAGTTAGTTTTACAAAAGGCAAGGGAATCGGGTTGTTCCCTTGTAGGTTGGCCCCAAGGACCAGTGTCCTAAGGCAGTGTTAGAGTACAATGGGTGGTCCACCCCAATTCAACTCCATGGGAGACCTGGAGGGGTGCGTGATAAAGCTATCCGTAGCCCGTAGGATCACAGGATCAAGCAAACAACCCACGGGTGAGTTGTAACAGGGGTAGGGCAGTACCTTTGACTGCAGAAACGGTTGCTGTAGGATGGTTCCAGTGGAGAGGCAACAGCAAACACTTGTCAGTGGTTTCTCGGTTTTGGAGACAAAAGAAAGGGGCTTCAGTGGATCTGGTGACAGCTCTCATGCAGACTGACGCCAAGCAAAGTTCAATCCTGGCTTGTTGGTGCCTTTGTCAGACTCGGGAGAAGAACTGTTGTCGCAGCGGGTGAATCTTCTCGGTTTTAGTCTCGGGGGAAGGGACTTTTGGGAGCTGAACAGGTCACTGCAGGCTTAGAAGGATGCCCACAAAGTCAGGTGAAACCGCACATCAGGAGACTGTAGCACAGCCATGCTGCAGAGGTCCCAGGGTACTGGCGAATTGCAGGCCGTGATGGTCGCACTCTTCAAGGGATGGCACAAAAGGCAATTCATCTTGGGACTGGTTAGGCCCGTTAGGGAGAATTCTCAGAAATTTGCGAATTCCCCCCCACTTAAAGACCCCCAGCATCTTTTCTGGATTTTGAGGACTTGACTTTTTTAATCTGGAGAGAGTGAGACCCTCCCCCTGGCCCCTCCCATGTATTTTAATGTGATTTCTGAACTTTGTGTTTCTTTTGGTTGAGGAGCCTGACAAATGCCATAGGCATCATCTTTTACATTGAGTCACAGAGCACCCTCAATGCAGTGGCACAGGGAAGTCTATCATATTTCCCAAGGTTTAAATACCTTCTCTGGGATTAACTACTGTTTCCCAGGGCAGTAAAGTGAAATTGACTTTACTTACATTTGTAACTCTAGACCCAGCACACACTATATTACAATAAGGTGCTGGAGGGGTTGTGTCGTATCCCCTTTGACTAGCTTCTCATGTAACCTTTTTGAAGTTACTCTTTCCTCACTGAATGGCTGGTGGAAGTGGTTTTCTTTTAACTACTGTGGTGTGCATTTACCGCGTGCTGCGTTCGCAGCTCCAGTAAAGCACCCAAGGTTGCCTTTTTTGTCAAAATGGCTCTGGTCTTCTATTTTCGCCATTTCTTTATGCAAAGGTCCTTCTTGAGATTTACGCTGCGCACCAAACCAGGTTTGGTCCCTTTGCCTTTGGCAGGATTCATGAGAAAAGAAAGCCTATGGCTCCTGGGTGGGATAGGAAGTGAGGGAGGTGACCGAAACGCCCTGTGCTTAGTCTCCTAGGAGACCCAAATGCACTCTGTAGTGATTGGCCGGCTGACTGTCCTGCAGGGACAGCCACCCTGCTGGGTGACTGACAGCTAGGCTGGAATGAATGGTAGAGAACTGAATAAAAGGTGAGGCTTTTGGCTTGGAAGGCAGAGTCCACCACTGGACAAAGGAACCGAAGAAGAACTTTAAGAGGACGCCTGCTGCAACTCCTGGACCGTTGGTTTGCCCGGTAAGCCCTACTGCTGGGCTGAAACTCCAAATTCGTATCCTCAGAGAAGCCCCTGCCAGGACGACTTCTCCCCTTGAGTTGGTGGGACCAACCAAATCCAAAGTAAGCCACCTGGACATTCTCTCAGAGCTGGTTGACTTTCCACAGAGTTACTGCTGGAAACTGAAATACCAGGGAGAGGAACACCAGATTGTGTGCATTGCTTTTAAGCTGGCGAAGAGCTCCAGGAAGCAAGGAAAGCCCATCTAGACAGCCAGGAACCGCTGTGTTGCTATTTGTGGTAGACTCGAGGAGCTGAAACACCGAACAGCCACTTGTTTGAAGATTACCGGTTGCGAGCGGTGACCGTCCCATTGCCGTGCAGGAGTCCCCAGAAGTCCTCCCTCCTGTCCCCACGACTGAGGCCCAGGAACAGTGAGATCTGCAGAGCTGCTCCGGAACAGAAGTCATCTGCTGTACTTTTTCTTCAATACAAAGGTACTGTAAAGAGTTGCTTGCATCTTCTACTACTCACAAGTCTTACGGCTTGTCGCCCTACATTGATTCTTCTTTTTCTTCTAAGACTTCTAAAACATTGTGCAAAGACTTTTCTTACTTACCTGCAAAGAAGTGCTTCAGGTCATATGGACTGTTGCCCATTGACTTTGTCTTAGCCTGTTATACTGAATGACTTATTGGGGGATCTGAAAGTATTTGCCTGCTTAAGAATATTTGTGGTCTCTTGTATGTTCTAATAACCTTTTCCGTTGACTTACTCTTAAATGACTCCAAATACAACAGTGACATATCAATGTCTCCAGCACCCTAGCTATTGAAGTCACCTAAGGGTGTAGGTTGTGTCTATGAGCCATCCCAAAGGGGTACTCACTGATTTAGAGTTATTAAGAGTGTGTATTGTATGAAGTATATTTGAGTGTTACTGTTATATTGCTCCCTTCTGAAGAAGGCTTACTCTAACTGACGGATAAATAAATTAATAATTGTTTATTCAAGAAACCTTGTGTGTAAGAGTTTATTTGAATACTTGTCACTGTGAATCTCTGTGCATCTCCCCTACAGCTCACATTGACCCCTCTTGAGATAAGCCTCGCTACCCAACACGCTACCAAAACTGTGTAGTACAAGCTTATGCCAAAGGTTGGGTTTCCTATTACACGTAGTCAGGGTTGTTGTAGTGTTCCCAAAGGGTACTGCATACAATCTTGCCTAACAAGGCCCACCAGTCAAAGGGAGGAGGTTATCATCTTAGGATCTTCCCTGTCACTTGGAAGTAGAGGTCAGGACAGCAGAGGATACTCAGCAAGCGCTGGAAGTTTCCGAGGTGGAGAGAATGTCACACAAAGATGGAAATCTACTCTAACACTCGCTATGGTTAAGTTATGTTAAAGGATATTTCGACCGAGCACTATCACCACCAGAGAAGTCCCCTGGCACTCTGGCGGATCTGAAAGGGATGAGAGTGGGGTGGGTTAGTATGGTTGAGCGGGATAAGAGCAAGAGAGCTGTGATGTGCTGCTGACAGCAACAGCAGTTAACACTGTTCGCTGAGCTTAAGTGTGCTTTTTGGTTGGGTTGGTTGCCGTCATGTGCTGTTGTGCGAGACGATGTGTGGTTTGTTTTGTTGTTGCGGTGTAGTGAAGTGGGTGCGGTTTGTTGCGCTTGGAGCAATAGTTTGTTTGGTTTGAGTATGAGAGGTGTATGCAGAGGGGTGATATTTCCAGTAGGGCTGGTTAACGGCATCACTATCTAGATGCAGTGCATGCTAATCTTCACAGTCCTATCTAGATGTGACGCAAGATTATCCTCACAGTTCACAGGCCAAAGGACAAGCGAAAAACCATGTGGCACAGCCACGTTTGGACACTAGCCACCATTAGTAGCCAAACACAAGCTAATCTTCACAATTCTGTCTAGGTATGACGGAGGCAAATCTTTACAATCCTGTCTAGGTGTGGTGCAAGCTGACATTCACATTCTGTCTAGATGTGATGGAATGCTAATCTTCACAATTCTGTCTAGATGCGACGCAATGCTAGTCTTCCCAATTCTGTCTAGATGTGACAAAGGCTAATCTTCCCAATTCTGTCGAGATGCGACGCAATGCTAGTCTTCCCAATTCTGTCTAGATGTGACAGAGGCTAATCTTCACAATTCTGTCTAGATGTGACAGAGGCTAATCTTCATGATTTATTTTGGACTGTTAGACAACAATGGCCATTAGAAACATCAGTTAAGGGAAGCATCCCTTGAGAGTTAGGGCCAGTCAGGCATTGTTAGGGAGAATTCTCATGTCTGTGTTAATTCTCTCTACCCTAGAGACCCCCAGCTCTTTTGCTGGACTTTAGGACCTTTAATTTTAATCCTGGAGTGAGTGAGACCTTTTTTGATCTCTGTTTCTCTTTTGGTTTTGGAGTCTGACAAACTCCATAGGCATTACCTTTTTGTATGGTGACACCCAGCACCTTCAGTGCAGTGTCACAGAGAAGTCCTTTGGATTGCTCCAAGGTTTAAATACCTTCTCTTGGATAAACTACTGTTTCCAAGAGTAGTAAAGTGAAATTTACTTTACTTACGCTTTTCTCTTTGTAGACCCAGCACACACCATCTTTTATGTAGAGCTGGGGGTTACTTAGCATGCCCTTTGTCTACTTTCTCATGTAGCTTTTTTATGTTACCGTCACTACAATTAATGGCTGGTGCCAGTGGTTTATTTTTCCTACCATTGTGCGTTTTTACCGCAGGCTGAATCCTCAGCTGCAGTATTGCACCCATGGGTGCCCATTTTTTCAAAATGGCCCGGTCTTCTTTTTTCGACATTTCTTGCTTGCAAGTTCTTTGAGTTTTACTGTGCGCACCAAACCAAGGTTGGTCCCTTTGTTCATTTTGTCTTTGGTGGGATTCACGGGTGAAGCCCGCCTCTGGCTCCAGCGTGTCTGGCAGGGTAGGAAGCAAGGGAGGTTCCCGAAACTCTCCTTGGTTAAAGGAATGCACCCAAAGGTGATTGGCTGGCTGTCCTTGAAGGACAGCCACCCTGCTGTGCGAGCGACAGCTAGACTGAAAATTAATGGGACCCCATCAGGGAGAAGTTGGGTAAAGTAGGTTATGAAAAATCAAATATTCTTGGTGAGAGAAGTGTAGGATGGAAGATTTGGGCTCTCACTGGTTACCGATGGTCATGAAGAACCAAGATCAGAGAAAGATGACAAAGACTGGGGTCAGACCATCAGGAAGTCTTTCAAATGGTTAACAGTGTTCCGATAGCATTGAAATTTGTAGCATTGCAGACAAAGCCTTCCCTTTGCTCCTTTTCCAGGAGTAACGTCATCCATAAACTGTAGCTGGCACGGTTTAACGCCATGGTGTCAGGGGATATGCAAATAAAAAGAATAATGGCAGGAGACTCTATTGTGCAGTCTGTCGTTACAATCCAAGATACTTCTACGAACACACTGATGTTCCTAGTGGCTGACTACTAGCTCATTCAACGCTACTTACCAATATACACTATTTGGAAGACTTCATGATTTTCCTATCCCAATCTTTCTTTCTTGATTCTAATTGGAATACCGCCCAACAAAAGCTTTATGGCTTGTCCCTTTAACTGTGTCTGCTGCAAATCAATATTATCAGGAATTCCATGAGTACCATTTACAAATATAGATGAACACAATTAAATCGTACATTGTAGAAAGACTTTGGACTCTTGTAAGGACAGAAAGAACGTAAACAAGTTGATTAGATCAGTTACTTTTGACATACTTTCCAACATGGTTTGTGTCATCGTACATGCGAAGAACTCTTCTGTACACAGCGAACAGAGGCCGATTCAGACCCCATGCTATGGTTCTGTAGAAATCCTTCCTCTCATCCTTTGACATCTCAAAGATTATTTCTGAAGCATCGGTCATGCCGCGTGCCTAAACGGATTAAATAAGATTTTGAACAATCTAGTGAAGATTTCATAGCTGTACAGAACAAACTCTTGAAAACACACCAAATGTTACTGCTTAGAAATATATGTATCCAAAATATATATATATATTCTTTGATAAGATTGCAATTAAAGTACATTTCTATCAGCCAATCAATTATAGTTAGGCTTTTTGGATTTCAGGAACATTTTTAATCCGATTTCTGCCCCTGAAATAATGTTCCTGTTTTGTGAGTTTTCCTAAAGTCTACCTTTGGTAGACTTTATAAAACGATCCCTTGGTATACAGGCGCCAGGTTCTAGTACAAGCCTGTACTACTCAAGGTTTTGGTAGTATGGCAGAATAGTTGCAATTATTTTAGGAGGGAAACGTGAGCTGTAGAGAAGTACAATGAACTCAGTAAATACACAGGCCCAAAGAAACTCTTACACACTTGTAGTTATAGTAAAATAGAGATTTATCTTACATACACAAGGTAAGGTTATCCAGGTAAGTAAGTACTATTTTAAATAATCAATACAATGGAAAACAAATGCAATACTTCAGGTAAGTAAACGGTAAGTAAAGAATTATACAATTCATGAACACAGTTCAAAGCGAGTAAAATCACTTGTTATAGCAACAGTGATTGGTCTGATAGGGTCATCACCGATTTCCCATCAGTGAACTCATCCCGTGTGGCCAGGGGACGTCAACAGCTACCTGATCCTGACCCTGGGGGGTGGCTATAAGAGGGAGGATCACATGGGCGAGACAACCTTCAAGGACATGTCATGGCTTAATCGGGTGAGACACATTATCCTCCCTTTTGCCTTGAAGATATCCCTCCTACGTTTAATACCCTCATGGCCTATTGTAATACCGCTCCCCTTTGTATGAAGAATAAAGAGAGTCTTTTCACCAGACCTGCAGGCCAACCTTCCAATTTTGGACAGCCTTGTCAAAGTTAGGAAACCGCCTTCTCCAGTTCCATGCATCAATCATCCAGGATTGATCTGCCATTTAAAACCATTGAAAACGCTTATCCAAGTTTTTCAACCAAGTCATCAACAGTGGACTTCTTTTCCCAGAAGTACCCAAATACTGGGACGAGCAAGAGGGATTGAGCAATACAGAGCAGATGAGGCCACAAGCCCAGCGAGCGCTCTAGTTGTTGTTCACATACCGCAGTGCCTGGGAAGGCTGCTGTTGGCGAGAGAAAGATGCACCTCTCAGCGAGGCTTTAGGAACCGAAAAGCTCAGATAGGCGTGCTGGAGCCAGGCGGCTCACCAATGCAGAAGACTGAAGCCCCTGCATGAGCAGGGCACACTGCAGGACCACCAGGAGCCAGTGAGACTCCTGGCCATTCGCAGGTGACAGAAAGCAGCGTTTCACTTACCGAAGCCTGGAGTGAAGCAGGCGTGTCCAGTGGAAGCTGCCAGAGATGGGAGAGTGAAGAGAAAGGAAAGCGGTCACGTAAAGGAAGCAGGCGGTGCACCTTCACCGGCTGACCATAGGAGAGACCAGGAACGTCAGCAAGAGCTGGTGAGTGCACCCAGAGACAGCGGGGACAGTGGGGCGTATCGGCTACCGTGCTGAATTCAAATCATAAACAGAGCAACAGAAAGAGAAAAGGCAAAAAGACGTATTGTAAAAGGGGGAATTGAATCACAAACAAGACCCTTGCAAATATGTGAATGTATGCAGTGCAAGTACATGGCCAATCCGAACGGAATAATCTATCAAGAGGATATATTATCCAACCAAATAGATGTACAACAGCGGGAACCGGCGGAGACCCCGTATGAACATAAGACCTGGCAGGAGAGTATACCAGGCAAAATTACCAGTGTGTGAATATAAGAAGTCGTGGCAGGATAGTATACCAGGCAACTGCAAATGTGTGGATACCAGAAGGCCTGAGAAGAAACATCAGGACTGTGTTGACTAAAAGAGAAGGCGCAGAACTCTGTATACCAGGAATCCTAAAAGAAATAGAATTACCTAACCAAAAAGATTTGCGTGGCAGTGCTATTATGGGCCAAGAAAGACGCAAGGAACTAAGGTTTGATGAACTTTTGTGTTAAAGAGGAATGCAGGGGACAGGAAATCAGCCTCTGGAGCAAGGATCTTTATCCTTGAAGAAGTTTTGTGTTGAAGCAATGTATTCTTCCCTTTTGAACACTTTTCTAAACCACGCAGGGTTAAAGACATTTCCATTTGCACCTTAGAGTTTAGTTTATAGTGTGAGGGTCAGAATAGAACTTTGGACACAGGACAGTTTTGTTTTTGACTGACACAGACTGATCCTTAGTTGTGGTTTGGGTAGGGAGGTCCTCTTAGAACAGGGTCAGAGAGGCAGTTTCCCCAACCCATTTATTTACAATAAAAATCTATAACCAAAATCATAGCCAACTTGTGTCCGAGTTTCGTTTCTGACTCCTCACACAACTCAGAAAATGTTCTGTTGTAGGGATAAAAAGGTTAAACCACCCCAACAATAGCAGGGAAACACTTTTAGAGATGTTTATTACTGTGCAGAGGCCTTAAGGCGTTAACAGTCGATCTCTATTTAGATACGAGTTCTTCAAAGTCAGATTGGAGGTAAAGCAGGTGAGGCACAGAAGCAGAAAAGGCACAGTTCGAGGATTCTTCAATTACAAGTAAGTAAGTATTAGGGAGAATTTTCAGTTCTTGGCCAATTCCCTTTAACCTTAAAAACCCAGAGCTCTTTTGCTGGACTCTGGGCTTTTTAATTTTTACTCCCGAGTGAGTGGGTTGTTTATGTTTCTTGCTGTTTTATGGAGTCTGGTAAACTCCATAGGCAACTGCTTTTGCATTGCGACACACAGCACCTTCTGTGCAGTGACACTGAGATGCCCCTTGGACTTCTCTTAATGTTTAAATACATTTTCTTGGGTAAACTACTGTTCCCAAGATTACGCCTGTCTTAGTTACCTTTACTTTATGGGTCCAGCACACACCACCCTATGTCGAGTGTTGGGGGGGGTTACATAGTAATTCCTTTAACCCAGTCCTCGTGTAACATTGTTACACTAGCCCACTTGAATGGCTGGTGGCAGTGGTTTCTTTTTTACTACCGAGTGTGAGAAACCTGAAGGTGTCTCTCTAGCTAGTCCCCGGGGATCTGTCACCAGGTGGCCAGGACATGGCCATCTCTAACCTGGATGGGGGGGGGGTCCTCAGGGAGTGGAAGACTGAGGGATGAGACGCGGTATCCCCCTTTTTTCAACACCATTTCTCCATCCTATCACGTAGGACATTCAAAACCACTGCCCCCTTTTTCCGACACAAACACTTCTGCACGACACACCAGAGAACAGACTAAAACCAGAGCCGTTTACCTGAAATGTCCCAATACAAGTGTCAGGCAAAGTCAGTCAATTGATCAGAATCACACACACACCTGATGGCCCTTTCCCTTCCCAACAGGGATAAAAGTTGGAGCAAGGCAGACTGCACGAAGAGACAGCTATCCAGACCCGGCATTCAAAAGAAGGAGAAAGGCAGCTAATATATTGAGAGCATGACAAGGATACATGACCTTGCCCTTTTCGACGCAGACCCGTGAAACCTCAGAAAGAGTGGATCGTAAGACTGAGGACAACAGCCGCAGTGTGTTGCAGCAGATGTCAACGGTACACGGAGCGCGTCAGCGCTGATAAGCGGGAGTGAGGGAAACTCCTGCTACCGTGGTACTGGCCTTGACTCCAGTTACGCGGAAAGCCAAGCGGTTCATCACAGCCGGTGAGTCGAGGGGAGAGCCGATAAGAGCCAGGCTGTGGTGAATGAAAGACCCAAATGGGCAAGTTGAACCAACTTCAAAGAACTGTAAAAGTGTTGAGGGGAGACCAGCTGTAGAGGGAACTGGCACCACATGGGTGCTAACTCGAGAGCTCTGGTCAATCCCCAGCTGACTGAAACTGCAAATACCAGAAAGCCGTAGGAGAGCCGCCAAAGGTAGTTCAAAGTGGACAAGCAAAATCCCCGTACAGTCGAAAGCCTTTGACCTAAGAACTATGAGAAAACAACAGAAGTGAATCCTGCAAACATTTGTGAATGTGAAGTTGGCAAGAGTGAACCCCGAAGAGGGATGCTGACTAGAAGGGGGCAAGTCTAAAGTCCCAAGAAACATTGTGTTGACAAAAGTGAACCTGGCAGAGGGATGTCCACTGGAGCTGTTTAGAAAGACATGAAGATTTCTGAAGGAACCAAAAGCCATAGTGAACCCAGTGAAAGGCGGCTGTGACTAAAGAGGGGTCAATGCCTGAAGAGGGGTAACCAAGGTTGAAGAATCCACACCCTAAGTGAAAGCAGGAAACCTACTTTCATTTGCTGAAGAAACTTTGGTTTTGTTGTTTGAATACATCAGGCCCTCGAAGGCAAGAGACTCAAGTGAAACAAG
Source organism: Ambystoma mexicanum (assembly GCF_040938575.1). NCBI lineage: Eukaryota > Metazoa > Chordata > Amphibia > Caudata > Ambystomatidae > Ambystoma > Ambystoma mexicanum. The sequence continues at coordinate 18,876,541 of NC_090936.1, read as the reverse complement.
ACTTGGTCATTGAAGCTCCTGATAAACTGGAACAGAACTGTCGAATCGTGCTGAGGAAGCTCGAGCGTGTGCTGTGCTTCAAGATCCTACCTTACCCCGTGCTTAAACGTGGGGAAGGCAGACCAATGCTACTGCATCCTGACATATTATTTGTGGAAACTATCTGTCAGGCAAAGTTTGAACGCAGTACCCTCTGGGAAACACTACAAGCAACTATGTCTACAGGTATAGGCAACCCGGCCTTTGGTATAAGCTGGTTTTACACAGTTGTGGTAGCGTGTTGAACAGCCAGGCTTATCTCAAGAGGGGAAATGCGAGCTGTAGTGGTGTTACAAAGACTCACAGTTACAGGTATTCAAATAAACGCTTACACCCAAGGTTTCTTGCATGAACAATTATTAATTTATTTATCCGTCAGTTATACAGCCTTCTTTAGAAGGGATCAATATACCAGTAACACACAAATACACTTCAATATTGTACACTTTGAGTTTCCGAATCAGGCAAGACCCTTTTGGGATGGCCCAGAGACACAACCTACACCCACAGGTGACTTCAATAACAAGGGTGCTGGGGACATTAATATCTTACTGTTGGCATTGAGAAGACTCTTAAGAGTTGGTAAAAGGCAAAGGTTATTAGAACACAAGAGATCACCAATATTCTTAAGCAGGGCAAATAGTTTCAGATCCTCTTAGAAGAGTCATACAATTCAATAGGCTAAGCCAAAGTCAATAGGCAACATACTTTGTATAGGATGCAGCACTTCAGGTAAGTGAATGGAAGTGTCTGTGCACAAGCTCTTAGGAATCTTTGATAAAAAGAAGAATCAAATGTAGGGCCACAAGCTGAATAGACTTGTGAGTTGCAGAAGTTACAAGCACTTCCACAGTAAGAGGTAAGTTCTCTTAGAATTTTTTTACAGTACCTTTGTGAAGAAGAAAAGAAGCAGCTGATGATTTCTGTTCCTGTGCAACTCTGCAGATTTCACTGTTCCTGGGCCTCAGTCGTGTGGACGAGAGGGGGGGGGGACATCGGGGGACTCCTGCAATGCTCTGGGACTGTCAACCAGCAAACTTCACTTTCAATGGCTGTTTTGCTTTTCAGCTATTTGCTGCTACCGCAAATAGCAACAACGCGGTTCCTGGCTATGAAGGTGGACTTTCCTTGCTTCTGGGGTCCCGCACTCTGCTGAGGGGGCTCAGGCTTGGTCAGTCCTGCTTCGTGGCAGTCCGGAGGATCTTCCAAAAGCTTTAAAGTAACGCACACAATCTGGTGTCCCTCTCCCTGGCTATACAGTTTCCTGCAGCAACTCTTAGTGTCCATCTCCCTGGCTATACGGTTTCCTGCAGCAACTCTTAGGAAATTCAACCAGCTCCGAGATGGATGTCCAAGTGGCTTAATTTGGAGTTGATTGGTCCCACTAACTCAGTCGTCCTTGCAGGAGCTTCTCTGTTGATACAAACGTAGCAAGTTGGCACTGCAGCAGGGCTTCACCAGGCAAACCAACGGTCCAGGACTTGCAGCAGGCATCCTCTTCAAGCTCTTCTTCGGTTCCTTTGTCCAGTGGTCGACTCTGCTTTCCAAGCCAAAAGACTCGCCTTTTATTCAGTTCTCTCCCATTCATTCCAACCTAGCTGTCACTCACCCAGCAGGGTGGCTGTCCTTGCCGGAAAGTCAGCCAGCCAATCACTACAGAGTGCATTTGTGTCTCCTAGGAGACTAAGCACAGGGATTTTCGGGCACCTCCCTCACTTCCTGCCTACCCCAGACACTCCCAGGTTTGGCGCGCAGAGAAACTCTCTAGAAGGACCTTTACACAAAGACATGGCGAAAAAAGAAGACTGGGGGCCATTTTGAAAAAGATGGCTCCCGCGGTTGCTTTACCGGAGCCGCGAACGGTCGCGGTAAATGCAAACCACGGTAGTTCAAAACCAAACCACTGCCACCAGCCATTCAGTGTGGAAAGGGTAACATAAAATACGTAACATAAGAAGCTAGACAAAGGCGATACTAGGTAACCCCTCCAGCACTCTATTGTGAGATGGTGTGTGCTGGGGCTAGAAAGTTACAATTCTAAGTAAAGTCAATTTCACTTCACTGCTCTGGGAAACAGTAGTTTATCCCAGAGAAGGTATTTAAACCTTGAGAAATCTGGAAGACTTCCCTGTGTCACTGCCCTGAAGGTGCTTTGGACACAATTGTAAAAGATGATGCCTATGGAGTCTGTTAGACTCCATAACCAAAAGAAACACAGTGTAGAAAATCATATTAAAATACATGAGAGAGTGGGAAAAAGGGTCTCACTCTCTCCAGTTTAAAAAAATCAAGTCCTCAAAATCCAGCAAAGTTGCTGGGTGTCTCTAAGGTGGAGGGAATTAGCACATTTCTGAGAATTCTCCCCAACACTATCCCACACCCTTTTTGTAGTAGTTTTAAGGTTTGGCAATAGGTTTCTAAGTATAGTCCCTTTTCTATTTTGAAATAACGCCACTAGGACAGACTTATTTTCATCTGATGGTTGATGGTCAACACTTCCTCCCATCTTAGATTTAGGTTTAGTTTAGGCGTTTTCCACCCTGAAAATTGCTCAATAAACACCCTTGAACAGCGATCACTTGCACCTGTCTTCACTGTTGCCACAATGAGTTCCTCACCAGATAGTGTTCAGAGTTTTCAGGCAGGGGCAGGAAGGTTGCCCTCAGATGAGAGAGGGGGAGAGAAAACCAACCCAAAAGCACAACTATGAAGTTGGAGAAAGGGTCTGGGAACCCGGGGCAGTTAGGGAGAAGCCCTGGCTGAAACCCAAGCTCCATTTAGGGCTGCAAAGAGATGAGGCAGAAGGAAACCCAGGAACGACACAAAGCCGGCTCCCACCTCAACCAGGGTTAGGGGCTTGGTGCCAGATAGTGGTGACCATCGGAACCAGAAAGTGTACATCTAGTTAGCCTACGAGCACTCAAACCACCCTGGGATGGAAGCACTTGCTTTCCCCAGGGCGAGAGACTTTTGCTTTGTGGGCACAGACTTTTAAGTTTTATGAATTTTAATTACTTTTTGTGTGCAGGTATTTATCCTGAAAATAAAGAACTGTAAAAGTGGCTTTCAATGAAACGCGTTCAACCCCTTCGAGGGCCTCTTCATGGGAGGAAGTGCGAGCTTCCCTTAGAAGGTCTTCTCGTTGTCATTCAGTGCATGCTTCATTCAAAGGCAATACAATGTGTGTAGTGTTAAAGGTGCACAACACTTAGTGAAAGAAGGAGGTGTGCAGTGGTAATAACCAGCATTTAACTATTACCTTCAAATATCGATCTATGTTACACATTAAGAGATCAATTTCTTCCTTTGACCACATGCCTTTCTTCCATTTGTGGCCTACAAGCAAAAAGAAACAATTATTTTGATCTTTGCAGCAACGGTAGACTAATTCACTGTTCAGAAAGTTGGCAGGTGGTCTGAAACAACTCAAATATTCTGAATAATTTCTCCAACTATATGCTTAGACACATGCAAATGTCTCAGTTTAATTATATTGCCAATTAAGGTCCTGCGCTTATGGATAGCCATTATTGTGAGATTATCCATTTTTATTTAGCAGAATTAGCTATTTGAGCCAAGTCATATGTGCCACAGCACCACCCTTTAGCCATCACTGGAAGTTCCCCTCCAGTTCAGAGCCATATGAGCAAAGCATTGTGGTTATGAAATTTAGCCCCTTGGCTCCAGAAAATTGTTCTTCAACCCAAGACAGAGTTCTCATGGTTGTAGACAACTGCAGACCGGTTTCACCCGTAGTAAGGATCATCACTGCAGTATAGTCAGACAGCCTTGTGAATGAAGTCCATTGAAAGCATTTTAGCTCTGATCTTTAGATTTCTTGCAGCATAGGAAATTAGCCAGAATTAAACCATACAATTATAGCATATCATTAAACCCTCAGCGGAACCCTATTGGCATGCAGAAGTAATTTTTCCATATCTAAGCTATGAATCCTCCAGAAGGTTGGGTTACAGATACAAAAATTAAGAAATTGTTTTCGGTCTATGGTGGACACAAGTGGTAGCCTTGAGAACCAACCTTTGTTAGTGAGGGAATCTTTATCCTCTTTTGTTGTAAACCAGGCCTGACTGACTGGCATTACCTCTTCATTACCTGTAGGTGAAAGGTCGTCCGATTGTTCATTTTGAAGAATCTTGAAACAATTAAGTAAAACAGCTTGTTAGTGAATATACATTCTATAAACACATTTTCAACAACAAGTAAATGGGTTTTAAACATCAAAACATTTGCTATATTAGCGCGTTGTGACTGCTTTTGCTGAAAGTTTTGTTTGTGCACTTTTTCTAGGAATGACCTACCGCATGCACAAGAAAGCAGATGATCACTAGGAAGCAGGCTGGGCTCCATGGCAGATTTACAACCAACATTCTTTGATTTGAGGGCAAGCACTGAAGACCATGAAAATGCCAGCGCTCGCTCAGCGCTGCACTGTATAAATCAACATAACGATCCACTAACATGTTTTTCTCTGTATCTAGGAAACCTATCATGAGCAGTTCTATCAAACAAAATTGTTGACTTTCCAGTCCTCAAAATGTACACTTGCCATTGGCAAGTGATAACTGACTAATGCTGATCTATGAACGGTGTTGTCTGTGGAGAACTGATGGGCGAGTAACTTTTTTTTTACAAGGTAAGTAGCTTACAACTTGACATTTGTACTCTTTGACTTTCCATCCTAGAAACTTTAGGCTGTACATTTTGTATGTTTTTTAGCACCCTGTGGGTGGGAGCCAGACAACCAGGAGGCTAGAAATGCAGGCGGATACTCCCGATCTAGTCCACGTTCCAAGCTGCCTGATAGCCGGCTCCCAAGACAGTCATCTTCCCCCACCGCCACCGTCTCCGCCCCAACCCCCGAATCCCACTTACCCGTTTGCTGCGGCGGCGGCTAACGCAGCTCCTGCAGCTTCTCCCTTTGCTTCATTTGGCCACCATGGAAAGTGAAAAAAGGGCCCCATACGGAGCCCCACTTTTCTCAAAAAAGGCGCCCATCTTTGCACATTAACTTTAACGCAGGCTGCCGGGCCGTTATCCCGGTATAGCCTGTGGAATGCCATATAATACATTATGATTGATAGCGTCACTTGTGTGCCATAAACCAACCAATCTTGTGCAAGTACATACTTTTTGTGCAATCAATTTATAGTAGCTGGAGCTGTCATGACACCTTACAGGCGCTGGTCTTGGTTGCGCCATATTGCCTCCCTCTCTGACTCGCAACTGCTTTCTAGTCTTGGCTGGATCCCTCTCTCTGCGCTCGTCACGCTTGGCTGATCAACAGTGGGAGACAGAGGAGCTACGTGTCGCTACTCTTTACTCATGCGCTCCGAAGTTCGAACCTAGGTATTCTCTTGTGTGCAAACTTTCTCAATCTTTCTGATACTTCATCCTTGTACTGACTCCATCTTGTATTCATCTTTCCTTATTCCTCCTCTATTCAAGGCGAGCCCGCATGGACATCTCTGGCATTTACCTGTCGCCTCTTTCATGCTGCCGAAACTGTAACGGAGACAAACGTCCTCCCAGCACGGTAAGCCATTCTCCGCTTACTGTTGCCCTTCTTTCGTACCAGGACAAACTTACCGTGTCCCTCTCCCTACTGCTACAGGGTACGCTCTCAAGTACACACTACAAACCTGGGGTTCCCTACTGCATTTAAGACGGATACGGACGAAGAGACAGGTTACAATCTATCCTTACATGTACTCAATCTTTCTTCCACACCTTTCACCGTTGTAATCTGTTGTTCCTTCTCCCTCAGCCATCGCCACCGAAAGACACCAGTCTGGAACGACCCGTACTCCGTAAGACCTACGAGCACTACCCGCTCATTTCCCGGAAACCAGACCGCAACGCACCCAACTCCAGTTCCCAGGGGTTTTTACCCCAGAGGGTTTCCCTGAGGCCTCGGTTTCCTCTTGTACAATCGGTCAGAGGACTAGGGGTCTCGGGGAGATTTCTCAAACTCAGCTGCTGCGCTTGATCCAGGCTAGTGGGCGTAAAAGAATATTTACTGGTGACACAGTATTCCCGCATGCCAGGAGCTAGAAGGATGGCTTGTTTGTTGCGCTGTACTCTGTCAATCAGGATTTCCATCAATCAACATTATGCTGGTAACTCGTCTAGACTCATAGAGGCACTGTAAATAATATCTTCCAGGCATTACCTTATGCCAGGTGCCATCAGGGATTGTGTTAGTAGTCCAGAATATCTGCAGAACATGTTGCAAACATCCAACTTATGCAAACTCTTCCGTGCTCTTTACTGCCAGAGTGTTCGGTCTTAACATGTGCAGTCAACATGTCCTTCTACTTAAAGCAGAGGCCAATATGATCGCTCAATGGGGTAATGTCAGAAACCTGAAGGCTGTCGGACCCGTTAGTCCCCGGGGTCTGTTGTCCATGTGGCCAGGACATGGCCATAGCTATTGGATCCAGTTCTTGGGGCCGGATCAGTGCAGGAGGATCATCTGGATGAGAGGTCCTCAGGAGTGGAAGTGTCATGCCTGCGCCATGGGCGCATACATTGGCGATCAATATGGACTAATGGTTATTCATTTATCTACAGAAAACTCTTGGATCAACCGCTATTCACTTCTTGGACCTTATTTCCCATTTGCGAGACTTTAGTGCTTTTCTATTTTTCCCAACAAACTACACTTACCACAATGCACTTGGCTATAACTATCTATTCCCGGCTATTCCTATTTGTCATCATCAGAACTACAATCCCTAGAAGCCCTAGGGATCAGCTCTGCTTCCACCAGCTCAGGAAGAGAGGGAGGAGGCAGATTGTATGCGGGTGTGCTGATCCAGGTGCGACCAATTAGCCTGCCTCTGTGCTGGGCAGGGCGGTATAAAAGTTGCTGCCTGCAGGGGCTCAGTCTCTTGCATTAAGAGTCCTTCCAGCACCTTTTTGCTTTGAGCTACGGATCCTTGTATGCGGTTCCTCCTTACTCCTGCTTTGGATCCAGTGCCCTGCCGGGCTCTCTGCATAGCAGCCGATCACGCTCTGCTGCTTTCCAGCCTCCGCCTTTGCCCTTCCGGGCTTCAGCTGCTGCCTTCCGCCCTTGCCTTCCAGGCTCCTGCTTTGCAGCCGATCACGCTACGCTGCTACCTTCCGCCCTTGCCTTCCAGGCTCCTGCCTTGCAGCCGATCACGCTCAGCTGCTGCCTTCCGCCCTTGCCTTCCAGGCTCCTGCCTTCCAGCCGATCACGCTCCGCTGCTACCTTCCGCCCTTGCCTTCCAGGCTCCTGCCTTGCAGCCGATCACGCTCCGCTGCCTTCAACCTACAGTCCTCGTCCGCTGGGCTTCCAGTCTAGCAGCCTTCTACAGTCCCCTGCAGCCTTCTACAGTCAGCGGCCCTGCTCCTCTGGGCTCACTCCTTGCTGCCCGGCCCTTCTGGGCTCCTTGCCGTGCAGCCTGCTTCACTCCGCTGCCCTAAGCCCTTTCCCTCTGGGCTCCCTTCCTTACAGCCCTACTCCTTTGGGCTTGCTCATTGCTTTCCTGCTCCTCTGAGCTTTCTACCTTGTACCCTACCGTCCTCTGCTATCCACAACAGTTCACCTACTTTATTTACTTTCAGTTATTGCAGTCCCCCTGTTTCCTGACTGCTGCTCCCTTGCTTTCTTCGTTTTTTTCAACCCTCTGTTCTTATCCCTCTCCAATCCTGTTATACGGCTTTCCCTTCATTTCCTTTTGCTAGTTTGCTATCGACTTTTTCCTGGATTTGTCTGTTAGTGTCTTCTCTTGTACTGTTTGTAGACCCCTTTGTACAGAGCTTGTCTGTTGGTTTCCGTCAGGCATCCTCTGCCCCTTCCTTTGTCTCGTTTCTGCGTTACAGACACCCATAGCTGTTGATCCAAGCCATGAGCAAACAGCGTGGGCCTCCGTTATAGCACAAGGTGCAGAAGGCTAGAGTTTTTCCTAAGGTCCGTGGAATACTCTTTTCCTATATCTGCATACACCCCTAGAGGGAATTCATTCTGTTGTACCTTATTTCCTTGCTACACTTGCCTACTCATCGTTCTCTTTACTTTCAGCTGTGTGTGTACTTATCTGTCCACCTTACTTCGGCACAACCACCCAAACCCTTCCTGGGTGTCCTGTGCCTCTCTTAACAGAGTGCCATCCGTGACAGGAAGTAAGTGGGACACCGAAGGCTGAGACGCGGTACCCGCTTCCGTATAACACCTTTCCCCCATCCTTACGGGTAGGATATTTAGGAACACAACCCCCACACCCCTTCCCGACACTGACACCTTCTCATGGACAGCTCACTGTAAGCGACAACATACTACCCCCCACCCTCAACAGTATTTTTCTGGATGTTCCTAAACATACTAATAAACTACAATCCCCATAATTCCTCCCCTCTGTTCTTTTCTAAAGCCACGAGTAGGAGAGAGATTGGGAGGATGAAGATTACCAACAGGGAACCACAGACACCGAAAACATACTCTCCCCTCTCTACAGCCGATTGTCCCATTAATGAGGCCAAGCTACGTCAAGCATCCCTCTTTAATTACTCACACCTAACTCCACTTTTCTCTCCAAGGCAGCATAAAAGGCGGAGCAGGAAAGCACACTTAGAGCGAGTCAGGGATGCTGGAAGGTCCCGGAGAAAAGGAGAAAGCCTTAGTGAGCTGCAGAGGCACTGGAAGACCTGAAAGAGTAGAAAACCGCCCAAACAGAGGGCCTGCTTTTTGCGAGGAGACTGCAGTGTGGAGGAGGGAGCTGTACTTCCAGAAGGCAAGACCAGGGGCAGCTGGTGTTGCCTGGCGGTACCTACAGCAGAACTCCTCCCCTGGGGCCAGACAGGCGAACCCAGGTCCATGAGGGGCGGAAGGTAAAACCCTGACCTCATTGAAACATCCCCCTTGTAGCTCCCCAAGACATGGAATGCCGTTTTGGGGATCTGTGAAGTGGGACCAACATTCTCACAAGAGCATTCTGGGACTGAGTGTCCAAAAATATACTTTTGAAGATCGTGAACTTTGTGAGAAGGGGAGAAGGGTCTGAGCCCGGCAGAGGGAGGCCCCTGTGAATTTTGTGGAAGGGGTCCGAGCATGGTAGAGGGAGACCTTGTGAACTTTTGTGAGGGAAACTGGCACCGGAGAGTGTGGTCCGCGCCACGTGGGTGCTCATTCGAAGGTCTCTGGCTGGTGCCCCCTCTCCCGAACCAGGAGAAACAACAAGTACCAAGAGGCCTTAGGGGAGGCCGGCGTGAGGTGTCAAGGTGGTTATACAAGTGTCAAACCAAACCCCTTGTACAGATGAATGTTTTTGACATGTTGTAGGAGGCAAACGTGAACCCGACTGAGGGATTTCCGCGAATTGGGGTGAACCCTAACGCACCCAGGAACATTGTGGTGAATGAACCGTGCGAAGCCCGACTGGGGGCTTAAAGAGAAAGCCTAACTGGCGGCTGAGACCCGGATTTAGGTAAAGGGAAGAACCTAAGGGGTCTATAATGACTTTGTGTTGAACTGTGGCACACCTGAACCCGACGGAGGGATGTCGAGAAAAAGCTAGGGGAAGGGAACCTCGCTTTCTGATAAGATTATGACAAAGTGTTACTGTGGAAATGTCTGAGGGATGACTGCAAATTAAGATGAACAGTAATACTCCTGTGAACACTGAACGCCATGAGTGAACCAGACTGAGGGATGTCCACAGTGAGTGGTTGGTCTGTGCCCGACCGAGGGAGGCAATCTTTGAGAGAAGGATCGGAGCCCGGCTAAGGGGGATCCTAGGGTGAACAGTAATCATATGATGTGAAGATTAGCAGAAGGAACTTTTGTTTAGTTGTTTTGGCATATCAGGCCCTCTGAAGCAAGAGACTTTGCATGAAAGAGACCTCGGCACAGAAGGCCCTGATATCGAGGAAAAGGAACTGTAAACTCGTACCAGAGAAACCCAGGAGTCTGCTGTGCTCAAGAGTCCCACCTTGTGCCGTGCTACAAACGTGGGGAAACGAGACCATGACCATAACATCCCGACTTATCATTTTGTGAACACTTCTTTCTTTTCTTGTGAACGTTATCCCAAACTATTTTGTAGCATTGCGGTAAGGATTGGCAATTTGTTTTTTTAGTATAGGCCATTTTTATTCGACTAGACTCCACTTGGACTGTATTATTATTATTTGATGGTCGTAGCTTGTTCCCATCTTAGTTTTAGGTTTAGATTAGGTGTTTATCTCACTAGTTTTTACAGTTTAATAAACACCCTTGAACTGTGATCACTTGTGTCCGTCTTACTTTGATACCATGCCTTCCTTACAGTACGCATCCTCTGCAGAGATCAGTATGCAACAGTCGTGTCACTGGTTTGAAACTCAGACGCCCAAGCTTACCCTTCCAAGTTCATTAGAACGAGTGACAGGAAGTGGGGTAATATTAACACCTATTAAAGTGCACAAGGCAATTCTGTGGCAGCACAAAAGTTACAGAAACATACAGCCACTTCTGAACAAAAACACTATGCAGAGAGTAAGCTAAACAAACAAAACATTGGGAAAGGACTACACCCAGTTATCAGAAATGGAAAATGTGGGGCACTGTGACTGGTGGTGTGGACACAATACGCCTAAAACTCTGATAAGGTTTTACACATATTGAGAACTGGTACATAATGAAAACTGGATCATTATTTAAATTAACTATCTTTAAAAATAGTAAAATAGGGTTGATTTTGTCGGTATGCAGTCTTTCCATTGAAAACATTTCCATAGAATGTTTTACCCCCATCAAAATGTATTCATTGAAATGCTTTTCCATCGAAAAGCATATTCATTGACATTTTTTACATTGAATTTCCAACTCAAACATACCTTTAAAATAGATGTATGGAAGTTTGGGTTGGAAATTCAATGGGTCGAGGAAAAGGTTAAATTCGGAAAATGGAGTTAGGGCGGTGAACCCCACCGCCCCCAATAAAAAATAAACACTACACAAGCCCGGGAGCTGTCCAGTGCCGAAATACATTGCAATTGTATTGAATAGATTTCAGCACTGGACAGCTCCCTGTAAAGTTATAACGTTATGCACGTTTCACTGACTTTCCATGCTAAAAGCGTAGTCTTTTTATAACGAAACTCTATTCGATGAAAGGGTTTCGATGCATAAACACTTTGCACTTGATGTATGGCAATTCGATGAAACTTCTTTTAATGAGAAAGATATGATGGAAAAAATTAGATGGAAAGACCAGTAACCGATTTTGTCTCATTGTAAACCCTTGCATTGAGTCACAATTAAGCAGTAATAATGGAGATGGAGACCAAGATAGCCCGGGAGGATAGCTTAGGGGCAACGTGCTCGCCTTGGAAGCAAGATGACACAGAGCAACACAGGTTCGATCCCCGGGTCTGAGCTTAGAAACCTCTGGGTATTAAGCATGTTATAAATAACCTATCATATCATAAGAAGAATACTTGCACATTACATTAGTGTTAATCTGAGATATTAAGATTTAGGTGCTACAAAAAGGCCCAGCCCACCATCACATAGATTCTGTACTAGTCCGGTTGACTAGTAATAGAATATTAGGTTTTATTACACACAATTGTTTACAAACATCATGGTTCCTGTCGTTACCTGAACTTGAGCAACGGTTTCTTCATTGAGGTCGTCATTGGCTACCTCGGCAGAAGCCGTCATAGTCATCTCAAAGCTCTGATCATTCTCTGAAACTGTAAAACAGCTGCATTAGTTCAAGTCGAATACTTTCACACATGTAGTAGAAAATGTATTAGCATTTTAGTTTATACCATAAAAACTAGGATATAAAAGTTGTAATGACGATAACATGCCATCACGTTACATTTTTTTAAATGTCATATTGCAACTCCACATTCTTGCTCATCTAGCAACGAACATATTGTAGGTGTCTTTCTTTCTCTAAAGCTTTCTTGTGCATATTTTTTCCAGTATGTAAATCTGTATCTGTTGGTGAACAGAACATTGATGTACAATTCGGAAACTGGAGCCACTGTAAAAGTTGAACTGGTAACTAGTCGGGCTGTAAAAATCCACCACACACACTGGCCCACTGTGACGAAACTAGCGATGCCGCTACTAACACGCCAGGGGAAACCTTCCTTCATATGGCCAGGGAAAGGCAGAAGCTACACGACTCTGGCCCTGGCAGTGAATTTGCTGGACCAAAGCAAACCTGTACCTGTTTTTCTGGGTAACACCCACTTATCTTTTCCCCACTCTTATATGGCATATTGTAATGTGGATAAAGAGTCGCCAACTGTAACTGATCGCCAACCTTACTCACATCCCCTCTAATTAATAATACTGAGACGAGGACAAGGGTTGGAGTAATGAAGATCACTAGATGCGGTAAGCCAATGCCACGTTCTAGTGGTTGGAGAAGATCAACAGGTACCGAGTAGGGAGAATTCTCATTTCTGTGCTAATTTCCTTCAACCTTAAAGAACCAGGCTCTTTTGCTGGACTTTAGAACTTTATATTTGAACCCTGGAGTGAGTGAGCCCCATTTCTTACTCTCTCATGTATTTTGATCAGATTTGGATTATGTGTTTTCCGAGTCTGACAAACTCCAAAGGCATCTACTTTTTGTATGGCGACACACAACACCTCCAGTGCAGTATCACAGAGAAATCCTTTAGATTTCTCTGAAGGTTTAAATACCTTTTCTTGGGTGAACTACAGTTCCCAAGAAAAGTAAAGTGAAATTGACTTTGCTAACCTTTTCTCTTTGTAGGTCCAGCACTCCCCCCATTTTTTGTGGAGTGCTGGGGGGGTTACTTAGTAGCCCTTTTTCCTACTTACTCATGTAAACATATTTATCTTACCCTCACTACTTTAAATGGCTGGTGGCTGTGGTTTCATTTTCCTACCATTGTGCTTTTCTATCGCAGGCCGACTCCTCAACTGGAGTATTGCACCCATGGGTGACCATTGTGTCAAAATGGAAACGGTTTTCATTTTTCGCCAATTTCTGTTAGTGAGGCTTTCTTTGGTTTTACTATGCGTGCCAAACTAGGTTTAAGCCCTTTGTTCGTTTTGCCTTTAGCGGACTTCAGTATTGCAATCAGCTTCTGGCTACAGTGTGTCTGGTAGTGAGGGAGGTCGCCGAAACTCCCCTGTCTTTAGTCTCCAGGGAAACCTGAATGCACCCCGTACTGATTGGCTGGCTGTCCTTGCAGGACAGCCACCCTGCTGTTTGAATGACAGCTAGGCTGTGCATGAATGGGAGAAATCTGCTCAAAAGGTATGGGTTTTGGGACTGAAGACTGAGTCGACCACTGGGAAGGACAACCCAACAAAGAAAGCGTGAACGAAGCTTGCTGCATCCTCCTGGACCGTTGTACTGCCTGGTGAAGCCATGCTGCTGTGCTGAAACTCAAATGCAACATCTGTAAGCCAGCCCAAAAGCTCCAGGAGTTTCCTGAGGACCCTCCAGAAGCAGGAAGACCAAAGCTCGAGTCACCTCACCAGAGTGCAGGACATAAGGATTGAAGGAAGCCCAACTGGTGTCCAAGAAATGTGGTGGTGCGGTTTACCGAGCGCTGAAACCGAGAAGTGCTGCTGATCCGAAAAGACCCCGAAGCTGCCGCCGACCATAGAATTGCTGCCGCAGGAGTCCCTAGACATCCTCCCTCTTAGGCCCAGGAACACAGGATCTGCATCGCTGCCACCAGACAGTAGCCAGCTGGATCCTCTTCTTCCAACCAAAGGTACTGTTCTGACTTGGGGTACTTACCTCGGTATCTGTAGCTTGCTCTTCTCAGTTGAGACTTGCAGTAGCTGCTTTTCTAGAGTTGATCTCTGCTCCACCTTTCACAAGTTTAACAGTTTGTGACCCTACAGTGATTTTTCAACAACAAACTCTTTAACTTTATGCAAGACTTTTGAAGTGCCGCAGCTCCATAGACTTTGCTCCAATTGACTTTGGCTCTCCTGGCTCCCTGCAGACTCTTCTACTCCATTTGACTAAGATTCTTACTTTCCCTCATAGGTGATACATTGTTTGTTTTTTTAACTAATATTGCCGGGAAAGGTTTTTATCTAGATATAATCGGGAGATTTAAAAGTGCTCACATGCTCTGAGAACCTATTAACCCTTTTCCTTCCCTTTCTACCAACCTCAGAATTTGCTAAGTATACAAGTGGTATATAGATGCCATTACTGTCCCAGTTCGTGAAGTCGCATCAGGGTGTAGGATGTGTGAAGCATCTTTAAAGAGTATCTAGTTGCTTTGTGGTGTTTCTGAGAAAGTATTTTGAAGGGCATTTGATTGCTACATATATTGCCATTTTTAAAGAACGTTCATTTAAAATGGACCGTTAAATAAATAATAATTTTACTAGGTTACCTTGAGTGTAACTGTTATTTGTATACTGGTATTGGTGGATGTTATTGCTACTGCTCTTAAGCTCACATTTAGCCCTCTTGAGATGAGTCTGACTGCTCTGTCACACTACCACCTTGTGGAATACAGCCCTATACCAATAGGTTGGTTACCCAATACCAGGAGGATAAGGCTGGGGTAGTCTCCCACAGGGTTATTGCATCAATTCTTGCCTAACATGCACCCATGTCCATAAGAGGATAATTGCTTGGCGGGAGAGCGAAACAAGCCATTTTGAATATTGCGGGTCTGGGACCTGCACCCAAAGTGAGAAAAGAATAATTAATCAAAGGGAATCCTACGCTTGGTAAAGGGAGTGTGCCAAGTTGTTGGGATGAAGCAGGGTGGATTCATGAAACTCATTCTTGTGGATTATCCAGTGACATTTGTTTAAGAAAATAGAAATTAGTACAAGAAGGAATATAGGGGACAGGATCGCAACCTTAGCCTTGAGTTCTACACTTGTGAACATTTCGTTATTTCGCCTGTTTTGATGACCTGGGACTGGGAACTTTTCTGTTGGTTGCAACCACAATTAACACTTTACTTTAGAAGAGATCACCCTTGCACAGTTGGGTTAAGTTATTAGTTTTAGGGAAAGAGGTAGGCTTAAGACACGACAGGGACAGACCTTTTAGTTTCTGACATTCTGATAATTCCCTAAGTTTTCTTTGAGACAGGGAAACCCCTCTTAGTTTTAGGGACAGAGAGGCCTTTTCCAACCCTTTCTTGAATAACAAGTTTCTGGCCAAAAACATATTGTGTCCGAGCTTCACAATATATATATCAGATTATTTAAAATTAAACAATGTTTTATATATATATCTTTTTTAGAAGTGTTGGTGTGACAATATTTCACTAGATGTTTTATTTGCTTAGTGTGTAATCTAAAGGCCTAATAAATAATTGTATGTTTGTACTTACCTGTCTAACTGGAATCACTGGTGTTGCTCTGTGTGGACTCATTGTAGCCCTAGTCAGACTCTCACACCCTTCCTGAGACAATGCCTCTATTCTTCTTCCACTCGTACCTTCTTTGGGTTTGACGGACCTCTCAGTGTCTTCCCCGTTCACCATAACAAGATGGCCTGCCAAAATCTCCCCCCCGGGGCTGTCCTATTGAAACCTGCAGGCCAAGGACTCATTAAGGTTAGGTTTTGATGACTTTCTGTTGGTCACATAGTTTGAACATTGTTTGTAGATTGGGGAAAGGACTTGTGCAAATTGGTCCAAACACAGAAGCTCCAAAACCTATGACATCACAATGTGTTGGGCAGCTGGATTAAAACCACAATTACGTTGTCCAATCTTGACACTACTTTCTTTGGATGAGACATTATCTGTAGTTTACACTCAAGATCCTATATGCGTTTGGAACAACCCATTTCCTAAAAACACAGGAATAAAAAGTTGTTTTAACATACCCAATATTGTCACATCATTCCTCTGACTCAGCATGCCACAAACACTGAGAAACTAACCATGGGGTTCTGAGCAGCTTGAGGGGCACCCAGCCGATAATGAACTTCTCACTGTACACACGTCACAACACTGCAACAAACCACACAGTCTCGCCCAACACCACAAGGCGGCTACCAACCGAAAAACACACATACGTTCAGTGTACACCGAACGGAACCTGCCAACAGCACATCACCGCTCTTGCTCTTTTTTCCCCCCGCTCAGTCCTACTAACTTACCCGCCTCCCTCGTTGCTATCCAGATACGCCAGAGCGCAAAGAGACCACACAGGTAGCAGCAATACGCGGTATAAGAACCAACCCACGATGTCTGAAGCTGTAACTGAGGCAAATCAGTGGCGACCCACCACTCATCCAGGCCAGGGAGACTCTCCACCTTGACATGCTTGGATCATCAGGATTTCACAGGGAGGACACCATGCAGCAGCCAGGAAATGGAACAGCCAGTAAGGAGGATTGTGGGTGGGGGGGGTCAATGAGTAAGTACCCAGCAAGGGTCTGAGGGAGAATTATCAGAAATGTGCCAATACCCTCTGCCTTAGAGACCCCCCAGCAACTTTGCTGGATTTTGAGGGCTTGATTTTTTTTTTTACCTGGTGAGACATAGACCCTTTTTCCCAATCTCTCATGTGATTTTTGAACACTGTGTTACTTTTGGTTTGTGGAGTCTGACAAACTCCATAGGCATCATCTTTTACATTGTGTCACACAGCATCTTCAGTGCAGTGCCAAACGGAAGTCTTTCAGATTTCCCAAATGTTTAAATACCTTCTCTGAGATAAACTACTGTTTCCCAGAGCAGTAAAGTGATTTTGACTTTACTTACATTTGTAACTTTGTAGACCCAGCTGTCATGTGCCGCATTCCTTCCTGGGGTGTGTGGCCAAGGTTCCGGTTTGGCGCTAGGAAGCGCTTCACGTACAATGCACCGTACGTTCGCGCGGTCTAGTCTTTTCCCCGGACTTACGCAGCTCTTTTTAGCCACGCCCCCTTTGCAGCGTTTCGCGTTGCAACCCTTCTCGGTCAGCCGATCTTCGCTGCAGCTGTTGTGTAACGCTGTGTTTACTTTTCTTCTTGCTCTCGCCATCTCGGTTGGTGCTTACCTCTTTGTTTTTCTTTTTCCTGCTGTTACCTGCCTATCGCCAGCTTCCTGCCTTCCTTCTCCTCTTTCCGCCGTGTTCCTCCTCCGGCTTCCCGGCTGGGTTCTCTCTTTCCCCTCTTCCCTTGCTTGCCTCACTGTTCTCTTAGTGGCTCGCCTTCCCATTGCTTTGCTCCCTATTTTTGGCGCTTTACACCGCTCGCCCCCTTCACGAGGAGCCCAGTTTCCAGGAGGATTGTGGTGCCATCAGCAGGGGTATTTTCTGCCGCACACGGCTTTTTCCCCTAATTGTCCCTCCCGGGAACGGGGGCACAGTGGGGTGCTTTCATTTGGCCTCCACTGTGGCTTCCTCTCGTGTGAGACACGTGCACCCTACAAAGAAGGAGAAAGACTACAGATCACGGAGGTCCATCAGCCCAGAGGACAGTGACCACTGTTGCACAGGTGAGGAGGGGGGGGGGAAGAAGAAGAGAGTATCTTGGGCACTACAGAGATATTTAACACAGAGTCTGACACCAGCACACACTATCTTACCATAGGGTGCTGGAGGGGTTACTAGGTATCCCCTTTGTCTAGCTTCTCATGTAACATTTTTAGATTACCCTTTCCTCACTGAATGGCTGGTGGCAGTGGTTTACTTTTTACTACCATTATGGGATTTTACTGCTGTCTGCATTCGCAGCCACGGTAAAGAACCCATGGGTGCCATTTTTGTCAAAATGGCCCTGGTCTTTCTTTGTGGTAAGGTCTTTCTTGAGATTTACTATGCGCGCCAAAACCAGGTTTGGTCCCTTTGTTCATTGTGCCTTTGGCAGGATTCACAAGTGAAGCCCGCCTCTGTCTCCAGATGGTCGGGTGGGGGCAGGAAGCAAGGGAGGTTTCCGAAACTCCCTGTTCCCCTAGGAGACAGGAATCCCCTCTTAGGTGATTGGCCGGCTGGCTGTCTGGCAAGAACAGCCACCCTGCTGGGTGACGGACAGCTCGGCTGGAATGAATGGGAGCAAGCTGCATAAAAGGCGAGGCTTTTGGCTTGGAAGACAGAGTCGACCACTGGACGAAGGAATCCGAAAAAGAACTTGAAGAGGACGCCTGCTGCAACTCCTGGACCGTTGGTTTGCCTGGTGAAGCCCTGCTGCTGTGCTGAAACACCAAATTCGTATCGACAGAGAAGCTCCTGCAAGGACGACTTCTCCCTTTGAGTTCGGTGGGACCAATCAACTCCAAAGTAAGCCATCTGGACATCATCTCAACGCTGGTCGAGTATCCACTGCAGGCCCTGCTGGAACCGGATAGTCAGGGAGAAGAACACCAGTTTGTGTGCGTTGCTTTTAAGCTGGCCAAGAAATCCAGGAAGATCCTCCAGACTCCTAGGAAGCAGGACTGACCGAGCCTGAGCCCCCTCAACAGAGTGCAGGATCCCAGAAGCAAGCAAGGTCCATCTCGACAGCCAGGAATCGCAGTGTTGCTATTTGCGGTAGACACGAGGAGCTGAAACACTGAACAGCCACTAGTTTGAAGTTTGCCGGTTGCGAGCATTGACCTTCCAATTCCAGAGCAGGAGTCCCCAGAAGTCCTCCCTCTTGTCCCTGTGATGAGGCCCAGGAACAGCGAGATCTGCAGAGCTGCACAGGAACAGAAGTCCTCTGCTGCACTTTCTCTTCAACCTAAAGGTACTGTAAAGTCTAAGAGAACGTACCTCTTGTTGTGTAACCACTTGTCCTCATTGGAGACTTGCTTGGTTGCATGTGTAGAGTTGCTTGCAGCTTCTTTACCTCACAAGCCAAATCAGCTTGTGGCCCTACTTGGATTTTCTACTATTCTGCCAAGACTTTTTAAACATTGCAAAAGACTTTCTACTTACCTGCAAGAAGTGCTTCAGCTCACCTTGACTTTTGCTAACTTAACATTGGCTGGCCTAGGCTCCCTGAATGACTCTTCTCTTTGCTGCTTATGGGTTATGCCTGCCTTCCAGGAAATTATTAACTGACTTTGCATTGGGGGGGTTGTATTGAAAGTACTTACCTGCTTGAGAATATCAGTGTGAATACTTGTTTTATTCTGAACCCTCTTCTCTTTAACACTACTCCTAAGAATATTCTAAATGCAACAGTGATATATCATTGTCAACGGCACCCTAGCTATTGAAGTCACCTGAGGGTGTAGGTAGTGCCTGTGTGGCATCCCGAATGTGTATTTGCTGATTTAGAAAACTAAGAGTGTATTTTTGAAGTACATTTGTGTGGCGTTTTATATTGTGCCCTTCTGAAGAAGGCTTATTCTAACTGACTGATAAATAAATTAATAATAGTTTACTCAAGAAACCTTGTGTGTAAGAGTTTATTTGAACACGTGTCACTGTGAATCTCTGTGTAACTCCCCTACAGCTCACATTGACCCTCTTGAGATGAGCCCGGCTGCTCCACACGCTACCAACCTGTGTAGTGAAGATTTACGGTTGTGTTTCTATTGCTAGGAGGTCAGGGTTGTTCTAGTGCACCCAAAGGGTACTGCATACAATCTTGCCTAACACAGGGTTTCCAGCAGCTAAAGGAGAAAGAAGCCTCATCACACCCAAAATGGCCAAACCAGGTCATTGGAAGCAGCAACCCCTCTTCACATTGGCCCTGCTTAAATTCAGGTAAGAATGACTAAGGAACGGACAGAGTCCCTCGTCCAATAACGCCCCCTCCCCATTGTTTGAAAACTTAATAAATAGATTGGAAAAAAAAACCAGGAGAAGCCAGCAAAAAGAAAGGAAAAGTTAGTGGGTAGGTCACGAGAGCCCCAAAAATAGAACACTGCCTTAACAGGTGCAATGCCCTTCCTTCTCTTATTCGGCAGTTACTTTGACGCACCAAAATCCTGCAATGGTCGGAGGCAGAGATGCCAACTATATCAGCCAGAACATGCTTCATTAAAGTGTCAGTGGCAATAGCTTATGACCAAGAATGAGAGCATGTAAGTAAAATTAGCAGGAAAACCGCAATTTATTGCATGATTTGAGAAGGGAGCAGGGGTGAGAGGAAGGAGGGCAAGGAGGAGGAAGACAATGAGAAGATTGAGAGAAGAAGAGGGGGACAAGGCAGAGAAGGAGGACAAGAAAAGGAGGATAGGCTGCAGGAAGAGAAAAGGGGAAGATGGGGAAAGAGGAAGAAGGCAAAGCGCAAAGACTGGGAAAAGGGGCAGAGAAAGAGGGACAAAGACAGACGCAGGAAAGATGGGGTGAGGATAGTCTGGTAGAGGGGGGTGGGACTGAGGGAGAGGGGGAGGCGGATTCCCTTCTACAATACATTGTAGAGGGCACATTCCATTGCCTTATGGATGGACCTTTAATGCTCTCAAAGTGTTCAGACAATCCTTATTCGCAGCAGCTCTCCCCTGCAGAGCTTTACATACACGTATCTGTGAAGTTTTCCAGTGTATTGAACTGAAATGGGGCAACAACATAAATGAACTAAGTAATAGATAGATAGGTTAACTTACTAGCAACAACTGAAATACATGGAGCCGATTCATCTGCACTCTCATCATCATCAGGGAAGCAAAATCGCTTTTGAGGTGGCTCGAGGTTTTCTCCAGAGTCTACTTCATCGTCGTCTTGCAACACAAAAAAGTGTCAAAATGAAAAATAAAATTAGTAAACAAAAAATCTCCTCTTTCCTGCTTGCATGCATACAAAGAACAGTCACATTTTTAAACGATTGTACTTGTGTAGTGAATTTCTGAGGCATGCCAACATGCGATTCACAGGATTATCAGTCGACATCCCTTATTTAGACAGCCAAAATGTTCAGGGCTCTTGGCGGGCAGAGGCAATTAATATTGGGAGGGAAAATGAAAATCCTTCCAAGACATGCATTTTGCCTGCTGTCTTCTTCTAGAATTGTTCCTTATTTGTACTCGGCAGCCAAGTTGCGTCAACAGATGTTGGAAGGACCTCATTTTAATCCCACTTTGCGTGCACTGCTCGATAAGTACCTGCAAGGCACTTGAGGCTACACGCCTCTTGCATCACTCACTGGTGTAGGTAGGTGCCCGTCTAAAGACTGGCTCTAGCGACTCCTCTGAGAGATAGCTATATTCCATCTGCCTGCCCCAAGTGCCGAAGATATATATTCTGATGAAATGGAGAGGGCCAGATTTCACCACAGCCCTGCTCTGTCCAACACAGCCTGTAGAGAGTATCAATGACAGCAGGCACTTCGTCTTTTGAAGATTGATAAATCAGGGAAAATGTAGTTTATTAACAGTCAAATGTTACAAACACAAAAAAAAGGGAATTTTGCTTATAAAGTGCGCGCTCCCAATTTTTGCTAAAGTTATTGTCACACAGTAGCTAAACATCATAGTAAGATAACAAACACTTTAGAGGTTGGTGATGGGAAGTTGAAAATCAATAAGCAGAAAGTATTATCGGCAACACCAATAGATACCAATACATCACTGTTACCCATCTGCTGTGACATACCATTTTGAGGGCAGTGAAAAATGAGGTTTCCTTCTGGATCTCGAGATAGGGTCACAGAGTTCACGGTTTCTACAGTTACTGTTTCAGATTCGGCTTCAACTGTGCTCATACTCAGTCTAAAAAACATCAATAGAAAGTAGTTAGTGATAATCATGAACGGTATCACATTTCACCGAAGACATTGAGGGGTAGCTGAAAGCGGGTAGCTTCCCAAGAGAGCAACCGCACATATTCGTATACCTGTTCAGTCTGCCAGTAGAGTAAATAAAATATATATATTTTAAGTTCTCCCACTCAAGTCAGTACGAGTCATTTGGTTTGTTGGTAGATACAAATACAAATAATCAAAGAAGAGAAGCACTTTCCAAATGAGGAGGTTGCTTATGTGGCAGGGGTTGGGTCAGATGTTGTGCCAGCAACCTTATGTCCCAGTTTGTTTCATTATGGAACTATGGTGTGGGGGATAGCCTAGGTCAGTCCGACAAGAGACCATGAAAAACGAGTTACTAAAGATGTGAATTACAGTGTAGTGTGGCAATCCTAGCACCATTATCTTAGAATGTAATGTTTAATTGTCACTGCCCACTACTCCCTGTTGCCTCGCTCTCTTTTTCCTTCTCCATTCTTAAGTCTGGCACCCCTTTTCTTTTTCCCTTTGTTCTCATGCACCAGTTATATCTCCCTTCTTCGCTCTTTCTCTCATGTCCCCCACCGTCCCGCTTGCACTCATGTCTCGCTCATCTCTTCAAATTCTGCAGGTTACACATGTCCCTCTTTTCATCCCCTCAGCGCTGCTCCTTCCTTCTGTTCTTTCCGTTGACTCCTGCTGTTTCTCCTCACCATCCCTCTCATTCCATCCCTTATCTCCCTGCCATCCTGTCTTTTTTATTTTTCCCACTCTTGCATTCTGTTTCCTGGCTCTCTTCAACTCCTGCTCCATCACTTGGCTCCCCATCACTCTTGAGCTTTCTCTTCACTGTGTCTCCCTCATGTTGTCTTTGTTAGTTCTCCCCTTCTTTTTCTTTGCTCCTTCCATTATGTGCTTTATTTCAGTTTCTATCAGATTCGACCTGCTGTGCTAGGTCTTCTCTCGCTTTTACCCTCCTTTTCTTTTCCTTTTTCACCCCTTCCAATTTTGTCGCCTCTCTCTCCGTCCTCTGTCCTCTTTCACTCCAGCTTTCAGCTCTCTACATGTCATGTTTCTATTTGTATCGCCTCATTTTGTGACCCAGCTACTTGCCAGTTCTTGTGGTCCATCTCCTTGACTGTCTTGCACCGTTTCCGTCTCTTCTCTTCTGCATTTTTACCCTTTCTCTTCATTCGGTCTTGTCTAACCTTCCTGTTCTTTCTCGCCCTTTTCTCTTTTTCCTTGATCCTGCCCCTTTTCTTTTTCCTCAAGACTCTTCCCCTGCCAATTCTGTACCCCTCCCATACATCATTTTTTCTCTCCTTACCACTTGTTATTTATCTGAAAGCAGCAGACTTAACTATTCCTGGTGTAAGCAGGAAGTAGAGGCCACAGGGACTGTCTCTGTATCAATTCTTTAGACTTAAAAAGACACACAAAAAACACAGCACGGACGCTATTCCATGTTGTGTTTATTTCCGGAAACTGGCACCATGGCCCACCAGCTCGCTTTCCTATCATAGAGCACGATTACGAGACCCTGGGCCAAAAGTTCCACTTGCGGTTTAGCTGTCCTTGCTGAACGGCTGGTAATAGTTCTTGAGCCAAGGGATTTGCCCCCGCCCCATGCATGAATGCTTAGAGCCCCCCAAACCGCAAAGTGGTGCTGATCTGGAGTAAACCCATTGCTGCCGCCGAGCTTCAAACCGTAGTGCAGGTGTCCCCAGACGTCCTCCCTCTTGTCCCCACGACCGAGGCCCAGAAACACATGATCTGCAGGACTGCAACAGAAGCCAGTTGGATCCTTTTTCTTCAGAACTAAGGCACTGTCTAACTAGGGGTACTTACCTCTTGTTGTGGGTAACTTGCTTGCTCTCACTGGAGACTTGCAGTAGCTGCCCTTTGCAGAGTTGCTTGCATCTTTTACTTTTCACAACCCACCCAGCTTGTGACCCAACAATGATTCTTTTCTACAAACTCTCTATATAAAATTGCGCAAGAATTTTGTGCCATCTTCAAGAAGTGCCTCAGGTCCCCTAGACTTTGTTCAATTGACATTGGCTGTCCTGGCTCCCTGCAGACTCTTCTTACCCTCTGACTTTGTGTTTATCTGTCCCTCCCAAAAGTCATACATAAGTTACTTGTATAGCTGGGAAAGGGTTAACCTATACTTTAGTGGGAGATTGTAAATAACTTACCTGTTCAGATAACTTGTTAACCTTTGTATCATTCCCTAAGCTTTTCCTTCTTCCACCATCTCAGTATTTGCATTAAGTGTTAAAGGTGAGGTATCCATGTCCACAGTGTCCTAGCAATTGAAGTCACCTCAGGGTTTAGGAAGTGTGCATGTGTGACATCCCAAAAGGGTATATACTTACTTAACTGAAGCTGAAGGAGTGTATTATTGAAGTATGTTTTATTGTTACATATTGCCCTTTCTAAAGAAGGCTTATTTTAAAACGGACTGTTAAATTAAAAAAATATTATTTTAATAAGAAACCTTGAGTATAAGCGTTATTTGAATACTTGTCACTGTGAATCTTTGTGTGATAACACTACAGCTCACATTGACCCCTCTTGAGATGAGCCTGGCTGCGCAGTCACTCTACCAACTTGTGTAGTACAGACCCATACCAAAGGTTGGGTTCTCTATTGCCAAGAGGACAAGGCTGGTGTAGTCTTCCAGTATTACTACATACAATATTGGTTACCAAGCTCCACCAGATAGTTGCACCCCACAAATTACAGAACACTCCCTTCGGGTGATCATATTTCCCTGCAATGGTTTTCTGCAGCTGAACCTTAGTTTTTACTTTACCGGGTGTGCAGCTAATTTGATGGCGGTAGCAGCCTTAATCCCAGACAATTTGTTTTTCCGCTTTTCTTTTATTTAGAGAAACCACTAGGCAGGCTTAAAAAACGACCGCTATGCAAACCTGGGCTCCATCTAAGTCCATCCCTGCATGCGATGTAGTGGTTTGGACTGGTTAAGACCAGTCCCGGGCCATAGACAAACTGTGTGGATGGACCGGGGTGTTTCGGGATGTGCCAGACTGATTGGATGGCTGCCAAAACCTTTGGGTAGCTTTCCTTTTGTCTGATTGGAAAGTTGGTCTGATGAATGGGTTTATGTAGGGGAGACCATGACCCTTCCTCAACTCTGCTGGGATTTTAGTAGGTTTGCACCGCTCCTGCTGAAGGCCTTATGCCACAAAGCTGTGTGTTGTTTTTAAAAGGACCACGTCTGGCCATAATGGCTGGGTCCCATGGCCTTTCCCTTTGCTCAATTGTTCATATTTGGCTGCTGGACGCCTTTCCTGGGCTGTCCTACATCCTCCCCGGGATCTACTCACTGGATGGTCAGGATGTCCCCTACTGAGACTATTTTTCCTCTTCCAGTTGTACCCACTTGGTGCACCTTGAGGTAGGAAGATGTCGCTCAGAAGGGTGTTAGGGAACCACTATCTTGCCTCTATTCTTCCGTTGGGACACCAACTCAATTCCACTGCGGTTCTCATTGTGGGAAGTTGTCTGCGGTGTGGCTGCTCCGTTTTGCCCATCAAGCCATCGGGATCAGCCTGGTTGCATTCTTAAAGCCAGTTCTCTGCCATCGCTTTTACTCTAGGCTGTTGGGTCACCTGGTAGGGAGGCCCATTATTCTTTGCTTGGGTCGTCTTTGGTCTAGGAAGCAAGTCCCTGGGTGACCGAATCCTGTAACTCGACTTCTAACAGAATACATTATTCACTGGGCTCTGCTGCCATTCCCAAACCATGTTCATGGAGACTGGCGCCACAGGTACCTATCTTTGGGTGCTGGGATATTCTTCAAAATTACTCTCATGGTCCCCTGGTTCCGCAATCCTGGGTTTCTCTAGGTCCCCTTCAACCACATTAGGCCATTGGTTTAAATTGGCCTGAATTCTGCTTTCCTTTCCCCCCCCCGGGGGCTTTGGGTCTCGGACGTGGAACTTTTTTTTAAAGATTCTCTTGTGGCATCACCCTGGGGTTGATTGCAGCTTTCTCCAAACCTGTGGGGTTGAACTCCTAATAGGCCCCACGTTTCACCATAACCATGTTTCTGCATGGAAACATTGTCCAGTTATTTCCTGTTGTAACGTGACTTGCATGGTACTTACCTATAGATGGGCCATTTTTCCTGGGCCCTCCTTGCGTCTCTGGACTTTTAGGTCAAGAGATTGGAATTTTAGCTTGTACTCCGAATTTTATATGTACTTTTATAATCACAACATTGAACTCACGCATATGGAAATGGGCCGTCACGGACAATGCCAGTTGCTCTCCTCTGGTCCCTTATTGGTTCCAGTCATCCAAGGCTGCCCGGCTCTAGGTGAGATATCCCTGCCCTTCTACCACGACCATCCTACGCTTGATGAACCTTAATTTTCCACCAGGTCTCTCGTGTCATCTGGAACTTCTCTGGCGGGCTCCCTGGGATTCCCCAGACTGCCTGCTGGATCACCCTTTGCACCTGTGGACATTAGGTTATAGTGGTCTGGCTTTGAACCATGACTGCGAGAGACCCATTGGGTTTGTCATGTTAACACAATGGACAAACTTTTCACGAGTCGGAAAAATACCCTTAAGTGACTAAAATCATTACTTGCAATCTGCCATTTTTAGATTGTGTCCCATTCGGGTCCTGGAGCTCTGACATGGATTATTTTGCTTTTTAAGTCCTATGCTGATTTGATAGGCACTCTTGTGTTCTAAATCACTGTGTTTCATTTGGTTAACCATACAAAGCCGCTAGTATTGGTACAATTACATCCTATTATGATTATTGGTTTTAATGGCGATTTGAGACGTATATTATTTGAGGTCTTCAACTAGCCTACTTATTATTTAATAGGATAGTAAATTAGCACCGCTCATTTCCCGGGAGCATTACAAAGAGGATTAAGTTGTATTGTCGCGTTACTGCCTTTTTGCAACTGCTCTGGTTGTGAGTTGGGCCTCTTCTCAGAATCTTTACCGTGTTACATGATCTTAACATATATGTATGTGATTCACAGGCCTTAAGGAGTCAAGGATCTCTTCTTTTCATGTCGCAGGAGTATATTACAACGTGTGTAGTAGTTTTACGATTGGGTCACTATCTTTTGCACACACCCTCTGAATTGGGTCTCTTCCCAAACCCTTTAGTGTTTCGATTTAGGTCTGCTGGGTTGCTCTTTCTGACTTGCAGTACTTACCCAATGCAGTATTTATTCTGTAACTCACAATTCCTACTATTACATCAAATCCTTATTTTCATCCGCACGACAAGCTCGTCTCAGTGTACGGATGACATGCTTTGACAAGCTCAGACATGTTAATAACCAAGGAAAATGCAAGGCTACAATTCTTCCATCTGTGATGGTGCAAGCTATACAGTTTGTAGCTGGGGGATGCATAAGGCTTCTTACAAAGAAAATTTGCTTGTGGATTTAAAATGATAGAAACAGTGTTGCATATTGTACTCATCTACCGAAATAAGAACTTTAGGGTTCGATTTCAAAAGCTTGGGGAATTTTGGCTTTTATTCGTATCCTAGCAGGCATGATACCAACAGCTACCAGGGGCTACTTTTCACTCCAAAGGCCAATTGGTGCCATATAGTCATAATTGCCCTACATTATCTGTGGGATAGCATTAGGATACATGTACAAGACACTTTAAGCACAATGTATCATATAGAATGTACAAAAATGTTATAATGACGACCTCCGGTTCAAATTAGATTTGCGGTTCACTGTGTGCTATCCCCTCCTTCCCCTGCAGCATCTATATTCAGTTCAAACCAGTAACATGGCCCAAGAGCAACCTCTTGCTCAATAAAAACTCCTGCGCGCTTTCCTTGTGAGAAACTGGGGAGATCTCCTGTATTGGTCAATAGATCCTATGTGTTTAGGGATAAAGCATCTCTTCAAACTGGATCTCAACTGAGCGTAGACCCAACTACTCCCGGAGCCAGGCAATGAGTTAAAGGAGATGTTATACCTACTGACGCAATCTCCTCGCTCTTGAGTGTCCTCCAACAATGGATGACATTCTAGGTTTTGCCATATTTGTTAAAGCCACTGGATGCTTTTCTTTTAAAATCTAGTGGCCCTTTGGATCTGCATGGATCCTGATTAACGCCACCTTCTCCCTGTGACACCAGGGTTTTCCAGCCATACAAACGCATTCATGCCTTCTTCTAGGATAGCGCCAAACACTGCCTAATTCACCATATCTTTCAATTATTTGCACTATTTAAGAACTCCTATCTAACTCTACACTCCGGATCCTCTAAGCATTATGCTAAAATTACTCCCAATGATGTCATTAATATACCAACCCTCAGATTTCCGCCACCCGGCTAGGTCGGCATATCTCAGATACAATACACAGAAAAGTAAGACGCAGCCCTGGCCATCCACCAAGGACTGGGCCTAACGCATGGCAGACATCCATCTTGGAGTAGAGTCTGCAGCACAGTCACCCCTCTTGATCAAGCAGTTGCCAGGAACACAAAGAACGTCCTAAATCCCTGTCCATTGTGGTCTACAGTCAGCTAGTGTTCTCTGGCCAAGGGCTAGTTTGTTTATTAGGATTCTGTTGGGATGTCCTGTAGACCTATTTTGTCAGGGATGTGATGAAGAAGACAATGAAATCATTTAATTGTTAGAAATTTGAGGAATTTATTCTGCAATAATGCAAATGTAGTCAAGTCCAACATTTTCATTTCTTTTAATGAAGATTGGATGATACAGTGAGTTGGAAAAAACACTTCACATAGACGACAGGCAAATTAACATGAAAGGAGATGTCTGGAGTCTGCAACCTTTGCAGCACCAAATGTTTTGGATTCCAAATCTCAATCAGCACGAGCAATTACAGGCGTGGGCGCGCTATAGGGGTATTCCAAAATATCCAGCGAGCTGCATGCTACAGACCCCATTTTAAAAGGTGTCTCTTGAAGCGTGCATCGGCTAATTTTCTATTTAAAATAAAAGAAAATAAGACATACATTTGCTGTCATCTTTGAAAAGCACTTATTGATAGCTGCACAAATAAGGTACTGCTGTTGTAATGCCAGCATATCCATGAAAACACATTAGGGCCTGCCAGAATCATAATATGCATACCGAAAAGCAAACAGATCAAAAACTAGAAGAATTCAAAAGGCATCTTGGAACAATGAATGTGGAGCACAGCTTTATTTTTTATTAGCAGTCGAAACAGGCTAAAGTTGTCCTGCTTCTTGTTTTGCACACTGTGCTATTGCAGCACACCGGCGAGCACTCTATGGCACGGTCATGACTTACACCTGTCAACATGGGAGGGATGCCAATGGTGCTGAATTACGAGTGCATTGAGAACAAAGCGCGAGAGAGGCTCCCGTATGGTAGCAGGAGAGAAGGCAAGGGGGCCAGTTCGCGTCCCGCAACCCCTCCGTCATGTATGCATGCCTAGGACGTTTTGCCACGATGCCCACGGGCCGCTTTGTGCACTATAAACATTAAATAAATACATTGTGCAATGTAGAGGGGATGCACCCAGCGGGTTGCAGGTAGGGAGAGAGACGTTTTAGAATTGACGAATACATTTCTATCAAACATAGCAACATGTTTTCTTTTTTTTTAATTTAAAAACAAATATATATCACACCTCTCCTTCATATGCATGCAAGTCCTGGCTTTAACTTTGCATTCTGGAAACTGTAGTTCTGGATTTGCCACATCGTGAACCGAGGACTTCAAGTCCCAGAATGCAAAGTAAAAAGCCAGGCCCGGGGCAGCATCTCCTGAATGGGGGGGGGGGTGCATGCATCAGGGGCATGAAAGGCCCGTGCACGGTGGGCGGCTCTGTGCGTGCACGGATGCAGGAGTGCCACCCGGGCTTCCCTAAGTGCCCGACCGCCATTTTCCACCGGTGCCCAGCGGGCGGGTGCGGGGGGGGGGGCAGTACGCACGCCCCCCCAGGGCCCGCGCAGCCCCAATCACTTACTTCCTGTTTTCAGTCCGGGTACTTGAAGAGCAGGATGGAGGCTGCAAAGTGCCAGGATGGAGGAACAGAAACAAACCCGGCTCCTCCCTCCCTGCCAGGCACGCACGCACGCACGCAGGCACGCACGCAAGGCACGCAGGGGAGGGCGGAAGCGCCGCGCCGCGCGTCACTTCCGCCCAAGAGAAGCATGGCGGCAGGCCATCCAGTGCTTTTACAAAACACCTTACTTGGAAAGCATGCACACTAAAATAAAACTAAAAACATACACATAAGAACAAAAACGCAGGAACATGGCAGGGGCAGGAGACACTCACCTATCACAGCTCTGATTCGAGTATAGTTACTTTATTATGAAAGGCTAGTTTATTATGTAATGCAGTTTGATTCCAAGGCATTGTTAAAAAGTGTTAGTTAAGCACATCAAATGCAAAGTAAAACCTTAATAAATATCTGTATCAGCTGACCCTGGGAAGACGTCTTCAGTTGCTTAAATTGCCCACATCCCGATTTATATGATATTTTATTTATAACGTGCCTATACACAAGTGTTTTAAGTTGCGTGAACCATTTAACCAAAGTGTGTGAGCCTCGGCGAATCATTTAAAAGCACAGTGTCTTATCTGCAGCTATGTAAATGATTCACATTTTAGCTTATGTTGATATATCATGCTTTTTTAAACAAGCATTAGCAATGCCAACAGTTTTGGCTTGTGTATATGTATTAGGCATTTGGCAGGCACTGCTATTAGATGCCCAGGTACTAGCTCCATTTTGCACCTGCTACCATCAATAGACATTTAATAACACTATGGCAGTGCCTAGCAAGTGCCCTTGGCATGCTTACCCAAAAGCCCAAACTGTTGGTAATGCCGATGCTTGTTTAATATATTTGTGTCTTTTATTTGTGCTTCTGATCCTCCCACTACTGAAAACGTTCTTACATATACATAGCTCTCAACTCACACGCTTTTGGCGGGTGTCACCCGCCTTGTAAAGGGCTGACTCACCCGCCAAGCCTCCTGGACGCCCATTCATTCCAATGGGCGTCTCACCCGCCAAAAACAAAATCGGGTGATTTCACCCGCCTTTTTGAGAAACAAACGGTTGAGAGCTATGCATATACCACTGAATGTGATTCTATGATTTAGACAATGATTTCAGTTCTTCAAAAACATATGGTTGGCAAAAGTGGCACCACATGCCTGTTGTCCACCTGTTGACATCACAGGAAGCTTCATCACACATCCCTGACGGCATGATATGATATCATATGATATTTTATTTGTATTGCGCTCATACACAAGTGTTTCATTAATGCATGCATTAACAGTAAAGGAGGAGCCAACCTATGTGTGGTGCTCATCTGCAAACCCTCTTCCAAGACACACTGGCTAGATTTCCCTCTTGCATCCACAAACCTCAATTCCGGAATATAACCCCCCCTTACCCCCCAGGTTAGGATGGGCCTTGCTGTGAAGGCCCTTAACACAGTGACTGTCAACAGCATAGCTCTCAACCATTTGTCTCGCAAAGGCGGGTGAAATCACCCGATTTTGTTTTTGGCGGGTGAGACGCCCATTGGAATTAATGGGCGTGCAGGAGGCTTGGCGGGTGAGTCAGCCCTTTGCAAGGAGGGTGACACCCGCCAAAAGCGGGTGAGTTGAAAGCTATGCAACAGTGCAGTCTTCATGTGGTGCCTGTGCCCTACCGTTTCTGAGTTATCAACTGCTCGCTTCAGTGTACTGTTTTGCACAGGGCATTCTTTTTCTGGGTCTCAGTCATCAGAACAAAGTTACACACTCACACACCTCTAGGTTGAACAAGCTTGCTTAAAAAAACAGGTGGCAATGTCAGTCCATTTGCCAATTCTGATGGGGAGACCGATAGATTAGAACTAAAAGTCAAGTGCACACCATGCTTTCTCAAGTGCCTGTCTAACGGAAGAGACATAGCTGTGAGGGATGCCGATAACAAGACAAGAAGCTTCCCCTAAATATGTATAAAGCAATGCATGTGAAGAGCCAACAATCGCTGTGGGCTATATCTATATATTTAAATGTGCTCCCTGGATGATGTTCATACCACCTCTCAATTTTGTGTAGCATCATACCTCAAAATGACAATATGTTCCACAATTTAAAACGTAGTGTTAAGGGGATCTCATCTGTTTTTGTTTGCCACATCAGATTTTGTGAAACAGCCACTTTCGTTTGCCAATTCTCAGCTGTATTTACAGGTGGACTGACCTAAAAGTAAATTGCATTGCCCATCGTAGCAGTATCTTTGAAAAATCTGTACTTCCAAGTACTCTGAAATTCACCAGACTATTCCCTAGACCTTCAAGCATGTTGGGAAATCTCCCAGTGTCCCTCTCACTGTGATAAAGTACATCCATGTGCCTTCACTAAGAGCAAGGGAGTTTACAATTAACTGGTGTGAGAAACCTGACGGTATTCTCGCTCCTATTCCCCATGGATCCACTGTGCAGGTGGCCAGGGAAAGGCCATCGATCTTGGATCCTGACCCTGGGGGTGGACAAGTGAGATAGGATCACATGGGTGGAGGATCTTTGGGTACTGGAAGTGGGGTACCGTTGGGAAGGACATGGTATCCCCCTTTCCTACCACCCACCAATCTAACCCTACCCCAACCTTTATGGGCTATTGTAAACCCGTTTCTCTCACTTTCCCATATGTGATATATGACAGTACTGTGACAAGGAAGAGGGGACTAAGAGGAATTAACACCACACCACTTAGGTAATGTGACAAGGATGCTGCAGGAAGAGAATTGGGAACGTCAGGCATGTCTTCGTAACTAGGGTCAGGCAGATCTAATTGACCAGGGACACCTGCAGCCTGTTCGAAGGCTGCAGGTAAATACATTGAGGGACTGGGAGCACTGACGAGAGAAAGAGGAGAAGCAGGGAACTCGCTCTTCGAGGAGGCATCTGTGGTGGGACTGAACACTGAACAAGGGTGTCGGCAGACCAGGATTACAGATTACAGAGGTTGACCCCTGGTCCCCTTCTTCTGGGCGTGGCCCCTTTTCGTATTGTATTCCAAAAATATATCAAAGTTCCTTTATCAATCAACTTTGGGGGACAGCTTCACCTCTGGATCTCCCTCTGTCAGGCTCAGACTCCTCTTCTCATTATATTCTTGGGTGATGGCTTCACCCCTGGATGTCCCTCGGTCGTGCTCGGACCCCTGTTGCCTTTTTCAGGATTTCTCCTCTCTCAATTTCTCAATGTCTTTTGCTTGGGTGATGGCTTCACCCCTGGATCTCCTTCAGTTGGGCTCGGACCCCTCTTTACTCCATATTCACAATTGTCCAATATTATTGGGATTCACTTCCCTTTCTTTCACAGTGCTTGTAGATCAAAGTCTTTTAATTTTACTGGGATTTTGCTTGACCCTCTGTATGACCACTTTGACCTACTTCTCTGACCCTCCTATGGCGTTCTGGTATCAGTAGTTTCTCTCATGAGTCTCTTGAGCTAGCACCCACGTGGTGCCGGTTTCCCTCTGCTGCTGGTCGCCCCTTCACACTTTTTACAGTTCATTCAAAGTTCCTCAGCTTTGATTCAATACTTGCCATTTTGCGATTCTGGATGGCTTGAAACTCAATTTACCATATGGGCAGTTTCTGAGGATTCGCAGGAACTTCACGAAAAAAGAAGAATTTGTTGATCATGTATCAAAATTGCGAGAAAGACTGATGGAGAGGGGGTAACATAGAAAAATGGTAAAAGAAAACTTTAAAAGGGCAGCAAATACCCACAGGGATTTGTGTCTCACCCCCAGGGTGAATAACCGATCAATTTGTGTTACACAGCAGTCACTTGTTACTAAACACACAAAACTGATGTTTGATCAACCCTAAAGTGTTTAAACGAGTTGAAGACATCAAATTATTGTTATACCTTGTTCAACCTGTTTTTATTTTATTTTTGACTACATGATGAATACATTTTTGTTTTTACCAGTCTGAAATCAGTACCTGAATAAAAGATTAATCAATACATCTGTATTTCTGGGTTTCACCACTGAAACCTACCAGTGTCAAAAGGAGTGGTAGCCTGTGTCTCACCTGCTTTTGCTCTAATAGATTGTCCCTCAGGAGCCGTGCACCCCGAAAACAAAAAAGAGGGCACTTACCCCTTTTTCTTACACATATCTCACCTGCACCCCACAGTCAAAGAATAATGACACGGCCCGTTTGTTTGTCATGACCTACATAAAACCACAAGGAACTTTGAATGTGGAGGAGAGAATCCTATGCAGAGGCGAGCCTCTGACTGGAAGACGTCCTGGAGGGGCGGAGCCACACTATACACCGTGGAGCCACCGGTAGCATAGAGAATGAATGAAATGCTTGCAAAACTGTTATGGTGTAGCTTTTATGAGGCATACATATATGTCAATTAAGATGCAGATGCAAGATATAGAAATATAAGCAAGTTAAATGTTGCGTCCAATAACAATGGAACGCAAGTATTGCCATGGAAAGAATACATCCCTGTCTATTCAATGTTGCCTGGAATGTAGGCGTGTCATACAATTAGAGAACATTCCATTGTGCTATGATGCTGCTGTTTACTTTTGTTGGCATTCTAAGTTAATCAGTTGCTGCTTTCCTGTGTGCCTGGTTGTAGTGTTATGCAGCTGGAGGTCCTTTTATTATAAATATAACTTAAATAAAGAGTTATCTTAATCTACGGTTTTCTGGATGTCCATACTTAACATTGGCGATTAGGATTTACTCAACGAGTGAGCCAGGACCTCCTCTGCACACCGGTGGATAAACTGAAGTGCCCTGATCCACCGTGCTTCGTGCGGCCGCTCCGTTCCCCCCGAACGTTGTAGCGGCCTGGTAAGTGGTTTCTTCTTTCATCCTTGTGTCTCTGCGCATTTACATAAGCCCCCTCCTCGCTCCAACCGGCCCTACGTTCGTTCGTGCTGCACCCGGAGCGCGTTTGAAACTGTATGCCTGCTATTCTTCCATTTGCCATACATACCATAATACACAGTGAAGGAGCGCACTGCAACCTAAGCAAAACCCGGTGGAATCAAGACGGAAATAAGGCGAGGAGGGGTGAACATTGGAGAGGATATGAGGTCATATATTGAGACAAGGAGGGGAACCAGCGTCATGAGGAAGGGAAAGAGACAGTAAAGAAGCAGAAGAATACATTTTAAGTGAGGCAAAAGGCACTAAAGAAGAATACATTTTAATTGTGCAATGAGGAGCTAAGGTGAAACAGGCGCATTTCCCAAAGCAATTCAGAAGATTGAAGAGAAATTGCTAAAAAGCAGGCACACATTACACCCAGCAAACAGTGTAGGCACAGGTACTGTTATTAAGACACCATTGCTATATAGAACGTGCATTATGTAAACTGCATCATGAGAGGATTATCAGAAGGAAGCACCTATTATAGCAACCTCCCTGCGCTCATTCTGTAAGAAGTGACAGTGAGAGAGAAAGAAAACATTGTCTTATGTGTTCATTCAAGAAGAAGTAAAACCCAGGCAGTAGGCAAATTTGCAGCAAGTACATTTAAAACAGTATTCTCACATACAGCAGCAACAAGCAACATCAGAAAAGTGGGAGAAGTGTGTTTGCATCAAAACAAGTGATACCTCTTAAACAGCACCATGGCTATGTCAAATGTCAGTGGCCGACCCATGTTTATGGCAACTCCAGGACCAGTAAAGATTAAATGGGCGCAATGGAAGAAGGGCTTTATGCATTATTTGAAAGCAGCTGGCGGAAATTCATTTTCGAATGACAGAAAATTTGCCCTGCTGATGCACCATTTAGGTTATGAAGGACAGAGAATCTTTGAGACTTTGCCACAAATTGCAAATGATGGTGAGGGAGATGAAATGTCTGATCTGGAAGCTGCATTTGCGAAGTTGGATTTACATTTTAACCCGAGGACAAGCACTACACTGGAAAGGTATAACTTTCGCATGAGAGTTCAGGAGTCTGGTGAATCAGTTGAAGAATACATAACTGCACTCCGACAGTTGGCATCCTCATGCAAGTTCCTTGGAGCCTATGATGAACATCTACGTGACCAATTCATGACTCACTGCAACTCTGATCGCATACGTAAGGAGTTATGGCTCAAAGATGAGCCCACATTGGATGAAGTAATAACCATTGCTAAGAGAGTTGAACATTCATTAGTGTGCATTTGTCATCCGCCGACGCTCTTGGCGCCTGCTTCCTCGCTGGCAGCTCCTCGGCAGGAGGCCGAGCTGACATTCTGCCACGTTCCTTCCCCTGCGTAGATTTACGGACTGGAGGTTTTTCAACATGGCGACCACTGGGAGGTACTTAGCTCCGCTTCCCTCAGTGGTTGTCGCGTTGCAACCCCCTTGCTGTGCGTTTTTGCTCTCTTTGGGTTTATGTGCTAGTTCTCTCTCTCTCCATGGCCTATTCTGCCCGTGCTTTTGGTTTCTGGCTCGCCCTGCTCGCGGGCCGTCTCCTCTCTTCCTTCCCTCCTACGCTATCCTACTTTTCTCCCACTGCTGCTCACCTTTCTCCCCCGTGCCTCCTGCTTCCTCCCTCTGCTGGCTGGCCACGGGCGCCCGCCTGTTTTCTCGGCAGCCTCTCTCTCCTGCCGGCAGCATACTCTTTCTCTGCTCTCCACTCAGCTCTTCTTTCCGTCTCGTGTGGATGGTGTGTACTTGAGGGTGCTTCCAGCGGCATTACATTCCTGCGGTCCCATTCCGCTCACGCACCTGCTGCAGCCTATTTCTGCCAACTTACTTACTCTCAAGAACTCCGTCAGTATCAAGCTCCTGGACTTCTGTCAGTGCAATACGGCAATCCAACTCGCCGGAAGGGTTTTTTCCGCCGGTAAGGGCTTTTTCCCTTCTGCACGGTCTGATTGTGGGAAGGGGGTCCCAGGACTGCTGTTTGCCAGCATTCACTGTGGCTTCCTCCCGAGACAGGCATTACACACACAAGAAGGAAAAGGATTACCTGTCTCATAGGCAGCTACATTTGGAGGACTTAGAATCAGGTGAGGAGAGTGGGGAGGAAAGAGGGTTGGAAGATAATATAGAAGAGGACAGATTGCAACGCCAGCCAGTAAAGATGTCAGCCGAAGAGCAGATTCAAGAATTATGGAAAGCAATCCAAAGCATGTCTCAAGAGCTACAGACCGTAAAAGCAGAGAATGTTGTTCTTAAACAATTGATTTCGACACGTGAACCTCCATCACCAGAACTACCTGTTATGGCACTCTCTGCAGGAAAGTTTGATGGTATCCCTAAGAGGGTCAAGGAGTTCTTGGAGGCTTGCATCGTGTATTTCACCTTCAGGCCCCGTTTGTTTGCCACTGACCAAACGAAGATCGGGTTCATGATCTCTAACATGACCGGCAAACTCTCTGACATGGGTCACTCCGCTGGGTACCAGTGCCAACCCAATACTACAGGATTTTTCAGGATTCCAAACCTTATTAAAACAAACCTTTGAAAGGCCTGAACTGACATATACCGCCTGTGAAGATCTGTTGGATATCCACCAGGGATCTTCTGAAGTTCTGACGTACATATCAGAGTTGAAGACATTGGCGGCAGGGGCCGGATGGTCGGAACAAGCCCAATATGCCATTTTCCGGCAAGGCCTCAAAGAAGAAATAAAGGATGAACTCGCCAGAGCTACCCGACCACCATCTTTCTCAGACTTATTGTTCGCTGCTTTGCAAATTGAATATCGCCTACAGGAACGGTGTTTGGAACGTCGTAGACATCGAGCGACCGTTTATCTCGCTGAACCTGCCTCCTCCTCTTCTACTCCCTCTTCTTCTTCCCACCTTCCTGAAGAACCCATGCAGATTGGAGCCATGAGGGGACCTTTGTCTGAAGCGGAAAGAAGGAGAAAAAAAGAGAAGGGACTATGTGCCTATTGTGGTTCGGATCAACACCTTCTCAAAGAATGCTCCGAACTTCCTCAGAAAAGACAGGGAAACTGACTCCCCCGGCACCAGTAGGGACCTGGTTCCGAGGGGCTTCTGGTACGACTTGTAGTCCCTATGTTTCTGTCTCAATATCGGCTCCCAGTATCCAGGAGGACTCTAGACTCATGGTCCTCCCTGTACTCATCAACGTCTATGGAAGGTCAGTTGAGTGCCTTGCACTCTTGGATTGTGGTGCGGCAGGGAACTTCGTGGATACCCTATGGGTCAAACAGGTGGGCCTCTGCAGACTACCTTGCATTGAAGATCAAAAGGTGGAGGGAGTGGACGGTTCTCCCCTCTGTTCAGGACCCATTACTCACACTACTGAGGAACTTCCAGTGACCATCTTCCAACACTCCGAGATTATCAAGTTTGACATAATACGAGCTGCCCATTTCCCGGTTATTCTCGGTATAACGTGGCTGAGGAAGCATAACCCGTACATTAACTGGGCGGATAATCAATTAAACTTCTGCTCCTCATACTGCAAACTTCATTGATTTTCCAGCAGAAGTGATTTCCAGACTATGACAGTGTTGGCCAAGGAGCAGACCGGTGTGCATGCTTTACCAATGTACTGCTCTCCATACCAGGAAGTGTCCATTGAAAGAAAGCCAGCAACCTTGCCTCCTCATAGGCCAGAGGATTGCACCATTGACTTGAAACCTAACGCACTGGTCCCGTTTGGGAGGATGTTTTCCCTGACGCAAACTGAAAAACAAGTTTTGCGGGACTATCTTGATGTCAATATGCAGAATGGGCTTATACAAACTTCTAAGTCCCCAGATGGAGCTTCTTTGTTTTTCATAAAGAAAAGAGATTCAACTGAACTGCGTCCCTGTATAGACTACCGAGGCCTCAACAAGGTGACAATCCGGGACCGATACCCCATGCTATTAATACACGAGATAATTGAAGCAGTTCAAGGAGCACGCTTGTTCACTAAACTGGATCTGAGAAATGCTTACCATTTATTGCGGATTGCACAAGGGGACGAATAGAAGACAGCCTTCCGTACCCCCTTTGGGCTGTATCAGTATAAAGTCATGCCTTTTGGCCTGGTGAACGCCCCAGCAGCATTGCAAAGGTTCATGGACCGGATGTTTTCAGACTTGTTGTCAGTCTCTGTTATAATCTATCTTGACGACATTTTGATATTTTCAGGCACTCAGGAGGACCACCGGACGCATGTACAACAGGTATTGGAAAGGCTTAAAGACAATCAGCTTCTAGTCAAACCTGAAAAGTGTGTTTTTGCTGAATCCTATGTTCTCTATTTGGGATAAATTCTATCTAGAGAAGGCATAGCTATGGATCCGGGCAAGGTGACGGCCATTCTCGATTGGTCCTCTCCATCTAATTTCAAAGAGGTACAAAGATTCCTCGGACTTTCTAACTTCTATCGCAGTTTCATTCCTAACTTTTCTGAGATCGTTCTCCCCATAACTCGACAGCTCAAAAAAGAGGTTAGTCCCTTCTGCTGGACTGAAGAAGCGGAACAGAGCTTTGATCGTCTCAAAAACCTCTTTTGTTCAGCTCCCATCCTGCGCCATCCGGACCAGACCAGAAAATTTATTGTGGAGACTGACGCTTCCGCTGTGGCTATCGGAGCTGTTCTATTACAGTCCTTTGACGACTTGGAACACCCCATAGCATATCTTTCCAAGACACTGTCTCCTAGCCAACTTAACTATTCGGTCCTGGAAAAGGAGTTGTTGGCAATAAAACAGGCCTGCGAGGTCTGGCGACACGTATTGATGGGAGCACGTCACAAGGTTATAATCAGAACGGATAACAAGAACTTGAAGGCCCTACAAACTATGGAATGTGTCAACTCCAGGCAGGCTCGATGGGCCTATTTTTTTGCCCAATACGATTTGCAAATCACGTACCTACCTGGCACCAATAATAAGTTAGCGGATGCTCAATCTCGGAAGGATTCCATACTTGAAGCGAAGGTGCAAGTGAGAGAACCAATGTTCCACAGAAACAAAATCTTGGCTCTAGTCAACACCTTTTTCCAGGAAATAAGGTCCGGGTTGACTTCTGAAAGATCAGGTCTGCAACTCCAAAGGAAAAAAAAAAAAGGAGAAGGAAGGTCTATTATACCTGAACAATCGGCTGTATATTCCTGCTGGTCCTCTGAGTCAGAAGATCATTGGCTGGTGTCACGATGCACTCACCGCCGGCCATCGTGGAACGTTCAACACGACTGAACTGGTTGCTCGATCTTTTTTCTGGCCGGATCTCAAGAAGGACATAGGAGAATACCTGCGTGCGTGTCCCGTTTGTGCCATGACTAAATCTCTCACCGGCAAGCCCTTAGGCCTTCTCACCCAACCGGAAATGCCTACACGTCCGTGGGGTCCGGTTTCTACAGATTTCATTGTCGAACTCCCTGCTTCCAACTCCTGCACGTGCATCATGGTGACAATTGATAGCATGACCAAATTGGCTCATTTTTCCGCATTACCTGGTCTACCTACCGCCAGGGAGATGGCTGAGGTTTTTGCCTGGGATATCTTTAGGCTCCATGGTCTTCCGGATAAGATCATTTCAGATCAGGGCAGCCAATACATCTGCAAGTTTTGGAAGGCTCTTTGTTCTCGTCTGGGCATGGAACGAGCCCTTTCATCTGGCTTTCGCCCTCAAACTAACGGTCAGACGGAGCGCCTCAATGCCACATTGGAGCAGTATCTGAGATGTTATAGCAACCACCTCCAGGATAATTGGGTAGCTTTGCTCCCCACGGCTGAGTTCACGTATAACAACTCTAATCATTCTGCCATTGGTCAATCTCCCTTCTTTTGCACTTAGGGTGTACATCCCCGTGCCTTTCTCCCTTTAGTGTCGTTGCCTACTAACTCCCCGACGGCAGAAGGAGTCCTGCAATCTATAGTGGAAGCTCACGCCACGGCCAGACAGTGTTTGGAGGAGAGTCGGAGATGCAATAAGGCTCAGGCCGATAAACACCGCAGGCCTTGTCCGGATTGGAAGGAGGGAGACAAGGTGTGGTTATCCACCAGGTTCCTACCCCGCTGGGTGCATCCCTCTAAACTTTCTCCTCGTTTCTTGGGGCCCTTCCCTATCCTTTCTAAGATTAACCCTGTCTCCTTTAGGATTAAACTGCCCCCTCACTTGGGTAGCAGCCATCCTGTCTTCCATGCCTCACTTCTCAAGCCTTTTTTCCCTAACTCCTACCAGAGACCCATTCCTACCCAACAGCATTCTCAAGAGGCAAGCTCTGATGAATATGAGGTTTCTGCTATTCGGGATTCTAGATATTACCGAGGGAGATTGGAGTACTTGATCTCATGGAAGGGGTATCCAAGGTCGGAGGACTCTTGGGAACCTGGTTCCTACATCCACACGCCCAGATTGCTTGCACATTTCCATTCTCATTTTTCCTACAAACCTGGGGTGCCTCGCTCTGGAGGGGGGCATACTGTCATCCGCCGACGCTCTTGGCGCCTGCTTCCGCGCTGGCGGCTCCTCGGCAGGAGGCGGAGCTGACATTCCACCACGTTCCTTCCCCTGCGTAGATTGCCGGTCTAGAGGTTTTTCAACATGGCAACCGCTGGGAGGTACTTAGCTCCGCTTCCCTCAGCGGTCGTCGCGTTGCAACCCCCTTGCTGTGTGTTTTCGCTCTCTTTGGGTTTATGCGCTAGTTTTCTCTCTCTCCACAGCCTATTCTGCCCGTGCTTTTGGTTTCTGGCTCGCCCTGCTCGCGGGCTGTCTCCTCTCTTCCTTCCCTCCTACGCTATCCTACTTTTTTCCCGCTGCTGCTCACCTTTCTCCCCTGCGGCTCCTGCTTCCTCCCTCCGATGGTGGCCGCGGGCGCCCGCCTGTTTTCTCGGCAGCCTCTCTCTCCCGCCGGTAGCATAGTCTTTCTCTGCTCTACACTCAGCTCTGCTTTCCGTCTCGTGTGGACGGTGTGTACTTGAGGGTGCTTCCAGCGGCATTACATTCCTGCGGTCCCATTCCGCTCACCCACCTGCTGCAGCCTGCTTCTGCCAACTTACTTACTCTCAAGAACTCCGTCAGTATCAAGCTCCTGGACTTCTGTCAGTGCAATACTGCAATCCAACTCGCCGGAAGGTTTTTTCTGCCGGTAACAGCTTTTTCCCTTCTGCACGGTCTGATCGCGGGAAGGGGGTCCCAGGACTGCTGTTTACAAGCATTCACTGTTGTCACGGAGTTCCCCCCTTCTCACCTGAGACCGATCCTTGCTGGACTCCGTGGGCGGTGTCTTCTTGCGGACAGACCTGGACTTGAATAAGGCTGAGCGAGTCTCTTCCGACTCCAGCTTGCGTTTAAGATTCCAGGATGCAGCAATCCGGGGATCCGGGAAACGAAGAAGACGTGCTGATGGCGCACGAGTCCAGGAAGCAAGAGGAAAAGGGAAAGGGGCAAGGAATGTAAGTAGAAAAGCTAGGAACCAGGAAAGCAATATTGTGAACTACGGAGCACACGTCTTATCGCTACTTGGCAATAGCATTGAGACGCGCGGAGCCGCGGGGGTGCGGTCTATAGTAGAATACGTTACGTCCAACGTATAGACCGTGGAAGGCATGTCAAGCTGGACGGCCATGTTGGGAGTGTCAGGGAATGCATGGCCCGTTGCGATAAGGACCAGGAAGACCAAAAGGGCCGCGTCCTGTGGGTCATGACAGCATGCCTCCTCCGAAAACCTGTTCCTCCAGGTTTGCCTGGGTGTATGAGGTGGTATCTTCTGAGCAGTCGACGGGTATTCAGATTAGAAAGTGGTTCCCAAGTTCTTTCACTGGGGGGATATCCTTTCCATTCAACCAGATATTGACGCTGACCCCGTTTATACCTGGAGTCGCATATCCGGGACACTTCATATTCCAGTTGATTGTCCATCACCACAGGAGTGGATCCGCAGGATTTCCGGGAGGATTGAATGTAAGGTTTTAATAAGGAGGTGTGAAAAACTGGGTGAATCTTTTTCCAGGGTTCTGGTAACTTGAGCCGGTATGAGACTGGGTTTATAATTTCCTTGATGGAAAACGGACCATAATACCGGGGGGCCAATTTCTTTGGCCGTAGATGTCAGGGTGGTAATTTCGAGGACAACCAGACTTGATCTCCAACTGAATAAGAAGGCCCGGGTCTTCTTTTGGAATCCGCATATCTCTTGGTCTGTGTTCTGGCCTTCTCTAAGTGCTCTTTGGTCTCCTTATGTATGTTGATGAGTGTTTCAATCCAGGAGTCGACAGTAGGTACCAGTGTGGGTTGTGGAAGAACAGAGGGCAGAACTGATGGATGGAATCCGTGGCTGCAATAAAAGGGACTGGTCTTAACTGTTGAATGATCGGAATTGTTATAGGCAAATTCAGCCACGGGTATCAGGAGCTACCAGTCATCCTGAACCTTAGTAGCAAAACATCGAAGATATTCTTCCAGAGTCTGATTAGCACGTTCTGTGGCCCCGTTGATTTGAGGGTGATAACCTGATGAAAGAGCGCATTGGATTCTTAATATTTGACAGATGTGTTTCCAGAATTGTGAGACGTATTGAGGTCCTCGATCGGAAATTATCTTGGAAGGAAGTCCATGAAGGCAGAATATGTACTCCAGGAAGATTCCAGACAGTTCAGATGAGGATGGTAGCTTATTGAGGGGTGTGAAATGAGCCATATGAGTGAACAAGTCAATGGTGACCATGATGGTGGTATACCCTCTGGAAGGCGGTAATTCCACAATGAAGTCTGTAGCGATAAATTCCCATGGCCTTGTTGGCAGTGCGGGTTGTAGCAGAAGACCCGCCAGCCTCTTGTTGTCATGTTTATTCTGACTACAGATTGCACAGGCTCGGACGTATAGTTGTACGTTGGTCTTCATTTTAGGCCACCAAAATTGTCTTTGTATGAGGTGGAGGGTGTTGGTGATGCCACGATGTCCGGAGTGAAGGGTATCATGACAGAGGTTTATTATTCTTTGTTGTAATTTTTGTGTAGGAATGAGCAGAGCGTTGTCCTTGAACAAATATCCTTCCTTGACTCTCAGGTTCCATTGATTCTTTCTTGAAATATTCTTCCAGAGTTCAGAGGATTGGGTTTGTACTCGGATTTCTTCCAGGAGGTTGACTGCTTGGGCTACAAAAATCGTGTGGGGAAACATCTTAGGATAGGCCTTATCTTCGGTAGTTTCATAGTCAGACCGTCGAGATAAGGCGTCAGCAATCAAGTTTTGTGATCCAGGATCATGAGTGATGTGGAACTGGTACTGGGCAAAGAAGAAGGCCCAACGAGCCTGACGACTGTTCCGACACTCGAATGACTGTAGAATTTGAAGATTTCGGTGGTCCGTGCGGACCTGGACTGGATATCTTGCTCCCAGGAGTAGATGTCGCCACTCAGTGAAGGCTTGGCGGATGGCTAAAAGTTCTTTTTCCAGGACGGAGTACGGAGTTAACTAGAGGTGTAGCCCAGGTTAAAGCATTTCCGGAAAGGTGAGAGATTATGAACCCCACCTTAGCCCTGCGAGTGGAAAAGTAATAGGGCTTAAATGTAAAGTGAACCAAACATGAGTCCAGGAATCCACGAAGGGTTTTTGCCGACCCATCGTATTTTTCAACAATGCCGTCCAGTAACACACTTTCTTTTGCGCCCGAATCACGGGATAGAACTAATTGCTTGAGAGCTGGGTTTTCCGCCTTTAAATTCTGCACCTCAGTGGGAGTCTCACTGGGAGTCAGGGTTCGTGAAAGGTAAGCAATGGGGTGTTCTAGCTTATCCTTAAATTCTTGCTTCAACACCGCTCCAATGGCGTAGTTAGAGGCATCCGTTTCCACAAGGAATGGTCGATCAATGTCGCGTTGGGCCAGAATGGGAGCTTGTGTAAATCTTGTCTTCAAGAGTTGGAATGCCTTATCTTGCAGAATAGACCAGACAAAGGGGGTGTCTTTCTTCAGGAGAGCAACAATCGGTTGAACAATATCAGAGAAGGTGGGTATAAACTTCCGGTAGAAATTGGCAAGCCCCAGGAAGGATTGAACTTGTTTCACGGACGTGGGAGCAGGCCAGGATGACATAGCCTTTACCTTTGAAGGGTCCATGCCAATTCCCTCTGGAGTAAGGATAAACCCTAGGTAATGAACAGAAGCAACGTGAAACAGACATTTCTCGGGTTTGGCCAAGAGTTTATGTTCACGGAGTCATTGTAGTACTGCCTTTACGTGATCTTCATGCTTTAGAAGGTCCTTGGAGTAGATGAAAATGTCTTCCAGGTAGACGATGACGAAGAGGAATAGCATGTCAAAGAACACCCTGTTCATAAAATGTTGAAAGACTGCTG
This sequence comes from Ambystoma mexicanum, assembly GCF_040938575.1. NCBI lineage: Eukaryota > Metazoa > Chordata > Amphibia > Caudata > Ambystomatidae > Ambystoma > Ambystoma mexicanum. Next base: position 18,831,622 of record NC_090936.1, on the reverse strand, counting down.
GGGCATTAGCTAATCCAAAGGGCATGACCAGATATTCGAAGTGACCAAAGGGTGTTCTGAATGCTGTTTTCCATTCGTCTCCTTCCCGGATACGAATCAAATGAAAGGCACCCCGAAGGTCCAGTTTCGTGAAAATCACAGCGCCTCCGATCGCTTGCAGGATATCCGAGATTAAGGGTAAAGGGTACCGGTCCTTGAGGGTGCATTGATTTAATCCACGATAATCGAGGCAGGGTCTGAGTTCCTTAGTGTCCTTCTTAGGAACAAAGAACAATGAAGCTCCGCTGGAGATTTTGAAGGTCTTATGGTGCCATTCTCAAGGTTGGTATACAAGTATTCTCGGAGGGCCTTTTTCTCAGGTTCGGAAAGGATGAACATCCTGCCAAAAGGAATCACTGCTGAGGGATCCGTGTCTATGACGCTGTCTTCAGGCCTATGAGGGGGTAAGGCCTGGACTATGGCAGTTGAGAACACATCAACAAATCCCTGATGGGCCTTAGGAACCTGCACGATATTGGAAACCATGAGAGGTGCTTGATGGTCTATTGGTGGTTCTTTGGAGGGGGTCAAGGAGGGATCCAGGATTAGACAGTGAGACATACAAAACTCAGAGCCGAGGAATAGTGATCCTGCTCTCCAATTGGTATACGGATTGTGTTTCTGTAACAGGGGCATGCCCAGTCCCATGGGGTAATGAGCTGACTTAATAATGTCAAATCGAATCCGCTCTTGGTGGTGGTTAATTGAAAGCTGGATCTCTTTGGTCTGCAGGCTTCCATCGATCGCTTCCACCGGCTGCATGATGCTTCGTGTTTCGTATGGGATGTGGTGACTAAAAACCCAATCTTGATCAATGAATATTCCCATAGCCCCGCAGTCCACCAAGGCCAAAACAGGATAGGTCTTATTCCCGGAGGTTGATAGGAAGGCCTGTAGTATCACTAGATTGTTTTGTCCAGGACAGTTCAAGGATAGAATTGATGTGGAGCAAACATCTCTCTCCCGAAGCCCTGCTCCATCTAGGATCGGGGGTTGGCGTTTCCCGAACGCCGAGGAGGGGCCAGAGGGCATTCTCTAACCAAGTGTTTGTCTGAGGCACAATACATGCACAACCCTGTGTTAATCCTTCTCATCCTTTCTTGCGGGGATATGGGTCCACGGAAGGCTCCTATCTGCATGGGTTCCGGTTCGGTGACTGATCCAGGGTTTGTGTCAGATTTGGAGGTACTCTCAAAGGACACCTTCGGAGGGTTTCCCCTAGATCCTTTCTTCTCTGCCTTCCTTTCCTGGATGCGAAAGTCTTTTTGCATGGCAAGGTCCACAAGAGCCTGGAATGAGTTTGGTCGGGCCACTCTGGCTAACTCATCTTTAATATCCTCATCTAGTCCTCTCCTGAAAAGGGTAAAACTTGCCTCCGGAGACCAATCAGCTTCCTTGACCAATTGCTTGAAGTGGGTTACATACGTGAGCACATCCTGGGATCCCTGCTGAAAGTCTAGGAGGCGTTCCTGGGCACTAAAGACCTGCTCACGGCGATCAAACATGGTCTTTAGGGCCTGTATGAAACCATCGTAGTCATCTAGGAGAGTATCGCCGGAGTTAACTAGGGGTGTAGCCCAGGTTAAAGCATTTCCGGAAAGGTGAGAGATTATGAACCCCACCTTAGCCCTGGGAGTGGAAAAGTAATAGGGCTTAAATGTAAAGTGAACCAAACATGAGTCCAGGAATCCACAAAGGGTTTTTGCCGACCCATCGTATTTGTCAACAATGCCGCCCAGTAACACACTTTCTTTTGCGGCCGAATCACGGGATAGAACTAATTGCTTGAGAGCTGGGTTTTCTGCCTTTAAATTCTGCACCTCGGTGGTTAATTTTTGCATACCTTGCATCAGGTCCTGGACGGCCGCT